>NC_136807.1:37044338-37396838 GCF_951216825.1 Electrona antarctica
GGTACAGTATCACTGACCTTTGATTTTCCTCTGGAATGAATGTACACGTGTGTACACATGTTGTGTGTACATGCCGCATATCACTAACATAATGATGAGGACATCAATGCCGGGCTGACAGCGCTCTTTGAAAGTGGGTCAGTATCATGTATATTACAAGTATATTCCTTTGTTCTGTATCAATCATTTAAAACCAAAACTCAATAGTAAAAAAGAATAATACCGTGATATGGCTGGTGGTAATATACTTATGGCAAGCCTCTGCTGTGGAAAAACTAAAATGGAATCTGAATTCGGAATTTCAGATATTGTATGACCAATACAATGTTTTCCTTACTTTTCACTCCAGTATTATTTGTGTAGATGCTAATATGACATACAGTCAATACAATCCACTCCAATCCAATCCCAAAATATATCTATATATTTGTGCTGTAGAAATTGATAATTGTTGTTAACCAATTATAAGCGGGAACCCCTTTTTGTAACCCTACCATTCTGGACAGGAACGCCTTTTGGGGTTCTGTAGTATGTACAGTATTCAAAAATTACAAAAATGTTATGCTGCTATATAAATATTTAGAGTAGAGTCGCTGCTTCTTCGCCTGGAAAGGAGCCAGCTTAGGTGGTTTGGGTATCTGGTTAGGATGCCTCTCGTTATGCCTCCCTAGGGAGGTCCTCGAGGCACGTCCCACTGGGAGGAGACCCCGGGGCAGACCAAGGCGCAGTTGGAGGAAACACATCGACTCACTGGCCTTGGAACGTCTTGGGATCCCCCAGGAGGAAGTCACTAATGTTGCTCTGGAGAGGCTCTCTGGTGGAGCTGTTGCCCTCGCGACCCGACTACGGATAAGCGGTTGAAGATGGATGGATATAAGTATTTAACGTTTTTCAGAAAACTTAGGTCAGGATTTAGAAGGCGTTTTTAGAATCGGCCTCAGTCCAAAGCTTCCTTTAGAATCCAACTCTTCAAGCTATAGTACCTGATAAATGTCATATAAATTATAATAATGGCACAAAAAATAAATTGCATTGTCAGTCTTCAAGCATGACAACAAACAAAACAAGCAAAAGAAGGCTTCATTGCTGCAGTGCTCATTGTATCTCATGGGATAGTTCCAGCCATAGGAGCAATGTTTGGAACTATAGCCCATAGGCACCCGCTTTGCACTTGCAGCGAGATCAAAGCGTGTCGCTACTCTCCTACTCTACACTCTACATACAAGTTCACACACACAACACATCTGATCGAGCTTGTTGAGTGTCTGGCTATTTTGTCTTAATTTATTTTTAAAGCATTAAATAAATAAAAAGCCTAAAAGTTGTATTTTTTGTTTCTGTTCCAATGTTAAATCAAACAAATAATCTCAATGATCTGTATTCATTGTATCAGACAGCTAGTTTAACTGATTTCTCATGTCATTCTGTCAGTGATGTGTATGTATATCCCTCTAGTCAAGTAGCACAGTCCAATACTGACCCCTGATTGTGTTCTGAAGGAAATGCATCCATGCAGTAATGTTAACTGCTTTGCAGCAGCATGGTAATGAGGTGCTAGCTGCCTAAGCCCAGAGCTTGACAGTGTACATACCAAACGTTCTGAGGATGCTGACGGCACAAATAGAAGCCCAGAGCCTTGAGGTGTGTTTTGTTTCCGTCTCCCGGTGGGATTAACAGCTTCTAAACAGCCCTCTTCCATTAAGGGCATTGTGTCAAGGAATACTCTTTTCTCTTCTCTCTCTCTCTCTCTCTCTCTCTCTCTCTCTCTCTCTCTCTCTCTCTCATGCACACACACACGCATATGCACTCTCAAATGCATCCCCTAAATTGGTCATGCACACCTTCACAAAATGCATGCGCACTTATGCATTATTAGGTCCGACTCCATTCCAACAATAATGTCAGTCTGTGCTACAGTTATAGCTGGGAAATATATTGATATCGACAGGGATTTTGGATCTTGTAATATCATGATAAATGTTGTTTTTCAAAAATTACTAAAATGTTGAGGTATTTGGGTAAAACATGTTGTCCATATCGCCCCGCCCCAGATACAGTGTACATCCATATTTTACATTCTGAACAGTAGGCCTGTTTTAGTGGCCCATATTTGTTGTTATAGCTCTAAAAATATGGATATCATCAGTAATTATGTACTGAAAAGATCTTGGGACATGGCTGTGTAGATTGACAGACAGATGAATGAATGAATAGTAAGAAGGATAAATAGACAGAAAGACAACAATAGTGAGAGACTGAAAGACAGTCATCTAATCTAACATCTTTATTCAACAAATCTTTACATTTTGAGTTTGCCAAGTGCAAATCTTCTACTTGCTAGAAATGTTTTTTGTTTTTTTTTAACTCAGTCTGGGAATAAAACAACAATTGACTAATCAATAAACAATATATTGGTCAACTAACACCAGGCCAACCGATTAAGACCTCGTATCGCTACTATTATTCCATATATCAACTGTCCATTACTGAGGTATAGTGCTTTACTGCTTTCCACTACTCGCATAACGGATCAGTGTTTTTCTGCTCCTAGTATAGGCATAATATAGGCATAATATAGGCATTTGCAAATTGCAAGAATATACTTGGCAAATACTGCAGCAACAACTAAAGGGAAGTTTGGGAACCCTATTATTAGTATTATTAGTCATACAGTATACCAACATTTTGTCATGGATCCTCTACTGAATCTTGTAACATGGCAATACTAATTTGTCATAGTGCAGCATGTGTCATCCTCCTGTAGGGTCGTTGTTAAAAGAACACGCACAGTGTCATCCTCCTGTAGGGTAGTTGTTAAAAGAACACGCACAGTGGGAATATATACAGTTGGGTGCCACCGATATTGTCCCTTATCATTTGACCCATTTAGGCCTGACCTCAAAATTTTACAAAAATCCTTCTAAATCCTCCAGTTTTCTGAAATAAATATTTTCACGATTTTTCAAAAATAGCAGACCTACAAGCTCGTAGCGCGCCACTTGGTGGCGCGCTATGAGCTTGTAGATCTGCTATTTTTCAATAGCTAAATTATAACATAATGTTTAAAACACCAAAAGGGGTTTTGCGCAGATCACGCAAACCTCAGCAAAAAGAAAAGGACAATATCGATGGCCTCCAACTGTATGTATATATATTTATTTAATCTTCATTCAACCAGTTAGGTTCTCTAATTCTAATTTACAATGACACCCCCAAGAGGCAAAACATCTCTTAAGCAGCAGAAAGCTGGGATTTAAATAAAATGTACTATTTATAATATGTATGAGAGAGAAAGACGCCCGCTGTCGAGACAGAGAGAGGAGAGGACAAGGGAAACCATGCTTTGACTACACCAGTTGAAATAACAGCTTCTCTCCTCAGGCGAGGACATTGTGGCTCCGCTAAGACCCAATGTCACACACACACGCGCGCACACACACACACACACACACACACACACACACACATCAGTGCAGTGTTAATGTGTGCATGCATCATGCGTGCACACATGACGTACACGTGTGCGCGCACACACACACACGCATGATGCGTGCACACATGATACACACACACACACACACACACACACACACGTGTCTCTCTCCCCTTTCTCTCTGTGACATTTGTACAATTTGCTTGGTCACCCAGTAGAGTCGGTGCTTCCAATAAAGCCTGAAGGAGCCCCAGAGAGAGAGAGAGAGAGAGGGGGGGGGAGATTACAGTATCTTCAACACAACAACATTGAAGACACTTTGCTCTTAAATCAATTATGAGCAGTAACTTTGTCTTTGTGATGGGTATTGTATTACTGTAGAACGTTTTTTACTGCTCTCATATAGTGTTCTGTGCAATAAACCGCCCATGTGTGATGTGCAGTGTTGTGTTGCATTGCAATTCTCATATCCATCATTTTAGTCTATTCATAGACAACAACGTACATGTATTGTGTGCAACACACGTTTTCGTTTTCTTAATGGTTTAGTTACAATAATGTAAAAGTTACACATACTATTTCTGAAAACCAGTTGATAGGCCAATGCAATGCTGTTATTGTAGGATGGTGAAAGACTTTTGTCATTTCATGAAAAAAAAGAAAAGAAAATACAAATTTTCTTTCCCTCCAAAATAATCAAATAATACGGATCTGTTCGATTCTTCATATTCATCCTGATTGGCTAAGATTGGCTTCCAAAGTTAGCAGGATTGGTCCGTTTTGAACAAAATGCCTCAAATCATGAACACAACTAGGCAGAGGAAGACATGCCACTTTGTATGCCTAGAGGCCAAGTTAAAACATTTGGCCTGCATTCTTCACATCTGCCTTTAAAGGGCCACCAGGAGGCCGACTTATGTATAATACTTCTACAATCTTTGCAAATTACTCATTCAGGTTTTATCCAAATTTCACGCAAATCGGTACACATGATCATGTGTGATCATCCCACATGATCATGTGTGATCATCCTGATTGGCTAAGATTGATGTCTAAAGTTTTGAACAAAATGCCGCAAATCATGAAACTTTGTACGCACATTCACACTACAGTACTTTGAGGAACAAATGCCACCCTTTTAAAAGTATATTCAGTGATTTCACTTAATTCAAATATCATATCACTTCTTTTTTTGTTTTGTTGTGATAATCCTCCCAACTATAGAGTGTGCTGACCATATAAGGAGTTCCTCCCTGTCCCAATGTGAGCCCCTGGGGTCAAAAAACCTTAGGTAGCCAAGTCTTCATCCAATCAGGATGAGGGGCCTTCTGCCAATCATGATCGAGCAGAGGCGGGCCTTGGTGTGCGTGCTGTTGGCCTGGTGCGTGTCCCACCACTGTAGATGCACATCTTGCTACCGGGGCGGGGGTTTTCCAAATCACCCAAATCACTGAATGCTCCTTTAACATTGCCGTATGATAGCGGCACCAGGAGGCCGATTTTTCCATCCAAAATATAGCTTAGTGAATCGGTCTATAGTCTATTGTCTATAGTCAAGTGATCAAGACGGATCTGTCAGATTTTTCATATTCCATCGTGGTTGGTGAATTCCCAAGATTGATGGCCCACAATAGAGGGTATGCGCATGCATAAAATGAATGGCAGAAAGAGTGGCAAATCGAGTGGCAAAGGTGAGTGGTAAAGTGAGTTTAACGTCGTTTAATGCAATCAGATAGGACTTTTCTGTTTGGATGTATGGTCTGTCAAGGCCAGAAAGTAGTTTTTTGACACTCAGTAAGCGTTCCCGCATAACTTCCGGGTATGATGATGATGTCATGTGCATACCCTCTATAATCGAGGAGCACTTCTTTGTGTGTGTGTGTGTGTGTGTGTGTGTGTGTGTGTGTGTGTGTGTGTGTGTGTGAAGACATGCTTTTGTCTAAAATCTAGATAGGGGAGGATAGAGGAAAAGAGAGAAAGTGTGCATGATGTGTGTCTACATGTGTGCATGACATGTCGGGTGTGAGAGAAGCAAGTAAGTTAAGATGGAATTTCCTCTATGCTGCAAAGCGTTGTGACACTGTCCCTTTCATCCTTCTTTTGCCTCTTCTTCTCTATCTCTCCCTTCCTCCTTCCTTTCTCTCTCTCTTCTGTCTCTATCTTCCTGCACCGTCCCCCTTCCTCTGTCTGTCTTCTCTCATTTTCCTTCGCTCTCGTACCTCGATCCCCTCATGTTGGGTCATGCTGCCCCCCTCAGACAAACATAGCGGCAGACACTCAACGTGCTGCGCGCGCGCGAGAGAGAGAGAGAGAGAGAGAGAGAGAGAGAGAGAGAGAGAGAGAGAGAGAGCAGACCAAAGAGACAGACAGACAGGAGAGGTGAAAGAAACACTAAGAGAGAGAGAGTGAGAGAGAGAGAGAGTGAGAGAGAGAGTATAGTTACAGAAAAGAGGGTAACAAGAAGGAGATTTGAAGAACGGAGAGAGTGTGAGACAGTGAGAGAGAGAGAGCAGAGCGACCTCTCTAATGGACAGTCACCCAGCAAGCTCAGGGTTTTCCTCACACTCACTCACTCACTGAAATACTTTAAGGACAGAAGGCATGTCACTGAGGACCACCAGCCTCTTTGTATCAGCGGCCAATCTGTAGATTATTACTCATCTTGGATTATTTCACAAATCACCACTGTTGCAATGAATGGGGACTGCAACACACAAAAAGGAAGATGGTAATATGCTTTGTTTTAATCGATTCACTTTTCAATGTACTAAAATGTTTATCATAATATAAAATATCTGAAATACATTTTAGACAAGATTTGGATATTTTCAGAAGTAGTCATCTCTGTATATAATATTTGAACCGTGATGCTGTCCTATTTGAGAGTGTGATCCTTGTTTAATTCCAAATTTCTTAAAATCAAATTCTAATATGCAAGGCTTATTAGGGGTGCAAATGCAATATATGATAACATATGATGCAATGTATTAGTATAGCCATAGTTAAATTTACATAAGAATGTACTTTCATTTGATTCCATTTATATAGTGTCCAAAATCATACTGTATTTTGGGATACTACAAACATATTTTTACATTCCATGTCAAAATTTGATGGGATGATGTTGTCTTATAGTGACCATCCTTGTAGAAATAGTGCTTATATCATATTTATTTATTTATTTATTTATATTACGTGTCATGTCGGACAACATAGTATACATTCTGATTCTAGCATAGCTTCCATAGAAGACTGCACCCCACAGGTCCTGTTGTGACTTATAAGGTGAGGGTTTCAAGTTGTCCCTACTGTGTCCCCACACACTAACACGCTACTGCTTTAGAGTTAGAATTCGGGCCAGAACAATATTGGTTGAGCCGATATTGGCCATTATTTTACCTAGTTTTATTTTATTATCGTGTCAGCAATTAAGCAGCCGATGGCATCCCTAATTTGGGCATGTCATTATAGGAAAATATTTTGAAAAGTTTAAAACATTTGTCAAAAATAGCAGATTACAAGCTTTTTTTTGGTATAAATTAAACGTTACGTACTCAAATAGAAACGTTAATTTTCTTGTTAAAATATCTGTAATCCGTGGTCTAGGTCTCTCCGAAATGGGGATCAGCATTGGAACCAAAATATCTGCCATTGGTCAGGCTCTAGCAAGCACTATGATGTCTCCCTACTCTATCCCCACACACTGGCATGATAGTAATTTTGAGTTAGAATGCATATTACATGGAGGAAACTATCTGAAATGTATAAGTGTAATCTCCTGTGATACACCCAGTGAAGGCGAGGAATGGAATGGAATCTTCACCACATCATCATGAAAACATCATGCCAGTTGCATGGGATTGGAAATGGAATGGAACTTGGAATGAGCATAACATTTTGTAACCCCTTATTCTGAGAATGTGTTGGCCATTGATAAAGCCAGACTGGAATTTCTCATGAGAAACCGTCTGAATGAATCTATTTTCCCTGTGTTTAACAGCTACTCAGTTCCAACTTCCTAGCATGGGTGTGCCTTGTGGATAATATTGATTTTGTTGGGCCGCTGACTAAGGGGACATTATGTAAAGTTGTCAGAGTGCAACTGAATTTTAAAAAAGCCCGCCTAGCACACTTGTACATTTGATTTGGCTGCAAGTAAGGCTATACTGTATGTGTATGTGCAGTGATTTTCCCGCCTGGCTTCCTGCATATTTGCCATGTCGTTGAAGCCAGAATCCATTAACCTTTACACCTAGTCTATTCCTGTTTTGAGTGTGACCTCAATGTTTGGGAGTTAGCTCCCGTGTTGACTGGGTTAAACACTGGATCTCTTCTCTGGCTGCAGAAAAGGCAGACTTGTACTCCGTTGGTGATTCAATGGAAATACACAACAGTCAGCTCAACAGCAAATCACCACTTGGCCTTTACTGGACTGTTCCTCTACATTACGTGAGCTTGGATTTACCAGGTTTGAAATAAATATTTCGTGTTTTTTATTTTTATATATAATCTATAATTTAAGTCTAAGTATAAACCATTAAATTGAGGTTTAGATGTTTAAATATGTGATTATTTAGGCCTAAAGCTTCATGCTCAACCATATGCAACAACCTGTTGCATATAAATATATGCAACAATGTACTAGATGTTCAGGTCCACACATATATGGGCAGGAGATCCCTGGGCATGTTGTGTTTGTGACACCCTCCCACTGTCCACAGTCCGACAACCCACAAGGCAAATTTAAAATAAGATACATAGCAACAAGTTAAAACTTACTATGCCATGGTCAAGAGTAGTGGATAATATAGTGGAAATAGTAATGTCTGTTTGCCAGTGTATCTTACAGGATTGAGATATTAGTTGCAGTATATTTATTGTGATTTCTGAAATGTATTTTCACCAAGTTAGTTGATGTCATAGTAGCCTATGACATCAAGTTGTTTTGAATCAGTGGGCGACAGTGTAGCTCAGTCTAGAAGTCTAGAATCTTAAAGTGTATTCACCTGTTATTACTGTAGCTAAGTGATAATTTCTGGTTGTTTGTTATGAAATCTCCTGGTGTGAGTTACATTAAGCACAGCTGTGGGCTAATTACAGATGGGATGAGTAAGCTAGTGAAAGCTAATCCACACTTTGATATAATAACACTCCTCACACACGCACACACACACACGTCGCACACACACACACACGCGCGTCGCACACACGCGCACACACACACACACACACACACACACACACACACACACACACACACACACACACACACACACACACACTCATTCATACATGCACAGATACACAGTTACGACATGCGGTAACACATACACGTGCCTCATTTATGCTTCGTCTTACAGTGGTGTCGCGTGCCAAAAAAGTTGCTGATCTACTAGCCCTGGTCCAGTGCTTACAGCGAGTCTCTCACTGACGCCCTGCCGGAGTCCCATCCACTGCCCTGGTCCAGTGCTTACAGCGAGTCTCTCACTGACGCCCTGCCGGAGTCCCATCCACTGCCCTGGTCCAGTGCTTACAGCGAGTCTCTCACTGACGCCCTGCCGGAGTCCCATCCACTGCTCACTAGCAGCTTTTCCCACTGCGTGCAAGGGTTTACAATTCCCCAAAAAGAAACAAAACAACGTAACTACTCACCGACACAAAGCCTGCTAGACCTTTGTAAAAGTCTATTCTCGAAGCTGGGAAGCGTCTCAGGTCCCCAGCTTCTGCTTTTAGTCATTAAATAAAATGAATCCAACCAGATCAGCGCAGGCAAAACCCGGAAATGCCGCTGTAGAAGAAATGACTCTGTCCGGTACATTGCTTTATTAAAATGGCACAAAGTGCATTTTAGAGAGAAGCTGGGGACCTGAGACACTTCCCAGCTTCGAGAATAGACTTTTACCAAGGTCTAGCAGGCTTTGTGTCGGTGAGTAGTTGCGTCGTTTTGTTTATTTTCGGGGAATTGTAAACCCTCGCACACAGTGGGAAAAGCTGCTAGTGAGCAGTGGATGGGACTCCGGCAGGGCGTCAGTGAGAGACTCGCTGTAAGCACTGGACCAGGGCTACTGAGCTTGCGCACGACACCGCCGTACAACGACATATACACCAGGCTTTAACCTTTTCCCATAGCATGTTCATACACATGTTTAGACGCAGGGCTCCCTACGTAACTCCCCTGACGTGTTGTTAATGACATAAACACAGGCCCAGTGACTGCCTGATGACTACTTTGAAGCCACCTTCAAAACCGTCTGCCGATCAAGGCTATCACGATAAGAGTTGTCTTGCCACAAGGGCTGTTTCCTTGATCCCCACGAAGCTACTAAATATACTGTTTGGCTGCCTCGGTGCCTGAGCGGTCATGTACAGTAGGCCTTGTGTTTATATCCGACCCCAAGTGCAATTTGGCACAGGCCCATACCCGGGCGTCGACGTGTGTGTGTGTGTGTGTGTGTGTGTGTGTGTGCGTGTGTGTGTGTGTGTGTGTGTGTGTGTGTGTGTGTACTGTGGTAGAGAAACGATTACCTCAGTTAAAATAAGTGTTGTGTTTGTCATGTTGTGACTTTTCTCTTTCAATCTTAGAGCTGCTGAATTATGGTCTAAAACCAATCTACAGGTTTCAAAGCAGAAGCACCCATCCATGCATTTTGGCTCAGGCGAATTGTGTTTCCCACTGAGCTGTTGTATAAGACTCTTTAACAATCCGTATTGTCTCTGTCAGGACAAAACATCCCTGGGAACTGATTCCAAAATACATTATTTCCAGTTGAATTATTTTCCTGTTTGACTCAAAAGGAATTTTCTGGCTAATGTTTCCTGGACTATACCAACCCTGATTTCCTTTCCATGTCCCCAGTTGACACCTCCTACAGTACAATTGTGGTTATCTATACCAGACCAGTCAAATTAAATCACTCTCAGTTATTCTGGCCAACTGTAGACTATAGTGGTTGTATACCCTGTATAATATACCTTAAATTTGAGAATTCATATTCAACATGAGATTACTTTCTCTTACCATGAAGGAATCTCACATGTTTTATCAGCATCTGAACATTTGTCACCAGGATTCCCCCTGAATGTGACAATGCAGGGTGTGTGCCATTCCAATTCCTTATCGATTGTTCACTGGATGGTCACAGTGTTGTCTGCGTCAATAATCTACTTACTATAGAATTAAATTATCCCTCAGATGACCAAATCACTGAGGTGAGCTAACTTTGTCCTGGTCATCATCAGTATATCCTGGGTAGGCCTTGTGGTATGGGAACTACAGATTTAAAAACATGAGGTTGTTTTTGTGTTTTATTGAATGTATGTAGTGGTTATGACACTTACCCACCCACACCCCATCGCCCACTCTGCTGAGTCTGACCTGCCGTATGGGAACAAATCCCTGCTGTGCTGACCAATGCGAACAATTCCTTCTGTCCTTTGTGCCATATGCTCGCTCCTTAGCTGTCCTACTTTTTGTCTGAGTAAAGAATATATTGTGTAAACCTTATTGTCCTTGGGTGGTTTCACTCTGTAGATTATTCATACAGAATCTTGAAAAGGGAGAGCCATTTGATACAACTGCTTCCGAATCCACACACATGTTTCACATGTGTGACTCCACAGTAACTGACAGGGAAATCTGAACAATGAACTTCAAATAACCACCCTAATTCTTTTTTTACACGATTACATTTGGAGAATAGCATGTGTTATATTATGCTGTAAACAACCTTTTCCTGTGCTTAAGTAGCGAACACAGCTTATTGCATTCAAATCCTGGTTGTTAGTCTGACAAGTAATATGGACTGTAAAGCAGTCTTATTAGAGAATAAGACTGAGAGTGTAGTCCATCGGCTTTTAAGTCTTTGTGTGAGTAATTCACTTGAAGGAGTCCTTTGTAATCCTAAACAATCCTAAACAAGTGTCTCTAAACAGTGCAACTTATTCAAGATGAAAAATTACAAACATGCAGGAAATGTACTTAATTGTATGCTGATTTAGAGGTCTTATCAGTGTGTACAGAATATTTGAGGCTATGCCGAATATCATCGCTCATGATTATTGCATTCCACAATCTCAGACATGAGTTCACAGGAAAGATGGGAAATGAAGACATATATACAGTATAGCCTTATGGCTCTTCTCAGTGTTGGTGCATGGGTCGGGTGGTGATTAAGACTGCTGTATTTAACTACCATAACTACCTTATGGCTCTTCTCAGTGTTGGTGCATGGGTCGGGTGGTGATTAAGACTGCTGTATTTAACTACCATAACTACCTTATGGCTCTTCTCAGTGTTGGTGCATGGGTCGGGTGGTGATTAAGACTGCTGTATTTAACTACCATAATTATACTAGGAATCTGCTATTATTTGGGGCTCTTATGTTTTCATACTTTCATATATTAGTTATATATGAAAGTACCACGTATTGGCCGAAACATTGTACATTGAAATGTATTCGGTGCAGCAGCTGCCTGTGCAGACTTTATTCTTATATGTTCATGTTGTGTCCTGCCTGCAGCAGTGAACAACATGGATATCCCCTTATCATCATACTGACGTGAGCGACGTCCTAGACTGACCTGGACTCCATATTTGGGCATGCGTCACATTGAACTCCATATATGGGCATAAATGGATACAGACAGACAGATACAGATTTCTCCAAACATGAGCATAAAAGGGACACAGACAAACGGGTACAACAGGTATTGCATAACCGGGTGGGGCATTCCCATCTTACATCGTTCCAAAGTGTAATCCTATATATTAAAATTGTCTTAGGCCGGCGGGTGGGCCCCTGACGTCATGCTCATGTCACCATGACCATATAAGGAGTTCCCAAATGCACTACGTCCAAAGTGTGTTGATAAGCATTCACCTCAGAGCGTAAATTATGATGATATATTATTTCCAGTTATTCCCAGTGTTTGAGTCGTATTCCTGGAATGGACGATGCCTAGCCTTACAGAGACATTTAAAATGTCTTGACTACCGCTGTGGGACATCCTATCTAGTAATGTGAGCATAGCCATTTATTTCAGTGGCTGAGTGAGAGAGAGATCCGTGTTTATATAGAGCAGTGTGAATACACAGCAACTGGATGCCAGCCTGGTTATTCCGGGTACTAGGGAGATCTGCTAGTACAAGATCCACACGCACTGAATACTATTAGGTGCTAGGGGGTTGCACAACTTCTTTCTGGCTTGTAGCCCATAGATCAGTCCAAATACTCAACAAACCTATACAGGTACATGTATGATGTACTTATTTTTAACACAGAGATAAAAAATGTTCATTAGTTCATTAGTTGATGGAGTCTATAAATAGAAATGGGTTGACATAGTACTGTATACCATATCTTATGCAGCTGTTCCTAATGCAAGCTCTGCATGTTTCAGCTTGTGTGTGAGTGTGAAATGAATGCATCTCATCATACGTAGTTGCCTTTTGCACGTGCAAATCATAGAGTTATATATAAACTAGAGAGCGGACAGCCCTGCCCCCAGCTATTCATTTCAATGGAAGTTGCTCAGTGGCGTTTTGAAGCACCCGGAAGTCTGTTAGTGTTGGCTCAATATAATTGGTATAATTGGTACTTGGTACCTCAGGCTCTCGCACAGCTCTGTGGTACCTCGACGCTACGTCATCTCGCGCGTTCACAAAGCAAAGACTAGGGGTGAGTGATATGGACGAAACCGCTGTTCTACAAAAGTATAAATGAAGGTATATAACTGCAAATTATAGAACGTGCACGATACGATATTTATCACCATATTATCGCCTAACAAAGACCCAGTGGCGCGCTCTTTTGCTCATGCATGTATTTCACCCGCCTGCGGTTCCAGCTTTGCCCCGTAGGGCTCTGGGTTCCAGCTTTGCCCCGTAGGGCTCTGGGTTCCAGCTTTGCCCCGTAGGGCTCTGGGTTTCAGCGTTGGCCAGCCGCTCTGGGGGCTTTGTGCGAATGAGTGCTGCAGAAATTATTGTAATTCACTCCAGGCTATGCTGTATTGAATTTTCGTCTGTATTGCATTATTTGTTATTTATGTGCCCTGCTGTTACTGTACTTGACCAGCAGAACTTCCCTCTGGGAAAACAAAGTCATCCTTGGACTTTTGGACCGCTAAGCATTTGCGCCCTGCCAGTCAGCGTATTCAGTATTCAGAGCAGCCTGGGATGTGTGCACGTGCAAGTGTGAGTGTGTGGCTGTACACACACACGCACACACACACACACACACACACACACACACACACACACACACACACTCACACTCACACTCACACACACACCATGCATCGTTATGCTTATTAATTAATGCAAGAAGGAAACATGCTAGCAGACCAGCATAATATAAAGACACATGCTAATGCTAATTTGTGTATGCTCACATGAACACGGATGAGCAATTGCTCATAGTCATAACCTTGCATAGTCATGCTGCTGACTCATGCGGCTCACCATGTCAGTGGTGTTTTACGTTTCTGCTTTAAATCTCACTGTCATTATGTGAGCACTGAGCATTAAGGCCTTAGCTGGTTTTGCCTTCCAGTCTTTGTGCATTTGTTCATTTAGAAATGTATCAGTAATTCAGTACTGCCAGAAGACCCATCCCATGAATGTGTTTTCAGGTCACTTACAGGTCATTAAAATACTTGGGATTTCCAAGGTTTTATTGCCCCCCCCCCCCCCCCCCCAACAGACAACACGCACGCAACCACGCACGCACACACACACACACACACACACACACACACACACACACACACACACACACACACACACACACACACACACACACACACAAAGCCAGCCTTTTATTGACAGTACACTATTTTAGTCTTGAGCAAGTGTTAGGTGTTATACACAGTCATCGTCTTCATCCATATTGTCCTCTGTGTCCTCCTCTCCCTACTTATCACCACATTGCAATGTTTCAGTGAGGTGTGGACTGGAAAACTGTCTGGAAATGATGTAATTGCGTGGGATTTGACCTGGCTGGAGAGTCTAATGTTTCATGGGTTGGTCATGAGGCTGAACAATGGAAGATCCATGAGGACAAACACAAACACTGTGTTTTTACTTGCGCAAGCAGAGCGTGCAAGTATTGTAATCGGCTGGGTATGTCGGTGTTGTCCGTCGACCAATCAGGGACCACCATTCTTGATGACGTAACTAATACGTACGTTTGGTGATATGCTGGGTATGTATGTACAGTATGTATGTATGTATGTATGTATGTATGTATGTATGTATGTATGTATGTATGTATGTATGTATGTATGTATGTATGTATGTATGTATGTATGTCGGGGTAAGAATGGTGGTCCCTTATTGGCTGTTGATGGTGACGTAACTAAGGTACGTTCAAGGTTGGTATTAGGTCAGTAACAGGTCTAAAGGATTTAGAACAGCAGTTGTAATAGACATTAGTTAGTAGCAGTACTGGCGCGCTCTGCTTGCACACAAGTAGGCCATGTATGGCCTACTTGTGTGCAGGGCGCAAGTTGGCACCTTGACAGAGTGCATTTCTAGTTTTGTTTTCAAATCTCACTTATTCTCACTTACTGTACAACACTGTATTAGGTGTTGTAAAATTCATAAATGTAATGAATGTCAATATTTGCGAGTGGCATGCCTTACACGCACGCACGCGCACACGCGCGCGCGCACACACACACACACACACACACACACACACACACACACACACACACACACACACACACACACACACACAATTTGATTGACAGATTCAGGTAAACTACCCGTTCCCAAATTGTCTTGTATACTGTCATAGCTGTACCTCATCCGTTTGTGTGCAATGGCAGTTAATTTAGGTGGACCCAGTTTGCTCAGTGCCACATTGGGGAGAAACAAATGCGATGGATAACTTTTATCTGAAATATAGCTTGAGTGTAAATGAAAGAATAAAGAGACAGACAGATGCATGTGACACAGAAAGACAGATACAGTAAGAAGACCACTTTTATGTCAAATAAATCTTAATCTTGGTGGTGAGGCAGATGAGGCTGAAATTTGAAATATAGCTTGAGAGAAAGAGAAATTATAGAATATAGACATATACACAGATATACGATGCAAAGGTAAAAATAATTCATAGCCCACTTTATATTAAGACCCATCAGGATCTTGTGAATTAAGCTAAAATAATATTCAGTATATTTAAGAGAATATAAGGACTCAGTCAAACAAAGATGGACATCCAGAGTTTGCAGAATAAACCTTGACATGGTTCCAAAGACTAAGAGGGCTGCATTCCTCCCCCTGACAGGTGCAGAACAAACAGATGAAAAACAGACAGCAGTGTTTGAGCCAAAGGTAGTCTGAAGGGACCAGATTGATCACGCCCAGATTCACCCTTCTATTTTATTATTCCTACACCGCTATCTAATGTAGGCTACCTCCATCTATATAGCTGTGAGCCTGCATGTGACTCAATACATTTCTCCACCTGGGGAATTCATTTTTTGTAAACTGTGTTGTGCCGTAAATTGATATGGAGCCATTATTTACTGTCATTGGGAACATTTATTTAACGTAAATGTTCCCAATGACAAAAATATTGTCCATGGCTTAACACGTTAAACGCCCGGGGGTATTTAGGACCATTAAATCAGAGCACCCCGCGATTTACAGCAATGGAGCACATTTAGCGACGCACCAAGCGCTATCCCGGATGTATAGAGGGTATGCGCATGCTTAAAGTGAATGGCACATCGAGATTTACAGCAATGGAGCACATTTAGCGACGCACCAAGCGCTATCCCGGATGTATAGCGGAAGTACCTTGATGTAGCCAAAACGATCGACAACAGCGGGAGGTTTGATTCATTCAAACGCGATTAGCGACGGGACCGCGATGGGCCGTCTAAGACATAATCTTTGCTTGTAATTGGATGGACTGATTTAGATCAAGCGTTATTCACGTTTTAAGATTTTCGATCTGATCGGCTAAAATGGGGGGGAACATTTTCGATGACGTCCCAACCGGAAATGACATCGAATGTTGCCCAACAGACGCTCCCAGCCTGTGGAGCGATGCGATCGGTTTTGATATCTATAAATCTCCGTCCTTTTATTAATCTCCATCCTGAGCGCTGGGCGTTACTATTTGATAGGACGGAGAACTCCATTTATGCCACTCGGGGTGTTAACATTACACACAAGAAACATTTTAGTTTAGTCCTGTTATTTGTAACCTGTGCACTGACATCAATCCTTCTCATGGGTCATAACTCATAACACATAGCTGAGATGTAGCTGCCACATTCGTACCACGACCCCACATTCACTCTTCTTCTTCCATCCCACTGCCACAAATCTCCCCACGGTGCCTCAAACATGCAACTACATATACATTAACCCCTGGGTCTGCCAGCGTGGCCTTCGTTGGTCTAAATAAAGCAGGGCCTAAAAGTGGGTGGTGGGCCACGGGTTGGGGTCAAAGAGAATGTGAAACCATAAACCCTGATGAGGCCTAGGAGCTAGCCTTGAGACCAGACCAGACAACACACCAAAGTCTGTTTACTGGCATGTCTTGCAGTCAGACTGACTGAACTTATGTTTAAAGAGGGAGATCAGAGTGTTTGGGTTTGTTTTGCTAATGTTCAGCTGCTGATGGTGTGGAGGATGAGGGCTGTGTGCTGTGAGCCTGTGAGAGAGGGGTGGGGCTGAAGGGTTTTGATGTCAAGTCTCTAGTGTGTGCCACCAGAGTTTAAATAAACAGAAAGACCAAAAAAAGATTCACCCGACACAACATCAACCACCTTTCACCTGTTGTTCCTTAAACCACTTCCTCCCTTGTTTCTCCAGAACCCTGATTCCGTGGAGGGGTTGATTCAGAACATTCTGTCGGCCCTCTATCCGCCCTTTGAGGCCACCGCCCCTGTAGTCCTCGGCCAGCTTTTCCAGGTCATTGAGGGTCGTTACCAAGGTGACGCCCTCCGGTGCTTGTTGGACTTCCTGGTCCCAGCCAAGCACATTTTGGAGAGCGTGCAGCAAGCCGCATGTGTGAGTGGGTCATCTTTGTGTCGTTGTGTAGACAAACACGCATGCACAGATTGTATATATATAGGTCTCCATCTTGCACCACCTTTATCCCTTTATCCCTAAACATTTTTTACTATTTTGAAAATCATTTTAAAATAGTTCAACATCTACATGTTGTGATCTTGTAGATCAGCTATTTGAACTATTTTAAAAGGTTTTTTAAAATAGTAAAAAATGGCAAATAAGTATAGGGATAAGGGTTAAGGGGTGGCGCAAGATATAGCCCTATACTGTACGTATTCACCACACACACACACACACACACACACACACACACACACACACACACACACACACACACACACACACACACACACACACACACACACACACACACACACACTTAAATAGATACTAAATGCTGAAGAATTTAGCTGATTTTATGATTCACAACACAGGATCCACATATGTACAGTTATTAACTTTCTTATTAAATCATATCCTCTCTTTCAGGCACAGTTCTCTGATGTGGTCTTCCTCTGTGAGGGCTGGCCACTGTGTCTGCGAGACCAAATTGTCATCCACCTCGCTCCAATCAACTCCCTGCTGCTCCGCCCTGGCGACTTCTTCCTGCAGGTGGTGCCGTTCTGCAGTCAATCAACTCGCATCGTGGTCTGCAGCCTGCTAGAAGAGGAGGGGCTTAGGGTGAAAGTGGTTGAGGAAACCCCCATTGCAGAAACTTGCTACCCTTGCATATTCACTTCTGATTGGCTGGAGGAGATCAATCGGGACCGCCATGGAACTCCTCTCAGCCAGTGCCTGCTCGCCACAGAGCAGGGTGTGATAAGGTTACCATGGGAACGGGTGGCTGTGCCTGAATTTGTGGAGGTGCCGCAGCGTGCCGAGACTATTATGGCCTCGGCCCGCCCTACACCTCCACCTCGACCTCTTCCTCTGTCTCATCCTTCGTTCTCTCCTGCGGCGGCTGCTGCTCAGAATTCTCAGACAAATCCTTCACTACATCTTTTATCCGCAAAGGAATCCCCGTCTAATCAGTGTCGTCCTCCTACAACCATCCTGTGTTCTCTGTCAACAGCCAAGCAGGAATCGGCAACAGAACGTGGTCCGCATCCCTGTGCATTCTCAGTGGAGACCAGGATATGTCCAGCAAAGCATGGCATCGCTGTGTCACTCTGCCTTGTGGAAAGTAGCACTGCTGCTTCATCTAGACTGGTTAAAGTGAATGACACTGAGTCAAAGCCGATTGGCTGGGTGTCTCCTAATACCTGGGACAGTCGCTGTCCTGGTACAGGTACAGCCAAAGCTAGCCAAAGTGTAGATTCAACTACAAGTATTACGGAAAATACAAATAAATCTGTAGGCACAGATAAAAGCGAAAGTACACCTGGAAGTGCAGATTCAAAGCAAGACACAAACCTACTCGGTTCAAATACAAATCATTCAGCAGACAGGCTCTGCAGCATAAACATTGAAGAAGGGGAGTACATTGATATACTACAGGCAGCTATGCTTTTTGGTGGAGCTCGTGCACTGGCGCAACAAGCACAACAGCAACAAAACCAAGCACAAATGTACGATCCGCAGGCACCGACCCAAGCACGGATACATCCTCATGCACAAATAATGCAGTCACAAACGGTGACATGCGCGCAAGCACAGCCGCACTTGCTACAGCAAACTCCAACATATTCACAAACACAAATACAGCCACCTACTAAAACACACACCCTCCCCCAATCAGGTCCCGCCATGTTATTTAAACACAACTTGCAAAGTGAAGCTGGACCCCCACCGGTCCTCGACCATTCCTGTCAACAGGATCCCCACCATCGCCTGCATTCCCACTCTCCTGCCAGCCACAGCGAACCGTCTCACTGTGTCCGCACCTTACGGTTCTCAGAGGAACCGTGTACCCCATGTATGACAAGGAGACAGGGTGGGAAGGTCTCCCGAGCTCAGGAGCTTAGGTGCAGATACAGAGACTCCTATCAGGCTGCCATAGAAAACCCTGTGGCCATTGGGAGGGAGAAAGAGCCCCACTCTTTCTACACACTCCCCGTTTTGGACGAGGATGGGTATGATTTTAACTCGTCGTGTGAGGGGAGGCAGGTGCCACCAGAGAACGAGAGGGGAGGGTATCCATGGTATAATGCCCAGGGTGGGTGCTGTGATCCTGGGATTCAGAACCAGACAACTCCCCCTGCCTGTGGTGTTGTCTGTAACGAGTCAGGGGAGAGGAACTCTGTACCATGTTGGACACCTGGAGGTGATAATGCTGCTGTTTGTATTGACTCAAATGCATTGAGATGTGATGGAAAAACGGACCTGACAGTTGAACCTCATCCTTGGCGTTTGGGTGAAAGGAAAACGACACCATGTTGGGAATCCAGGGATGCTCACTCCTATAACAAAGCACCTGGTGTTGTGCATTATCAGGAGGTTGAGACAAAACATGAGACAAATGTAGGTTTTGGAAGAAATATTAACGCTATAACATCCCAACGAGTTTCGTTGATCTCAAATGAACCCAAACGAATAGACATGAACTCTTTTAAGCCTTGTGTATTACCACCGAATGCAAGCAGCCTTTCAGAGACAAATGCAAACATTGTTCATCATAGAATATTGCCAAACAGATTGAACCCTACAGGGATGAATTCAAGCATATTGGAAAATAACAGTGATTCTGCAGAGGTTCATGTCAACATTGCTAGACTTCGTGGGTTGTCACAAAACAGACCTGAAGCCACAGAAGTGGACAGAAGATGTTCATCGCTGTCTACCACAGTTGTGGACACCTCAGAGAAGTGTGAGGTTGTCGTGGTACACGATCTTAGAAAGATAGACAACACTGTCTCTAGTACAGAGGAGGTGCCCAGGCTACATGTGGTCAAATGTAAAAACACCACTGCCTTTCGGCTGGTGTCACCCCAGATCAACAGAAGGAAGATATTCAATAAAGGTATGGTTTTATGGAAGTTCTCGGTTTGTTGTATTGGTTTTATTTGTGTTTTTTGAGGGGCGCTAGCCCCTCCTATGTCTAACTTTTGGTGTGTGTCCACAAACTTTGTCCTACACAAACATTAAATTCCCATTGACAATGAATGGACAACGTTACATCATAGTGTCTGAGCAAATAGATGATAAGAGTGCCCCTCACTTCACACGGGTGTGATATATATTTTTTTTGTCATTGTAACCATTGTATACCTTTGTCTCAGTTTATTCGCCTGTTCAATACTTGAGCTGAGGCCATATACTATTGGATTCTGTTCTATTCTAGTCTGCTCTGTTCATCTTCGTGTTTGTCTTCAGTTTGTCTACCTCAGAGGTAGACAAACTGTTGCTCCTTCAGTTTGTCTACCTCAGAGGTAGACAAACTGAAGGAGCAACACGAAGATGAACAGAGCAGAGCAGACTGGCGCTCAAAGTAGTCAGCATTAATCCATTTAGACCTGAGGACGCATCTGTGTCATATTATAGCTTTTAACGGATCTTATCAATTTTACCATCACACTATAACCCATCCTGTTTCTCATGAAGGCAACGAGCCAGTCAAAGCTGTCAGTGGGAATGCAGAGACAGAGAACAAGGAACAAACCCATCCAGCTCCAACAACAGAGAACCAGACAACACTCCAACCTGAATTGATTCTACCCAGACCAGACTATCTGCCACTGGCAGGCCCAGATATTGGAACTCACCCCCTCTACCTGGGAATAGCATGTCTCACAGGTTGGCAAATTTGGTTTGTTAAATAAGAAATCGTACCGGACATGTTGGCGAAAATGTAACTAGTTGATTCTTCATATCCAAACGAGTGAAACTGCTGGGATCATTTGTGTATTTTTGGAACACAGTTCTTATTTGACACGATATAAAAAAGTCTATGGGTATGGGGACTCCGAATGGGGGAAAAAAAACACGACCCAGGTAGGATGTGTAAAAAGTCTATGGGTATGGGGACTCCGAATGGGGGAAAAAACACCACCCAGGTAGGATGTGTAAAAGTCTATGGGTATGGGGACTCCGAATGGGGGAAAAAAACCACAACCCAGGTAGGATGTGTAAAAAGTCTATGGGTATGGGGACTCCGAATGGGGGAAGAAAACACGACCCAGGTAGGATGTGTAAAACACGACCCAGGTAGGATGTGTAAAACACGACCCTGGTAGGATGTGTAAAACACGACCCTGGTAGGATGTGTAAAACACGACCCAGGTAGGATGTGTAAAACACGACCCAGGTAGGATGTGTAAAACACGACCCAGGTAGGATGTGTAAAACACGACCCAGGTAGGATGTGTAAAACACGACCCAGGTAGGATGTGTAAAAACACGACCCTGGTAGGATGTGTAAAACACGACCCTGGTAGGATGTGTAAAACACGACCCAGGTAGGATGTGTAAAATGACGTCAGACTTCGGTGCTCTATAATAAACAACTTTAAGAAACTCATAAGGCTTTTATTAAAGTTCTTAGGCTCATACGCTAGTAGTATTATTAACCAAATAAGCATCTTATCAGGACTTATAAGGGCTGTTTTAACCATAAATGAATGCTTATTGCAAGCACCTTATTATAAGTTGTTACCACTAAATTGACAAAATGTCCTACGTGGCAGTTATTACCTCAAGAGAAAGTTACAATATGACATTTCTCCCTCCATCCCTTGGAGGTCAAGGAAGAACGCTGGTCGCTGGTGATGTCTATGAAGTTCTTCACTGACGGCATCATTGTTACTATCTAGATATTCTCTTGAGATTTATCTTGTGTAATCTAACTTTTTCTCCCCCTCTCCATCCCCTTTAGGAGGCAGAGACAGAACAGGAAGGGCAGTAGTTGAGGTCTATGGAGACCACCAGGGATGGAGGTCATTTGTAACTAACCATGAGCTCAGCCAAACACTGCTGTACTTCCACTCTATCATTAGGTAAGTAGAAACATATTGTGGATGTTTTTAGTCTTGCTCTGCCTATTAACTTAAATTAAATTAATCAATGAATCACAGCAAAGCGTCATTTGTTTATGTGAACAAGCATGCACTTGTGTCCGGGTAGCTAAGTTGGTACTGTACTCTAGCAAAGAAAAATAGGATCCTGTGCCTGGGAGAGACACACTTGACCTCGGCCAATACCGACAATAAGCCATATATATGATTGTAGTTGTGTACTGTATGGATACAAATGTATTGTGAACATTGAACAATGAATGGCCAGTTTTGAGTGTTTGTGTAAACACAAACATTGTGTAAACGCAAACATTGAAGACAAAAGTGAGGACGCAAATTGTGATTGGCCGGAATGAGATGATGTATGATAAGAGTTCCCCTCACTTCACACAGGTGTGATTTTTTTTTTAAATTCACTGTATCTGTATATGTAGGAGAGAGACCAGAGAGCTTGGAATGACAGTTGTAGTTGACGCGAGGAAGATCCCACCACCACCATACTTCTTTAAAACCTTGACAATGCTGCAGGTACTGTACCAAGGACACAAACCTCCTTTTATCAGCACTATTGTTTTTGCCTGGCTAGAGTTCAAAGCATAATGTCTTGTCTTCATCAAGTGACTAAAACCTGTATAAACTGTCACATCATTTTTTTCCCTCTATTGTACCACTGATTGTATGAGCTCCATTTACTGAATGAATTTCATCAGTGAATTACCAGCCTGTGTCTTTGTTTCAGGAGCAGACACCCCAAGTGGTACACCATATGGTGGTGTTGGGAGAGAAGGACATCAGCCATCGACCGGACAGATGTCCGGGCATACAGGTCAGACTTAGTACTGTAGTTTGCCATTTTTTAAAATGACAGTGCGTTGCCCACTCTGAAAGTGTACAATGTGACTGTTTCTGGTTTAAAAAAAAGGAAATTGCTGTGTAAGAAGGCACTACAATTCTGTATACAACTTTACATTATTGTGCATTGTTACATTTTGCATTTATAGTTGTGTAATTAAGGCCACAATGTATGACCATTTTACGTGTCAGCACAGATGACATGATTCCAGCATTTAGTCACAGCTGTAATTACCGTACCTGAATGGCAGTGTAATTACTCTGAAGTTCAAACATATCGTGTAAAGGTTGTGTAAAGTTGCTGATGTTACTCTGTCATGTGTTGTGAAACAGACTGAAATAGTGACTTCAGTGAAGGCCTTGCACAAGATGGTGGAAGCAAACCAGCTGACTTCGGGTTTGGATGGAACACTTTCCTACAGCCACCGTGATTGGCTGGACCTGCACCAGGTGGGTACCTCATTAACTGTGTAAAGTTTATTTTATTTTATTAGAAGAAGAAGTAGGTCGGGAGTGGCTTATTGTCGGTATCATCAGCCGGTAGCCGCTAGACCCCTGGGATTGCTGAGGTGGAGCACCACACCTACCATCAGCTCCCAGTACTTCCCGCACGACTTGCTGCACCAAGCCGTGCTACTCATTCGCTGAGTTGGTGTTTCCCGGGATCGAACCCATGAACTCAGCTCTACCGACTGAGCTACCCGGACACTTTATTAAGCCAGATATTTTATTAAGACTCCACAAATTCTTCCACAGTCACCCGGCTTGGCTGAGCACTCAAGCAAACGTGTTTTGAAGTGGTAAGTCGGCAGGGGAGGGCGATCTCTGTCGCTGCACTAGCGACTCTTACAGGTTGGTCGGGACAGCTGTTTATCAGGGAGCAGAACAGGAAGGAATCCCGTGTTCCTCTGCACACGTCAAACCCTTCTTGTGAAACGTCACACTCTTATGTGAAAAGAAGTGACTGGTGACTCCATGTGTATTGAATGAGACATGGCTGTCTACAACCCTCTCCAAAGACCAACAAGTAGGGATTGTCAGTGACTACTATACACACAGGGGATTGGTAGTGACTAAATTGGGAGGGAAAGGGAAAAGAACAACAGCAACAGTTTTCGAATAAAACAATAATATATATGTTTTGCTTTACAAAGTTTTACAGTATCTGCATACCTATATTTAACATCTGTAAAATATTCTATTTTTTAGAAACTTCACCCCTTTGTGTCTGACCTGCATGAGGCAGCTGCCCTGCTACAGAAAGCCATCAGGAAGTTGGAGGAGACCCAGAAGATTGACACTGTACCGGTACCAGTCTTTAAAAATATTTTTTTAGCATTTTACACTGTGCATATATACTGCATGTAGAACTTTGCGTATCCAATATTTATGTTAGCTTGATAATAGATTCTGTACAGTAGTAGTTTGTTTTGGTGAGTGCAAAAAAGTTAATACAAACTTTCGCTAGTGCTCAATGTTATGTTACAACCAGCGTGTTTCTGTCTTTAATAGAACGTAAAGCAGTGCATAATGGATCAGAGAACTCTGATGAGGGACGTTCTGCAGGACAGCCGATTGGTTGGCTTGCAAAGAGAAGGCGGGGCCAATCTGGCCAGGCTGAGGAGGGAGAGTGACATGAAATACCCCCACTGTGAGGACTTCAGGTAAACACCCCCACGGTGCAGAACCCATTGCCAAGTATGGTGTTCACACAAGGAATTTATCTCTGTAGACGGTCAAATCCTCAGTAACTCTGTATGAGGCAAATAAAATGTAACCACATTTTGGTTACATGATTGTGCACTCTCAGTACCCTTACAAATAGTTACATTAACATCGATGATTTTACTGTGTATTGTTGCTGTATTTAGAACATAATCTCAACTAGACAGTGTACAGGACTATGAACAAACAGGATTATGGCGTTGCTTCCCAAACTTTATTCCTTGGATTGTGAGCTTGTAGATTGGCTATTTTCACTATCTTTGACATCTTTTAAAGAAATGTAAAAAGAAAAAAACTAACAATCTATTTAAATTCAGTTCAATCCAAAGGATCTTTATTGGCATGAGAAAACATGTTTACATTGCCAAAGCAAGTGTCAAGCAATGACAAGTTGGACTGATTTCACATTGAGTTGGTAGACTGTGGAAAGTTAAGATTTTGTGCAACATGTTTAAACATTTGGACTACCTCCGAAAGTACAAGGCTTCATGTAACCCTTAGTGCCTGGACATCAGCTGGTCCAGTATAGTATACCATTGAATACAGTATCGTGCATGATAGAATGATTCACACTCAACCTGAGAACAAACTGTCTTGATCTTGATCTTGAATCCAACCAAACTCATGGACTATTGAATATGCTTTCTCCTTACCTTGCAGCAATGCAGTGGACTCGGTGACCAGTCTGTACAACCATGTAGAGGAGCAGGCTCACTTCCTGGTGCAGAGGTCCAACGTGGCACAGGAACACCTGGAGTACCTGCTCCGCCTGAGAGAGATGGAGGGACACTTCACACAGGTACTGGCAAAAAGCCTTTACCTGAGCACTTGCACTAGCACTAGCTATTGTCTTATCTGGGTAGTCTATTTGAAGTGCTTATGACAAAACTGTTTTACCTACAGTATACTGGGGGAAAAATGACAAAATTGAGAAAGTTGTATTATCTAGGTTTGAAATCCAGAAGTGTCTGCAGTTAATAAAATTGCAATTGGGACAAAGATTCTAGTGAAGTGTACATGAAGCACATCTTCAGGACCACAATGGATGGAAACAAGCTCCTATGGCTTTTAGATTCTAGTGGAGTGTACATGAAGCACATCTTCAGGACCACAATGGATGGAAACAGATTCTAGTGAAGTGTACATGAAGCACATCTTCTGGACCAGATTCTAGTGAAGTGTACATGAAGCACATCTTCAGGACCACAATGGATGGAAACAAAGATTCTAGTGAAGTGTACATGAAGCACATCTTCAGGACCACAATGGATGGAAACAGATTGTAGTGAAGTGTACATGAAGCACATCTTCAGGACCACAATGGATAGAAACAAGCTCCTATATGGCTTTTTGTGTTATCCTTTTAACCACCATTGTAAATCGTACCTCTGTACTAATTATTGCAAACAAAGTATTCAATCATTCAAAAATGCCTTCCTATTGCTGCAAGATCAAGGAGTGGTTTGATGCTGAGGGACAGCGCCACCTCCTGGAGGCTGCGGAAGTCGAGGACTCCAAATCCAGAGTGGAACAGACACTGAACAGCTTCACTGCCTTCCTCATTGAAGCCAATGTGAGTCTCTTTTGTGTTGAATTGTAGCTGTAATACGAGTCCCTGTACTGTATGTCTGTTTCCCTGTTTAAATCCGCAATGTCCTACCAAGGATATGAACTCTTGTCCGGGCACCGAAGATTCTGCTGTTAAACTATTAACAGAGCTTGTTTGGGAAGGCGGGATATTATTTGAGCTTCTTGTCAACCAGTGGTGGTCCATCCTATCTGACAACAGAAGAGACAAGGGAGACCATGTACAACCAATGCAGTTGTGTTAGTTATATTGTGTTAATATACCCAACCATAGAGATTGGTTAAAATAAAAGTCATGGATTGCAGCTTTAAGAAAGATGGAAAGATGAAGTATAGTGTGAAAGAAGGGCTTCCCACTTAGCTCATGTAAGCATACTTCATAAACTGACATTTGTACCATGAGACAAACTTGTTATTGTATTCTAAGATAAATTATCCTTCCCTCATATTATATTAGTCTTAACTCAGTAGCATCAGCCAATCACTGAAAAAACAGTCTGACTCTGTCTCTAACTCACAATATAACTAACCTCACGTCACCAGGCTTTCCACCTCGGAGGAAAGCCTGGTCTGTGTTACTAAATTGCCGTGTGATCCGGCCGGGATATGTTACGTCATGTTGTAGTCAGAACAATACCTTCCCAATAAAAGCCTTGATGCTGCGTAGTTTCTCTAATTTCTAGAGAGTATTTAGTGTCCTTTGTTAACCTTTGTTATCCCACAGGGAAATTATATTTTCATCGCAGGCTACGAGACGCTTTTATTGGGAAGGTATTATTCTTCCGGTTTGAGGGAAAGGAAGTTCTGGTTTGAGGGTTCCGGCCTGATGACTACAAAACAATGACTACAACATGACATAAAATATCATCCGCTCCCGACCGGATCATAAACCTGAAAAGGAATGCTGCCCAGGCTACAATAGAACTAAAATGCAAATCTCTCTCTGTCTCTCACTCTCTCTCTCTCTCTCTCTCTCTCTCTCTCTCTCTCTCTCTCTCTCTCTCTCTCTCTCTCTCTCTCTCTCTCTCTGTCTCTCACTCTCTCTCTCTCTCTCTCTCTCTCTCTCTCATACACATTCTCTTCCTTCAGGACCGTAACCATCATGCCATGGCTTTAATGTCAGAGGCAGAGAGGCTTCAGGCAGATGGATTATCCTACCCAGAGACCGAGGTCTTCAGGACCTTGGTCCGCACTTTCAAGTCGGACCTGGGGAACTTCCTGTCCAGGGCGGAAGCCTGCTGCAGGGAACTGCAGATTATGGTCAACGTGTGCGACTTCTGTGAGCAGGTTGGTGGGAGTCCTTGCCAGGGAGATCTCAAATGCTTTTCAGACTTTAATCCACAATGAGTAAATTTAGTCCTTCACTGGAAACCAGTGTACATAAAAGGGTACGGTTCTAACCTAGATTTAGATTTGTTACCATTATTTTTGAGTGCCAACGTTCTACACGGTACGTTCTGTATTTCATTGCTTGTTTTATTGTTACTTTTATTTGTTACTTTTTCAGTGTTGTTAACAACGTAATATTTCAGATATGTAAGGGGACAAAAAAAGACAAAAAAACATATTGCACTGCCCAAGGTTGCTGCTGTAATCTCTACCTCTGTATCTTCTATTAGGCTACAGCAATGGCTATGGAATGCAAAGAGTACCTCGACCAGAATCAACCCAACACCCACCCAGTACAACAAGATCCTAACACCAACGCCACCACGCACCTACCTCATACCCACGTCACACAAGACCAACACCATGAGCATGACCATAACACAACCCCACACCATCAATTTAACACTCAACCGTTGCAGTACCAGCAGCAGCATGACCATAATCTGAACACCCTCCCAGTACCAGAGTTGGGACCTACCACTCCTGACATCCCACTGACGGGTCATCATGACCCCACCCTTCTCCAGGCTTACGAACTCCGGTTCCTACAATTCAGCCACGAGCGATTTCAGGAGGTCAAGGCCCAAGCCTGCTCCTTGCGGGGCTCCAGGGGGATGCGGGTCTGGAATGTTGCCTGGCTGAAGTGCCAGGAGGCCAAGCAGCAGCTTCAGGAGAGCATGCAGGAAGTGAACGAGGCCTATGACCAACAGCACCAGACTGCCTGGTGTGATAGCCACAGCGCTGAGGGAGACCTTGATGGTCAGATGGTGCCGCCTAGTGGTCAGAGTATGGCACTGCAGTCCACCCCTGGGCCAAGACACCCTCAGTGGGAGGGAATCATCACAGGGACAGTGGACATGAGGAAGAGAAGGCCAATCCTGGGGAGCAGCAATACAAACTCCATAAGTGAAGCCTTCTGTGACTCTGCCAAACCTGAGAATATGCTACCTAGCTATGATGTTAGAACCAACGAGGGGTCTAGGGTCAGTCCTGACTCGCCCCACAGGTAACATTATTATTATATAATAATCAATACTATAATTCACGCCACTGAATCTTTGTGAGTGTCTGTCTGTGTGTCACACAGTCTCAAACCTTGCGTGTGTGTCTCTGTCTCATATACATATAACCCTGAGGTGTGCAAAGCCGAATGGCTTCGGACAGACCAACAGTTTCCGAGAACCAAAACATCACGAATATGTGTAACTGTCTGAGAAAGAGGCAGAAATGCTCAGTGTGTTTGGGCTCTCTGATTGGCCAACCCAAACTGTCAGCTTCACTGATTGGCCGAGCTTCGCATAACATTTGTGCCACATAGCAGTGCAAATAATAATGCATTTTAATAAAGAAAATGTAATAAAAAATATATATAAAAAAATACTTTTGATACAAGTACGTTTTAAAAAGTGTTTTAAAATAAGGCGCCAGTCATTAGATAATGGTTAGTGGTTCAAATGACGGCTTATAAATTACATATGTATTAAAAGCTGTTTTTTATACAATTTCAGTCTTAACAGCTCATAGCTAACAAAGCCAATGTTTCAGGAAAATATTTTTTGTGGCATAGCGTGCCACATTTGCCTGTTAAAGCTGCTTGTTGACCATCTCTTCACAGGTCGCCCAGGAGAACAGAGAGAGAGAGCAAGAAGAGGGAGGTTAACAACCGGGCGAGGCGCGAGAGAGATGCCGCTGCTCTCTCTCAGTCGCACACCGTCGGTTGCCAGTGGTTCCCATGGGGCCGAGGTTTGGGCACTCGGTCGGTGAGCGAGGCCTCGTGTTCCACTGTCGTAGCGTCACCGGCGGCAGGGTCCGTGTCAGCAGTGCCCACTCCGCTGCCAGAGCCGCTGGCTCCAACGTCATCGCCCTGCTCCCATCGCGGCCAGCCGTCATGTCGGATTCTCCAAGAGGCACAGAGGTTTCAGATCTCCCGCCACGGGAGCTTCTGCTCGGAGGAGTCCTTTGTAGGACCACCGGGAGCTGCGGGAGGTCCTGCAGCCATGTCCTGCAGTAAAACCTCCAGCCTGCCCGGCGTCAGCAAATGTGAGAGCTCAGTGTGTGTGGCCAGTGCAGAGGAGAGCACCAGCAATGCGCTGTAAGTTTATGATAAATGGGTGACGTTCTGTGTGCGCGCACGTGTGTGTGTGTGTGTGTGTGTGTCTAACCTACTTCATTGATTGAAACACTACTTTACGTCTTTACCCATGTGAGATGGTGACATTATTTTTCTTCATCTGTCTCTAAGCTTACATTGAAGTAACACAGGTACAGTCTAGCCAACAACAACAACACCTGATCTATTCTATTCTATTCCTGTTTTCTGTTGTATATCTGCTGAGATTATATCTGTGTTGTTGATTTATTTACTAAAGTGTGTGTGTGTGTGTGTGTGTGTGTGTGTGTGTGTGTGTGTGTGTGTGTGTGTGTGTGTGTGTGTGTGTGTGTGTGTGTGTGTGTGTGTGTGTGTGTGTGTGTGCGCGCGTTTATTCTATATCCCAAAACCATCCTATCATTGCATGCCAGAAAAGCAGTAAATATAAGTCAAGTGTTTCTCTTGCCTCAACAAACATGTAGTGTTTCTGTCTGTGATTTGTTGGTTCTGTACTTACTTACAGGAGGCTACAGCGTGTGTTATGGTTCTGTACTTACTTACAGGAGGCTACAGCGTGTGTTATGGTTCTGTACTTACTTACAGGAGGCTACAGCGTGTGTTATGGTTCTGTACTTACTTACAGGAGGCTACAGCGTGTGTTGGAGGAGTTGGTGTTCACAGAGAGGGAGTATGTGCGCTCCTTGGGCTACATTCTGACCCACTACCACCCTCTGCTGGACAGGCCAGACATTCCCCAGGACCTGAGGGGGAAGAGGGGCGTTATCTTTGGTAACCTGGAGAAGCTTTATGACTTCCACAGTCACTACTTCCTCCCAGAGCTGGAGTCCTGTCAGCGAGAGCCTGCACTGGTCGCACGCTGCTTTCTCAGACATGTGAGTATAGAGAGGGATAGTGTTATAGAGTATAGAGAGGGATAGGATAGGATGTACATAATAACCATAATCAGCATAATTGCTTTCTTCATATGTTTCCATTTTCTTCTTAAGTGGACACAAGCATACACAGACATAAAAATAGAAAGCCTTGTTGCAATAGTTTTTGCACTTATGCTTTGCATGGCTCAACTAATAGCATGACAATAAATATTATACTGTATAGTGTATAATATGCTACTACTGTGATATGTGAGAGTTGTCGGTAGCCACATTGTCTGAATCTTTCTTTGAACTGGATTCTTTGTGCAGAGCGAAAGCTTTGGCCTGTATGCTCATTACAGTAAAAACAAGCCCCAATCAGACGCCCTGATCCTCCACCGACGCCACGACATCTTCAAGGTCAGCCTCTCCCTTTGCCCCCTCTTCTTATGTGTTTAATTGTCAACAATTACAATTCTAACCAGAAGTGTGAAGTTCATGCAATATTCACATATGCGGTACTGTACTACCAACTACAAAGATCCAAGGCACTACTTTTGACAAACCACATTGTTTTCTCTCCTAGAGAAAACAACAGGAGTTAGGAGATATGATGGACCTGTCATCCTACCTGTTGAGACCCATACAGAGGATCAGCAAGTACAGCCTGCTGCTCTTGGACATGTTAGCCCTGACCAGCTCACACAAGACACATGACGTGGTCCACGATGGTACACGTGGCCAAAGTGTTTGTGATTCAAGTGTGTGTGTTTCTGAAATGATGAACCAGGAGAGGGAGAAGACTGAGATCCAGGCTGCTGCAGACCTGGTTCGGTTTCAGATGCGCCATGGCAACGATCTCCTCACCATGGACGCCATCCGGGACTGTGATGTAAGATAGCCTTCAAGGAGTGGACAGAATAACTGAGAACTTAAATTCAAGAGATTAATTGAATCAAGCTCTCCTCTCCTCTCCTCTCCTCTCCTCTCCTCTCCTCTCCTCTCCTCTCCTCTCCTCTCCTCTCCTCTCCTCTCCTCTCCTCTCCTCTCCTCTCCTCTCCTCTCCTCTCTTCTCTTCTCTTCTCTTCTCTTCTCTTCTCTTCTCTTCTCTTCTCTTCTCTTCTCCAGGTGAATTTGAAGGAACAGGGAGAACTCATTCGCCAGGATGAGTTCACTGTATTTTTCAGGAAGAAGAAATGTGTCCGCCGCATCTTTCTCTTTGAACACCTCATTCTCTTCAGCAAAACAAAGAGAACTGACGTTGGCAACGATGTTTACGTCTACAAACAGTCTTTCAAGGTTTGTTGTACTGTACACAGCGTAAAAAAAACATGCTTTGTGTTCGATGTGAACACACCTTAAAGAGTCGGCTGGAACCATAACATTTTGTTCACCTTTCTGCAGACATGTGACATTGGGATGACACACGGGGTCGGGGTCACCGGTCTGAGTTTTGAGATCTGGTTCCGCAGGAGGAAGAGGGAGGACACTTACACTCTGAGAGCATACAGCATGGAGGCAAAGAAAGCCTGGACCACAGACCTGGAGAGGATCCTGTGGGAACAGGCTGCCCACAGTCGAGGTAAACATGTACAGCATGTATTTACAGTGTTTTGTGTCACACTATCTGTGGGCATTAATGTCTCTGTGTGTATGTATGTGTCGGGAAAGGATGTTTGTAGTCTCTGTAGCAATGTACCACTGTATATGTGAGTACAGTAACAGTATAATGTATGCAAGTTGTTAAATGGATTAATGCAAGAGTGAATTAACAAATTAATCAATCAAAAATAACTATAACTAGAATTGGGAGGGAACATTTTTAGTTACATGAAATGAAAATAACAACAAAAAAGACAATTAACTGAAACAGTATTGTGTGCTTACAAAACTAACTAAATTCAAAAAGAAAATGTCCGTAGATTTAAGTAGTCATTGTCAATTTATTCTATATATAAGCCTTTTATTTTGGTTGTATATCCATTTTCTTATCTGTGGCAATTTTAACTGTGAATACCTTTTTTAAATGATTTAATACATACGACTTACCTTTTTGAACCTCACCGCTGACAAATACTGCATATTATGATACAAATTAAAAACACAAAAACTAATTCAACTAAAACTATTATTTTGCCCACTTTAAAAAAAAAACGAATTAAAACTAACTGAAATTGATAAAGTCTAAATGAAATAAATTCAAATCAACCCATTGAATTATTGACTAATGTCTACATATTTCCAGAGCTGCGCATGCAGGAGAGGGTTTTTATGGGAATGGGCAAGAAACCATTCATGGATATCCAACCCAGTGAAGCTGCCATTTGTGACCGTGCCGTCAACTACGCTCTGCCTGGGAGAAGTAAGTAGTTTTACAAATGACACTTATGAGCAATAGTCCAAAGAAGGTTCTATTGACAAAATTCCTTTTGCTCTTACGTGAATATGATCAGGTGGAGATACAAATCTCCCGACAGCACTTCATGTTTCCTGAATCTCTAATTTACTAAACGTAACTAAACTAACTATATTTTACTTACAGCAGCTAAAGGTATTGTGCTATTGTGCTTATTCACCTGCCATATTAATATCTCATGGATGACATCTATTGTTTATGTTTTTTTAGTCCCTGTGGCGTGTTGTTCACACAGGGGTTTAGAATACCCACGGCCTAACTCCATTGGCTCAGGCAGCACGGCTTCCACCACTCTTAGCCAATCATCCTCATCATCGGGTCGAGGCTCGTTGCCCCCTATTGGAAATCAGTCGCAAGGAGTGGAAACCAATCACATTGGCTGTTCCTCCCCCGAGGCAGTGACTGAAAATGAAATGAACAACCATCATCTTTATCACCATCATCTTCATCATAACTGTGAACAGCAGACACCAAATGGCTATCTTCTGAGTGAGTTTATTCCCCTTTGTCTCTGGCTTCCTTTGCCAGCCCTAGCCTTTCGGAGTCCTGGGAAAATATTTCTCTACCCTATCGTTATCGATTCAGACCTACAGTATATAGCACTCTTTATGAATAGACATTTTCTATACTGTACAATCACAAATAGCCATGATCCATATGCAATGCTCTCCAGCTGTGACAGAATGAAGCAATATTGGGTGTGCCTTACCGTGATTATTGGCATGACAGCGTTGCTGCAGGAACGAGGCTGTAGCCGAGTTCCGTAAGCAGCGCTGAAGTGCCAATAATCTACGTAAAGCACACCATCAAGTGTAATATTGCGCTTATAGAACAGTTGCCCTTTAAATGCCAACTAAATTTCATTGTAACTAAGATATTGGATAGAAATTCATATTTTTTTAGCCAATACGACCGCAAATGTCCCATTCACTAGCCAGTCAGCTGGCTTCCTCGATCCTCGATCGCCCTGTTGTATAATTGTGCATTTTGCAAGGCATTGTTCCAAATTGTATCATACTAATTCCTTGTTATGTTTATTAAGTATGTATATTTGCATCTAAAACTAAAATAATCTAATTGTTTTCTATAATAAAAAGGCTTTTTGTCTTGTGCATTTTGTGTTTTTCTAACCTAGTGGACAACACGGAATCCTCAGGAGAACATGTCCGCCTCTTTGGCAACTCAGAACACAGCTGCCTCTCTGCAATTGGTGGAGATGTAATTGACTCATTTGCGTCCCATACTTCCAAGCCCCGCCCATCACTCAGTCGAACACCTAGCCTGAGGACGAACGAGTCACCGATGGTAAACAGGAAAAGAATTGCACCCAAGCCACCAGGCCTGGCTACTTCTCAGGTACAAACTAAAAAATTATAATGAGATCTTCCATCACCATCAGTAAATGCTGCTTTCTTAAAGGGACACTTCACCCCTTTTGCAGATTTTAGATTTGAGCAGTGTTCCCAGTGTCTCTGATGTCATGGACACTGGGCTCACTTCCTTCCTGGACTACAATTCCCATAATGCTTTGGTGCACTGCTCCTCGTTGTGGATAGGGGTAGGGCTGTCTTACTGAGACAACATGTAGTCCAGGAAGTAATTGAGCCCAGTGTCCATGACATCAGAGACACTGGGCTCACTGCTAAAATCTAAAATATCTAAAACCACATATTACACACATAAAGACCCCCAGGAAAGTGTTCTAAATCTTCTAAACGCCATTAACATGGAAAAAGGGTGAAGTGTCCCTTTAACATATGGATACAGACAAATCGTTTGGGAGCCTGTTTCTGAGTTCTCACATTGCAAATGCTGGATGTATTTTAATAAACCCTGGTCCCATGAAAATAAATTCTCATTTTGGATGTGCAAAAGAACGTCTGTACTGAATACAGGAAGATGTATGTTATATTGCTGAAGCTGAAGTTGGAGCTTTGACACAGATTTTCCCAGATGATAACTGCCATCAAGTATTTGAAACTGAAGTCTTTAATATCTGATGTGTGATATCTTTTTTTTGCAACAGGGCAATGACATTGTCATTGGAAAATCAACAGAGGTTTAAAGTGTGGATATTCTGCTATTGGTAAGTATTAAAGGAGCTTCCGTCTTATGTTACACTGCTACAATGCTCCAAATGATGCGATGCAGCCAGATCTTGATGCAAAATATATGAATTACTTCACCATGCATAACAGTCAGGTATCCATGGGTTTCCATTTAAGCAGAAAAAGCCGCACACTCATCTGCTCCAAATGTTATACTTTATTGACGTTATTGTCCAGATTTATAGCTATCTACGATTTCTTTGCTAAGTTGATAGCATATCGTCTCATAATTGTCTCCACCAGGCCGAAGGCATGGGGAGAGAGTATGTTTTGCACTCCGTCCGTGTGTGTGTCCGTGTGTGTGTGTGTGTGTGTGTCCGTCCGTCCTTCCGTCTGTTACCAGCTAATCTCCGGCACCGTTAACCTGGTCGATGTCAAACTTTGGCCTGTTATAGCGCCACCATGAGGCAGCTTTTCACATGTTTTACCTAAAACTGCACCGATCTGCGTGAAACGTTGCATGCACACTCCCTAGAGGCCAAGGACAAACCGTTGACCTGCATTTTCCGCATCTGCCTTTTATAGCGCCACCAGGAGGCCGACTTTTGTAAAACACATTTTTTTATATTACTCCTCCAGATTCTGTCCAAAAATCTCACAAATCGTTACACACTATCTCTATGGTCATGTGCTCAAGTCGGATCTGTCCGATATTTCATATTCCATCTTAATTGGCTATAATTGGCTTTCACAGTTTGCAAGATTGCCCCGTTTTGAACAAAAGCCTCAAATCATGAACGCAGCATGCAATTTACGTGAAATCTTTCACACATTTTCTTACTAGGCTGAGGAATATATCCCACCCTTTTCACATTGGCCTGTTATAGCGCCACCAACAGGTTGATTTTTGCAAAACACATTTTTGGAACAAAATGCCTCAAGTCATCCAATTGCCATCAAAGGCAAACATGTTTATATTACTCCTAAACATTTTGCCAAACATCTCACACAGTCCTATCCTCCTGGTGGAGACCTGTGCCCAGAAGGGCACTTTTTCTAGTTACCCCCTCTGGAAGGGTTCAGCTTACACATCGAGTTATGTCTTTACTCAAACGGTCTAAATAATATAACTCAAGTGTCTTTTATACTTTTATTGTCGTTCAACAAACATACATTTAAACACATGAACTAGCTATCTAGGGTTGGTTTAGGGTTAGTTGGTGGTTTGTTTAGGTTCGTTTAGTGGTTCGTTTAGGTAAAAAACATTGGTCAATGTGCGCTGTGTTGGTTCATCGTACAGTGATGCACGAGGCTGGTGGACTCATCTAATGTGCCGGGTACACGAGGACGTTGCGGGCTGTTCCCCGCCTAAGTTTGCGAACGATATAAAACTTTACTGCGTCTACATTGCGGTTATGTTAATTATGTACGACGTCCACTCGAGACCGGTAAACTGCTCCGTTTTCAAGATAAAGATGCAGTACACATGGCTGGCCTGTAGATGGCCATCAAAAAAAAGAAAAAGCTTCTAAAAGTAGGCTATATGAAAGCGTTGGTATTTCACACAGGTGTTGCCAAATAACTAATTATCTTGATCAGATGCGCATATGCGTCATATCAATTTAATGAGCAGAGCAGTGCTGCTTCTCTCTCTGAGTCTGCACACACTGACTGACCAGCTAAAGTGTATGCCTACTAAACCATAATATATGACAAACCTTGGATTAATTCTTCTGAAAACAGCAGCAAGCACAAAGTAAGTGAGAGAGAGAGAGAGTGTGAGAGAGAGAGAGAGAGAGAGAGAGAGAGCGTGCGCACGCCTTCTATTTTTTAACCCGCAGCATCTCTCTCTCTCTCTCTCTCTGTGACTGCGTCTGACACAGACGCGGTCAATAATATATAGCATAAATAATAGGCCAAATATAACACTTTCCCTCTATCTGTGATCAGCTCCTCACACACAACTCCTCTCTCGTGCATGCCTGCGCAATCTCAGCAACTTTTGCGTGCGTGCGGGCTGCAGATCGGCTATTTTTGGAGAAGAGATTTATAGACATGTGCAAATATAAAATAGCTGTGATACTTATATGTAAGTGGTTATGGTGAAATAAACCATTAACACTGGTTAGTTTGGAGGGGGCGAGGGGACTATGACATCACCGTTTCAGCAAATTAGGCGGCATTCGCTGTACACACGGAGACGTGAAAGTCGCGTCTCCAAACTTTCCCACTCTGGAAGGTAGTTTCAAAATTAGCCGTTAAAGTCCCCCAAAACGCCGTCTCCGTGTGACAAAAAGGGCAGATCGGCTAATTACTTGCCCGAGAAACACCGAAATCGTCCTCGTCTGGATTACCCCTTAGTTGGTTTGAATCTGCTCGCTACACTCGCGAAGTGGTATATAAGACCTCTGTTTCTTACAGGACCGCCTTGTGGGTCAATCATTGATACATACATCTGCCATGTTCCCTTTCTTTAAGATTGAGATGGAGAGTGTCACATTTCACACCTTCCTGTTAGCAACGTCAGGGCTTGCTCTGGGCTGGAAGGCCCAGTGAGAAAGGCCCTCACTGGCATAGTTAGCACTGAGAACTATTGGCAAGTTTATTAAACATTAACACATCCCAATATCCTGGATATTTCCACAGTTATTGATCGAATAAACTAATAAAGTATAACATTTAGAGCAGATGAGGGTGCGGGTTCTTTTCTATTTTTCTGATGTCACTTTTGAACCCAGCACCTCTACTAAAGGCATAATTTCATCTCTTTATGATGCAGTATGTGGAGCTGATGTTGTGCTTGATGTTGTATAATTTATGTCCTTTCAGATCAGCGTCCATTGAGCATTATCGAGGTCTACTGGTCACCCTACATTTCCTGGAGGATGGAGGGATGTGTTCACTTCATCCAAACAAAACCGTTACATTCAATTATAACAGGCTATTTGGGAATCTACTTCATTGCAGCTGGTAGCTGTGCCTCGGAGGAGAGAAAGGAGGAACCTGACACAGACCTGTGGTCATTTTCAACTGCCACTATTTGAATTCAAATTGCAGTTTCCAGCCACTCAGTGACATATGAATATATATGTGGTCTGGTTCCGTAACAAGAGAAGAGATGGGACTGAGGAGTGATTACCTTATATAAGTGGAGGGATGCAACCGCTCTCATTTGAGCAGACTGATTTTATTCAGCAAGGAATAATATGCTCTTTTGTGGAGGCAGACTAGCCTCATTCGGTCTGGCGTATTAGCCAGGCTAGAGGCAGACAGGAAATGTGAACTCAAAGTGAGTTTCAAAGTAAACCCACAACATCCTGAAAACAAGCTTTGTCTCGGACTCGGAGACCTCTGAACCTTTTGGCATACCCAACATTGATCTCTTTGCATGTGACTCTGTCAGCTGCTGGACTGAGCCTGCAACCATTCTCAAAAAATTGTTACAGTACAAAGAAAATAAAAGGTATGTTTGAGATACCAGACAGCGTACACTACATACAGTAACCGAAGAAACATTTGGTAAGAACCACTTTATCAGTTGTCTATTTTGTGTCACATTTACAAACATTTTAAGTGTGTAAATGTATAGAGCATGTTTGTTAAAGAGATTTATGCATATCTAATTAGTTAACACATTTATTTTACTGTCAGATCCACTGTACTGTACCTCCTGTACAATTATTTTTAAGCAGGGATCAAAGATGATTTTGTATTTGCTCTAATGTATTTTTTGATTTAATGTATTTGAAGCTTTTTATACTGCTGTTCTTTTGGCAAGTTTTCTCTTTGTTCATATGGCTTTATTTGTCCTGACTGAGATTACTACGGTAGTCCTTTCTTTGAATAACTCATGGATATAAGAAGAGACCACTACCCACCCATTACTACGGTAGTCCTTTCTTTGAATAACTCATGGATATAAGAAGAGACCACTACGCACCCAAAAGGCCTTTTTGTGGCAGAGAGGGTGAGTTTAAGATGTGCACACCTGCCAGAAATCAGACTAATAAGCTGCCCTGGTGATTTAGCGCAGGTAGCAGAATTTCTGGGAAAATGGGATGAAATGTGAAGCCAAGGCATATCACAGACCCTGCATAGGATTACGACCTGAAATGGATCATGGACACTTTATTTGCTTTTATTTGTGGTTTAATATATTTTGTTATGATAAGCAAGCATGCCTGTAGGATGTAAAACCACAGCATCTATAACAGCAACCTTTGTTTTGGAGATGGATGACGCTGGGACTTGATTGTATTTTCCACAGGCATGTTCATGAGTCCCGCACCAGAACTTCTATATATTTGCACTCCAGCCATCTGTATGTCCTTCTGCGATCTTTTCTGGTACATGGCTCCTACACAGTAAAATCCTCTGTGTAAATGTATCAATTTGTAACTTAGAATGTACAAATCTAACCATGTATCCATCCGGTTGCAGTTGTATACTCTGATTACTCTCACAGTTGGATTAAGACTGAGCATTTTACTGTGTGAACCATATCAAACTTGGTATAATTATGGTTTCATCTAGGGAAGGAGGTGTGTGACGGGTCAAGAAAGGTCACTCTGACCATAAAAGCATTATTGACTTTTTTACCGATATTGTCCAACTCCTAATTTCCGATACCGATATCAACTGATACCGATATATATATTTGTTCCAGTGGTGGAAAAAGTACTCAAAATATTTACTTAAGTAAAAGTATAAATACTGCAATATAGAGTAAAGTAAATTCAACATGTACTTGAGTAAAAGTACAAAAGTATTGGTATCAAAATGTACTCATTATGCAGAATGTCTCATTTCAAGTTTTCAAATGTATAAATGTATTAAAATCATTTGAAAATAGCAGATCTACAAGCTCACAATGTGTCGCATTGCAACACACTGAGCTTGTAGATCTGCTATTTTCAAATAGCCGAAATATAGGGCTGAAATACAAGTAGTGGAGTAAAATACAATAGTTGCCTCTGAGATGTAGTGGAGTAGAAGTAAAAGTATTGGAAATTGGAAATACTGAAAGTGCAAAATACCTCAGAATTGTAGCCTACTTAAGTAGGCCTACAGTACTTAAGTAAATGTATTTAGCTACGAAGTACTAAGTACATCACATAGATGTTGAGGCCTATTTGCCAGTGCAGTTAAAGGGGCATTCCACTCATTTTCAACATTTTACTATGTCATTAATATACCTTAGAGCTGTTGTGTGGAAATAATAAAAAAGTCCCCCCATTCTGTGTTTCCTAGAACTGTAAGTATGCAAAAAATCATTAACATGGTGAAACACATCTTGATGATGTCACCAAGATGTGTTTCACCATGTTAATGATTTTTTTCAGACCTCTAGTTCTAGGAAACACAGAATGGGGGGACTTTTTTATTATTTCCAGACAACAACTCTAAGGTATATTAATGACACAGTAAAATGTTGAAAATGAGTGGAATGCCCCTTTAAGCATAATTGCCTTGATGCCTGAGATAACGAGCACCAAGGAGGACCAGGTGCACACTGCAGTGCAGCTGCAGTGCAAGCTCATTTCTCTCCAAAAGCCCATGGAATATTAAGGATTACTGTGATTATGGTAGGCTCACATTTCATACCACACACACACACCATACAGTAAGAACTCATGTAACGTTTTTTAAACGGATTATTATTATTTTTTTTACCTATACCGATATTTTCCAATATTAATTTTGTATGCATATCGGCCGATATTATCGGACATCCCTGCAATATTAAGATAATATTCAGAGAGACCGGTCCTGGTGTTAGCAGGCAGCCATCTTTAGTTTAGAACTACCTGCGTCTTATCTCTTATCACAACAATCCCTAATCATAATTTATTTCCTGCAATAATTGGCCTTTCTCAAACACAAAAAGGGATTGGCTGCCCTAAACTTTTCCATTTCATGGACATCCAAATTGACTGACTAGGCCTTGGACTTCGAGTTCAAATAATTTCCTGGGCACCCTGATATGAAAAGAGGTGAATTTCAAGTTAAGTGATTTTTTGTGAATTTAACACCTGGAACTCCTTTGTCGATCCCCGGGGTCCCCGGACCCCACTTTGAAAACGAGTCAAACGACTGCCATAAAGAGACAGATTTGCAGGTCCCCTGTCGTTTGGCAAAGCCACAAGGCTCTTTGCCAGAGAAAACTATTTTTTCTCGGTTAGTCCATTGTCACATATTTTTAAAGTTTTGCCTTTTGAACAGTTAACCACTTTCAACTGGGTGTCCATATTTTGGGCATGGCATTATATATTTCTTTATTTTTTATTCTACCTTTTTTTATTTGTATAGGGCTTAAGTGGGCACAAATAGACAGTCTAGTGATATTTCAATCTGAATTTTGTGTTCCGTAAATGGGTCTATAATGTTCAGCATACAACAGTTCAGAGATGGGGCACAGACCACTTAATATACTATTTGGGGTCCATCTTTGGTTCCAAATGCTTCAATTTACCAGCTTTGCCATTGTGAAGAATGACGACAAACCTATTATAGTTATGATTGTAATGAAATACGTGCTCTTTGTAAGATCATTCATGTTTCTTTTTTATGTTGTCATTTTGTTAAGTATTTGGCCATGATGCTGTTTTATTTCTTCCTCAGAACCACTGTAACAGTAAATGGCAGGCATTCTTGCGCTTTCTCTCACATTTCTCTCACACATCCTGTCACTCTACTTTTTTGAACTTTTCTTCCTTTCAGCTCACTGTGAACTATCAGTAACTTGGGGATGTGACACTAGCATGACTCAAATTTGCCGTAGCAAAAATGACACTTCCCTATTCCAGAGAGAGTACCGTGGGTAACTTAGACATGATTACAAGACTCACAGACTGTCATGCATTGTGGGGTTGAGTTTAGTCTAGTGTCTTATGCAGTTTGTCTTCTCATGACTTCTTATATGCTATGTTTTACCCTGAGCTCTTTGAAAACCAGCAGACTCTGAAAAGGTACTGACCAACAAGCTGACATGTTAATAGTGTTACTTACTATAGGGATAGTGTTTTCAGCAATATCATATCAGAGCGAGGATTCTTTTAAGATTCGGTAGTTGGCTAAACATAGCATAGATTGCAGGAGGATATAAGTGTACTTTTAACATGATTTCAGCGTAACCACTGTGTCATGTTATTGCACAAGTGGTTGATTGATTATAAATGATTATAATCTATGTTGTGTTTTATGATTCCAGCTTTGTTTAACTTAAAAGTTTTGTTTAGTTCATTAGTTTGCTAAACAAGAAAGATTTGACTTGTGATTTTAGTTTTTAGTTTCAATATTCTTGCAACAACACCCAAATCAAAGTGAAAGTGAAAACTTTTTTTTTGTTCACAGTTTTGTTTATTCAAGATTTCAGGGTATACAGTAAATCAAATAATATAACAATATATGTGACACACCCATACGGAACATACCAAAAAGATAACATGTATTGTACATATAAATGTCATAACCACCATATGCTAAATATTGTGGTAGCATAAAAGAAAAATAAATTGTATAGTCCTATACTAACAGGGAAGTGACACTGATGGTTACAAACCACATAACATAAGTGAAAGTGAAAAGTGAAAACTCAAAAGTTCACCCAGCAGTCAAAACGCTGACCTGATTAAGTTTGTAAAAAATATATATCTATATGTTTGCATTGTAAAGAAAATTGCTGAATTATGTCAGTGAAATCTTCTGAAAAGATACATTGTGAAATGTAATTTATTAATCTTGTAAAAGGTTTTGATTTCTTTATTATTACTTTTGAATTAAATCTCAGTAAATACATGCTGTAACAACTACAAATATACTATAAATTATTCATGGTGAAAAATGTTTTGCTGTAATATTTGTTCCTACTCTTTCTAAAAAGAAACCGTGTAAACACAACCTTGGCCATTCCTTCTCATCAGGCTTTGAGGTCCATTGTGTAGTAATCTGTGCATGCTGTGGTTTCTGAAGCGTGAGGGTATATGGAGAGAACGTACGTACGTTCTCTAACGCTAATCAACCCTTTCCAGCTCTGGATAAATGGAGGGGATTGTTCAGCCATTATGTAACTGGGACAACTCTCACATCAGCATCCTACATCCTATTTCTGGGCAACAAAACAATGGGCTAAAGCTACATTGTGCAATACCTAAAACTGTTCCCCTGCTGGCTGGCCATGGTCTATGTTTATTGAACCAGAATGTTTGTCTCAAGCCAAGTTTATCTGTAGCACATTTTAACAACAAGGCAATTAAAGTACTTTACACAACATTAAGAGCCAAATAAACACATTACAAAAAAGATAACTTTTTTTTTAATGGGTTTATTTTGCTCTTAATGTAGGCCTAATACAATTAAAATAGTTATTCAAGCGTTACAAGAATAGAAACTAGGAATACATTTAAATAAAACAAAAATAAGAGGATAAAATTACAGTGCAGCACAAGAGTCGTTTAAAATATGAAAGACTGGGATTTCAGGCCCAATACAGTCCATCATAAAACATTTAAATTAAACTTTTAGGCTAGATAACAGTATCACAAATTCGTAGGCTACTTAATCAAGTTGTGCGTCTGACAGCATTGCAGAATGTCAACAAAGTCAATTTCCTTCTATGGAAACACTTAATGGCAAATAAAACAGGTTCTTATTCAGATAAATAAATAATAGTAAAGTGAGCCACAGTGTTCCGATAAGAGATCTAATAAATATGCAGTACTTTAGGGAAGTAATGAATAAATTAAGTTCAAGGGAAAGTAGGCCTACACTTTGTTTTAGCAAAACAAAAAAGAACAATAGTTTTCTAATTAGGCTACATTCCAATAAAGAAATTCCCATCATTCAGCAGAATGGGCTCCGGAGTTTGCTCCAATGGCAGGATAAAGAGGACGGGGGCTGAACCGCTATTCTTTCAACCCTTTCTGACTAAAAACGTCACAGAGGGGAAGGATCCTGGACATGCTGACAGGGGGACCTTCCTGCTCAGATTTCACATGCTACAAATATCCTCACTCACTGGCTGTTAGTCCGTAGGGGCCACGATTAACCAATAAGTTCTGTTTGCAGCTGAAGAACTCACCACATACAGAAGCCACTGTACAAGAACGTAACTGCAGACATGACTCAAGGTAAAACAAGAGCTGTCTTTCAACATTCAAAAAATATAATATAACTTTTGCACGTGTGTTTCTCTGTAAAATCATAACTCAGCAGAGAGTGCCGGTAGCAGGTGTCAGGTTTATAGTTGTATGAAATGTGGTCAGCAGGAATGTTAGGGTGACATTAGATAACACTCACATGTTGAACTAACACTCAGTTCATGAACTAAGTACAAAGTGGATCAAATTTGCCTTGAAGAATGATTTACAAATGATAACCTTTTGTATAGCCTACATGTTTAAATTAACAAAACATATCAGTGGATTGTATAACTTAAAATCTATTCACATGCTTTTAGTAGGCTATGTTTTATACACCAACCACTGTATTACTTAATTGTAGGACTACAATCTTTCCGTTTTATTTTTTACTTGATCTTGTCTTAACATTTTGTGTAAAGCAAGTTGAATTGCTTAAATAAACTTGCCTTGTTTTTTGTTCTGTCCAAAAAGAAGCTATGGACATCGAGCGCTGGGATTTGGAGATTAAAGCCAACAACATCAGCCACCACACCGAGCTGAATGGAGATGAGCGTTTGATCGTCCGAAGAGGACAACCCTTTATTGTGAACTTCTATCTGAAGCCTGGTGGGCAGAAGTTCACCCCTGGCAAAGCTAGCTTCACCCTCATAGTGGAGACAGGTACCAATGTGGCTCCCACAGAACATGCTATACTGAGAGAGAGAGAGAGAGAGAGAGAGAGAGAGAGAGAGAGAGAGTGAGAGAGAGTGTGTGTGTGTGTGTGTGTGTGTGTGTGTGTGTGTGTGTGTGTGTGTGTGTGTGTGTGTGTGTGTGTGTGTGTGTGTGTGTGTGTGTGTGTGTGTGTGTGTGTGTGTGTGTGTGTGTGTGTGAGAGAAAGAGAGCAACAATGACTACATGTTTTATATTGGTGTGTGTGTGTGTGTGTGTGTGTGTGTGTGTGTGTGTGTGTGTGTGTGTGTGTGTGTGTGTGTGTGTGTGTGTGTGTGTGTGTGTGTGTGTGTGTGTGTGTGTGTGTGTGTGTGTGTGTGTGTGTGTGTGTGTGTGTGTGTGTGTGTGTGTGTGAGGTCTGTTTAGTCTCTTGAGTGACAGGTTGCTGGATCATGTTGCAGAGACAATACTTTGTCCTTAAATGTCCACACACCTTGTTGAAGCTCCTAAAATATTTGAATCCTGTGGAATGTGTTTGGAAAAAACTTGTTGGAGTAAATAAAGAATAGAAAGTGTGTGTGTGTGTGTGTGTGTGTGTGTGTGTGTGTGTGTGTGTGTGTGTGTGTGTGTGTGTGTGTGTGTGTGTGTGTGTGTGTGTGTGTGTGTGTGTGTGTGTGTGTGTGTGTGTGTGTGTGTGCGTGCGTGCGTGCGTGCGTGCGTGCGTGCGTGCGTGCGTGCGTGCGTGCGTGCGTGCGTGCGTGCGTGCGTGCGTGCGTGCGTGCGTGCGTGCGTGCGTGCGTGCGTGCGTGCGTGCGTGCGTGCGTGCGTGCGTGCGTGCGTGCGTGCGTGCGTGCGTGCGTGCGTGCGTGCGTGCGTGCGTGCGTGCGTGCGTGCGTGCGTGCGTGCGTGCGTGCGTGCGTGCGTGTAATGATGCATCCGTATCCATACACAGTGTTCATCTCACTGCCTGCTCACTCCATCAGGTCCCTTACCCAGGAAAGAGTCTGACACAAAAGTTTGCTTTGGTCTGAGAGACTACACAGTCGACACGGAATGGAGTGCGTCCGTCAGTAATGGTCCCACAGAGGACGCAGTGTCTGTGTCCATCAGTTCCTCCCCCAACGCCCCCATAGGACTCTATTCTCTAACTCTGGACCAGGAAGGAACAAAAACCAGACTTGGGGAATTCATCTTGCTCTTTAATGCTTGGTGTCCCAGTAAGTACTAAACTACACACACACACGCACGTGTGTACACACACACACACACACACACACACACACACACACACACACACACACACACACACACACACACACACACACACACACACACACACACACACACACACACACTTCTACCACCAGTAAGACGCCTGAGGGCGAGAAGCGACCTCGCCCCGTGCACACTGCACACATCCGCCTCATTGACGGCAGACTGCTGGGCGAGCGCTGGTGCTTTGGCTGCCAGGCGCGGCTGCGCTAATGACTTTGGGGCAAGCCCGTCTAGAGTTTGAATGGACAGGTGGGCCTGTTGAGAACTCTAGTTTTCGCCGGCTGACCAACTCACCAACTGACGGGAAATGCGATTCTATAGTTAACTTTGGCCTTTGGCTTCCTGTGTCTAGGCACACTTCCTTTATTTTAGCAACAGCCCTTTTGGGCACTTTGCAGGAACAGCAGCAGCAGTGAGGGGTTAAATGTCTTGCTCAAGGGCGCCTCAGTAATTATAATGAGAAGAGGACAGGATCATCTGCTCTATTGATATTATTTGATGATATTGCAATTATCAGAAAGGGGATTCTTAGCTTTCTAATGATGCCAGTGTTAATGTTTGTGCTCAGTGCTGTTTTGTTTGTACTTGCTCATAGGAGATGCTGTTCACATGAGGAATGAGGAAAAGAGGCAGGAGTATGTTTTAGCTCAACATGGGTTTGTCTATAAAGGCACACCCAAGCGAATCAAGGGGACACCATGGAACTTTGGGCAGGTATTAAACAAACTCACTCACTCATCTAGATTATCATCATTTGTTTTATTTCATTTTTGTCACGCTAACCTAGGCTTGTAGTTAGGAGCCAGCAAAGCAGGAAAGCAGGCAGCGGGAGTCGTAGAAACGATACTTTTACTAATAACTTTAAAACACAGGATTCCGCCCGCAGGTCAACAGAAAGTAATACTCAGACACAAACCTAGGCTGGAACAGCAGTGACACGAAGTACAAACTGAGAAGTCACACAGAGAACAAGAAGGCAATCAGTTATATACCAGTGTCTGTACGGTGGGGAAACACAAACAGGGCAGGCAGGGGAGAAACAAGAGGGTGGCGGTCCAGGCAAGGCACGTTCTGGGACAGAGACTGACAATTTTTGGAATAGCAAAAGTTTTCATTCCATCATTTGTACTTTGATATTCAACTTTTAAAGTCTGATAGGGACACAAACTATTAAAGCGTTTTTATTTGCAAATGTGTCCATTTCTTTGCAGTTTGAGACCGGTATTCTGGATGTGTGTCTCAAGATCTTGGATGAAAATCCTAAATTTGTGGCTGATGCTGATCAGGACACTTCTGCCAGGAGGAACTCGGTCTATGTGACCAGGGTGCTGAGTGCCATGGTGGGTCTGTGTCTGGTCTGTGAAGGGTGTTTGGATCAGTGCCATGGTGGGTCTGTGTACTGTCTGTGAAGGGTGTATGGATCAGGGTGCTGAGTGCCATGGTGGGTCTGTGTCTGGTCTGTGAAGGGTGTATGGATCAGTGCCATGGTGGGTCTGTGTCTGGTCTGTGAAGGGTGTATGGATCAGTGATTGAATGGAATGATTGATGGATGCAAAGATAGACAGACAGAAGGCAAGGCAAGTTTATTTCTATAGCACATTTCAACATTTCAAGGCAATTCCAAAGTGAAAAATAGTAAGAGCATTAAGAAACATATTATAAAAAGAGCACTTTAATACACTTACAATTGTTATTAAAAAGTTCAAAGAATAGAACATTTGAATACATTCAAATAAAACACATGAAGATTGTAAAGTTACAGTGCAGCACAATAATCTAAATCCTCAACAAACTTGCAGGAGGTTGTATGGATTATCTGGAATGTGAATTGAATGTGCACCATAGGCTACTAGTCTGTGAATAGTAATTCTTTACAAAAAAAGAAAAAAAAGAAACGAAAACATTGCCAGGATACCCCATAAAATGCTGTTACTCAGATACACACTGTCTATGTGACCAGAGTACTGAGTCTGTTTAAACTGGATGGATGGATGGATGGATGGATGGATGGATGGATGGATGGATGGATGGATGGATGGATGGGTGGCTGGATGGATGGATGGATGAGTGAATGGCCAGTATAATAATTAGGGAGTTAGTGGCTAGACCAGTGCACTGGAACCATCCTGCACTTAGTGAGCCCCATGCAACCAAGCTGTGAATAGTCTTTTGAGTCGTTACAAAAGACGTTACCTTGGTACCACAGCAAGCACTCAGTGTCTGCCCTTTTACTACTGGATACACACTTCAGAGTTTCTCTCTACACCCTGTTGAAGTTGAAGAAAAGAGTTTAGATTTCTGGGGGTTCCAGCGGGTCCCCTGCAGCAAAATGAGGAACAGATTAACCATTTAAGCCCTATTTTATCCATCATCGGAAAATGAGTTGTGCGAGCTTGTAAATCGGAGACTATTTTTTGAGTGGTGCAACCACTCCCTTACGGACTTATGTGTGTGGGCAGCCAGGCAGCCTGCCTGCCTGCCTGGCTGGGTATGAGCATGAAAACAGCATGGTTGTTTTTCACCACCTGTGCGCAACCTAACACGCACACAAACCCCCACACGGAGTTGCACCACTCACTTCACACGGGTGTGATTTATGAAGATATTTGCCTATAATAACATGTCCAAAATAAGGACCCATATTGAAAGTGGTTAATTTCACTATTATTTCACTGGCTAGAAGTTAGTCCAACGTGAGAACGTATAAGAATGACTATTCACTTTCACCTTTGTACTAAATCAAATTTAACAACAAGCATCTTGTTTTTTGGGGTCCACGGCCTAACACGTATCGATTTGGGGGTCCTTGACGTGAACATGTTTGAGAACTAGGCTACTTCCTTAAGGAAGACCTCATAAAACATGACTCATGAATCATGATAGCCACACAGCTCCAGGGCTATTTCAGGTCAGCTTTGACAGCCATGGTGGTAATGTGCTCTATACTTAGACTGTTAGACTGAACTGTGTATACTTCAAAAACAATTTAACAAATAGATGTGCAGTATGAGAATATGATGAAGTTTACTTGTGATATACCAACATATTATCGTCTACATCTTTCCCTCTCTAACTTGCCTTTCAATCTTTCTGTCTGTCTATGTGTCTCGTTCTCTCTCTCTCTCTCTCTCTCTCTCTCTCTCTCTCTCTCTCCCTGCCCTCAGATCAACAGCTGTGATGATAGGGGTGTGTTAGTGGGGAACTGGAGTGGTGACTATGAGGATGGAGAACACCCAGGCCACTGGATAGGCAGTGGAGACATCCTGAGAAAGTGGGCCGAGAGTGGCTCTGTCAGCTATGGCCAGTGCTGGGTCTTTGCTGCCGTTGCATGCACAGGTGAGGGTGTGTGTGTGTGTGTGTGTGTGTGTGTGTGTGTGTGTGTGTGTGTGTGTGTGTGTGTGTGTGTGTGTGTGTGTGTGTGTGTGTGTGTGTGTGTGTGTGTGTGTGTGTGTGTGTGTGTGTGTGTGTGTGTGTGTGTGTGTGTGTGTGTGTGTGTGTGTGTGTGTGTGTGTGTGTGTGTGTCATTCCAATTGTCATTAATACATCGATCGGCTTTAAGGGCAATCAATAAATGCCACTTGCTCCTCCTCCACACTTTTCAAATCTGACTCCCATCATGTTTCACATTTTTCCTGTCCCTGCTCAGTTTCATGCTACACTCTCCTATCTAAAGAAAAAACACCTGCATGTTTCTAATCTTTGTTGCCTCATAAAATTACCCTTTATCTTGACCCTAAAATAGTATCTTCCCATTGGGCCTATCTGCTTCCTGTCTGTCACTTTATTTGATGTTTGTATTGCTTAACCTCCACAAGACTAGAGTTATCTCAAGTATCTTTTTCAATACCCCCATTTGTTGACGTGTGACTTTCCCTTCTCTCCGCAAGTGTCCCGGGCACTGGGTATCCCCTGTCGAGTGGTTACTAATTTTGGATCAGCACACGATACGAACGCCAACCTGTTAATAGAGAAATTATACGATGAGGACGGGAAACCACTTGATGATGATGATTCTATATGGTATGTGTTTAGTTACAGTATATTATTAAGGCAATGTATACTTTGTTGTACGGCCATTTTAGTTGTTGACAATCCATTATTTTAACCCAGGGGCACAATCGCATGACAAAGTATATGTTTAGTTACTTCTCAATCTCTCTCCATCTCTCTATCATCTGTCTGCCACAAACCTAACAGAAGAGAAATTTTCAGTATATTTCAAATTAAATAATCTATTAATGCATTGTTATGTACCTTATATCTTAAAAACATGAACAGGAACTTTCACGTGTGGGTGGATAGTTGGATGAGGCGACCTGATCTGGGTCCAGAGTTTGATGGATGGCAAGCCAGTGACCCCACCCCACAGGAGAAGAGTGAAGGTGACACACAAAACAACATTTTGAAATTATTTTTTTAAGTTGACGATATTTTGACTTTTGTTGCCTGTCCGTTGTTCTGTTTTATCTAATGTAATAGATAAAGTTAACGGATTTCTGTATGTCTGTGAGAATCAAATTAGAATACCGGTAGGACAGAATAGAGAGTTGCATTCTATGTTTGAACTTTGAAGTCTGTCTTTGGTCTCTGTGTGTCTGTCAGGTGTGTATTGTTGTGGACCTGTTCCTCTCAACGCCATCAAAGAAGGTGAGATGACCAAGAAGTATGATGCCCCCTTTGTTTTCGCTGAGGTGAGTTTGTTCCACAGCTTAAACACTTAACATTTAATCCTGCATATTTTGTCATGATAGAAATTAATTAAAACCTGAAACGTACAGTATTTCTTTTCCACTAACAAAAATTAAGTAAATAATCAATGTTGATAACATTTCAGTTAAAAACATACAGTACTGAGGAATAATAAGTATAACTGACATAGCTGGAAAATTTAACTACAAACGTAACATTGTAACATTTAACCACTGGACCCACTGAAAACTCTCCAATTAATTTTTCCCATAGAGATGTACAAAAATATAAATATAAATTATGCTAAGCCTAGAATCAAGCCATCCAGGATCGTTTTTAATTTTAATTTATTCATAGAATCAAAGGTTTTGTCATAGCTTGATTCTAGGCTTAAAATAATTGATATAAATATTTTTGTAAATCTCTAGGAAAAATGAATGGTCGATTTTTCAGTGGGTCCAGAAAACCACGCCCACGTCAAATAGTGAAAATAGCAGATCTTTAAGCTCACAAGGCATCTTGCTACATGTTGTGAGCGTGTACATCTGCTAGTTTTGACATAATGTTAAAGGAGCAACAGTGCCACCATGTGGAACAAAATGTATGACTGGTTAATAATTATGTTTATGCCTAGTAGTCCTCACTAGGAATCATGTATACCATGACATGATAGATATTGATTTTCATGGATGAATATAACGAACATTTTAAGTTAAACTTTGTCACAATGCTTGGAAGACATACAATTATCACAGCAAAAATAAGTATTGTTTTTCCACCAGCTTATACATACATGACATGTACATCCATCCATTGATGGATCATAGGCCTGTACAGTAGTCTACCTTACAACATAGGATTAGGCCTATATATTACATATATTTATATTTAGATATCCCTAATGCAAAGGCTGACGATCCATTTTGTATCCTGATTGAGTAATAATTTAGATAATGAATTAATTAATTAATTTAATTAATAATTTAGTTTATTTATTTTTTTGTTTTAAAATGTCTGACTGATGATTTCATCACTATCAGGATGTCATCTTCATGATTGTATTTGTATTTGAAACCAGGTTAACGCTGATGTTGTGGAAATGGTGCAGCTCGCAAGTGGAGAGCTTTATCAGTTCAGTACAGAAACCAAATCTGTTGGAAGGTGCATCAGTACCAAGGCTGTGGGCAGTGATACAAGACAGGATGTCACACACCAATACAAGTATCCTGAAGGTACCGTAGAGCCTACCACACACACACACACACACACACACACACACACACACACACACACACACACACACACACACACACACACACACACACACACACACACACACACACACACACTTATTTCAGCACTTTTTTTTCCAAAATGTTTTTCAGGGTCAAAGGAGGAGAGGCAGGTCTTTGAGAAGGCTCGACACACCAACAAGCTTCAGCAGCGAGGAGAGGAGCCAGGCATCCAAGTCAAGGTTAGTAGAGAATGAGATATATGAACACTCAGGAATTTGCTGTGCAATATTATTTATTTATTTTTAATTATTAAAGGAACTATGTTAGTACATCAGCAGCTTGGAAATTTATATTTGTTCCATTCTACCTTTAAGATCAAGCTGGCTGATAACATGACCTTGGGCTCAGACTTTGAAGTGCATGCTCGCATCGCCAACAACACCATGGAGGCCAAGGTCTGCAGCTTCATGCTATTTGCCTTCACCGTCAGCTATGATGGTAAACGAGGAGAGCCCTGTGGATTCACCTCAGAAAAAGTGGAGTTGTCAATTGGGGAAGGTAAGTTATGGATCCCACAGGGGTGTCGTTGCTCCGAGCCTCCGCTCCTTTTTTCCTCTTGACCAAATCTCTTTGCCGAGAATAGGTGATCTGTCACATCGCCTATTTTTGGCAGAGAGGTTTAATCCCTGCATGGGCAGGTCAGGCCCAGACCCAGGGGCCCAAACATCAGGGGGCTCTCTAAAATAATTGGGCCAACTGAGTGGGCAAGGCCCACTTTTCCAGAGCCTGACTCTTATTTTCAGAAGCTGAACTAAAAATACCCCACAGGCCCACACGTAGAGATACTTTTTATGAACAGGCAAAGTAAGCAATTCAAGATTGTCCAAAAGGCCCCATTGGATTTTTCTTGTGAAAGGCTAAACATTTAGTTTTGCTGTCCTTTATGGTTGCCCAGGGCCCTGGTCCTTCTGTATACTGGAGAACAAATTGGTTGTTGATGGCACATGGCCAATACATTCTCACATTCTTTGTGTCAAACACATGACGAGTTGGACAGATTTGACCATGCCGCACGCAGCACCCGTTTAACATGCCTATCGCATGGCGTGATGACAAGGACATGACGATTTACTGCCTGTCGGCAGAAGTGGACTTTGCACCTCTTGACAGGGCTCGGCTAGCAACTCGCTTGGGGATGCCTTTACAGGGCTCCAGTCCGTCTTGTTTTAAATGTTTTTTATCGGAGGCAACCTACAATATGGGAGTGAGTGAGTTGACAGTTCAGAGTTCTATTCTAATAAACTGTGTAGTGTTTAGTTAGTTTGAAGTATCATAACTCTTCCCATACTGATGTTCTTCTGATGTTGGTGGTACTGGATATCACAACCACACCGCATGCCTTCTCACTTCCCTTGTAATCTCTCCTCTTTCTCTCCACTGTTTAACTCTAGTAAACATGAAAGATTATAAGACCATTTCTATTAGTGATGCACATTTTTTGTGTTTCCTCAGAGAAACGCATCCCCCTCAAAGTGAAATACACCCATTATGGTTCAGCACTCACCCCTGATAGGATGATCAAACTGTCAGCCTTTGCCATAGACAAGGAGACCAGGCAATACCACAAGGCTGACAAGACCATTGTTCTGGATGAACCAGATCTAGAGATTAAGGTATGGAAGGATTGAAAGAGGCTAACACAGACTATTAAAACGTGAATGGTGGTTGAATCAGACGTAATAATGTATTGGGCGCACAGGTGTCCACTGTACCACAACATCAGAGACACATACTTCCCACAGCATCGAGTGAGCTTGGTACATAAGCAGATTCTGATTTTCAATTGTACATCATTTTTGTTTTAATTGTATTGTTTCACTTTTTGCTTTGGCAATGTAAACATATGTTTTCTCATGCCAATAAAGCCCTTTGAGTTGAATTGAACTTGAATTCTGATTATCTTAAAAAACAGCTCCTGGACGAAGCCACAGTGAACGAGTCTACAACAGCAGAGCTCTTCATGATGAACCCTCTACCAGAGCCCCTCAAGGACTGCTGCTTTAATGTTGAGGGAGTGGGCCTCACACAGGGCAAGATGCTCACAATGAAGTATGTCAGGAGTACTCAGTTCAGAGAACTTGAAAGTCAATCCATTCACTGTGTGTGTGTGTGTGTGTGTGTGTGTGTGTGTGTGTGTGTGTGTGTGTGTGTGTGTGTGTGTGTGTGTGTGTGTGTGTGTGTGTGTGTGTGTGTGTGTGTGTGTGTGTGTGTGTGTGTGTGTGTGTGTGTGTGTGTGTAATCTGTGTATGTGTGTGCGATATATGTAAATGCTAAATGTGGTTCTGTTACAATAACATGATTCACTGCACTGGTTATTTGCAATGCTTCCTGCCTCTATTATTTATCTTTTCCTACACACTTTCCTATACCCTTTGTTTATCTTTCCATTACAAATATTGATTGATATAGGCCTACTGTACTTTAATAATGATATCAATGATAATAATGTCTCTTCTCTTCTCTTCTCTTCTCTTCTCTTCTCTTCTCTTCTCTTCTCTTCTCTTCTCTTCTCTTCTCTTCTCTTCTCTTCTCTTCTCTTCACATTCTGTTCATCTTCCTCCAGGGTTGGAGCTGTGGGTGCCAAACAAGAGGCCAGGGCCAAAGTTGAGTTCACTCCAAGCAGTGCGGGAAACACTGTGCTTTTCGTGAACTTTGACAGTGACAAACTGAAGAACATCCAGAGCTCTATCAAAGTTGTGGTCAATGACACAGAGTGATGAATTGTATCTCAGGGAGACCCCAGACTAACACAGAATAGATCCAACACATTTACACTTAATTGAAATAATTAATCATTAATAACAAGAAATGTATTCATATAAATAGCAATACATCCACATATTCAGCCATTCTGACTTTAAGAGGTAAATAGTTTATCAGCTTCAGAGCCATACATGCAAATGCTCTCTTATCTTAGTCAGAGGGACAGATAAAGCCCTTGTTCTGATGATTAAAGAATAAATACATATTAAATGATGGTATATGTGCTATGGAGGGCCTTGTAATTAATTAAAATACTTTTAAAATGTATTCTAGAACAATGTAAGGAGACTAGAATAATGCTAATAGCAGACCATTTAGACTTTGTTAGAGGTGTCTGGTGGCAGAACTTTTGGACTAGCTGTTAAAGATGACCAAGTCACACAAGTAAAAAGACCATTGCAATATTCAAAATTGGAAGTGACAAAAGCATACATACTTTGTTTCTTGAAATGGCAGGCAAATGTCAGGCAAAACCTTGCAATATGCTGACTAAAATGCAATTAATCATAGCCTATAGATATAGATTGTTGTACTGCTTGTATAAATTGTACAATGGAGTCAGGAGTCAGGACCAATGACTACCTGTCCGATCAGCATTCATTTACCCAGAGGGAGTTATGGGCCGTTCACCCTTGGATTTCAGAAAGGCAAATTTGTAAGATAGCCTGCCTACTGTAAATACATTAAGGCTAAAATACAAGCAGAATAGAGGGTATGTTGTATGTGCATGACATCATCATCAAACCCGGAAGTTAAGCGGGAATGCCTACTGAGTGGCAAAAAACTACTTTCTGGTCATGACAGCCCATACATTCAAACAGAAAAGGCACCCCACATGAAATTGAATATTCAGCTGGGCCAGAGATGCCGGTCAGGGGTCTTAGTATGCCAAGCCACTGTTTCAATCTATTGATTAAGATGTCCTGATAGATACAAGAATACTAATACACTAAATAATACTAATCCTGGTCTTAATACTTAATACTTAATAAATACTGGTTGAAATAACGTGTTCCTTCCACACAGTATGTCCTACCAGGGAAACTCCTCCCGTCAGGTGAAACGGCCTGCCCGCTCCTCATGCATTGAAGAAAGCATGAGCTCAGTTCAGTACTCTCCCCAGGTTGGCAGAGGGAGAGTCTAGGATTGCAGCTTCGGCATTGGCACCGGGTGAAAAAAACAATACTAATACATAACAGCATCCATCAGAATGTAATTTCTGACAGGGATTGGAAAGTCTCAGTGATGTGGTGCTGACGAGAACCTGGGTGAAATTTAAAAATGTCCCTACAATTTCTGTCAGCTGCTGTAAGACCACTTTTTATAAGATTTGGAAATTGTTTTGTAGTACTGTATTACCTTTTATAAATAGTGAAAGAAGTAATGTGTGGGATGTTCATGTTGCCTGAACGAATACAAATATTATGACAGAAGAGAAGCTGTCTAGAGTGCTACTAGCCTACTCAACCCGCCCCCACCATGCCGTCATGGTCATACTAATAAAAATACAATTAGTTATTGTCTCCACCAGGCCGAAGGCATGGGGAGAGAGTATGTTTTGCACTCCGTCCGTGTGTGTGTGTGTGTCCGTATTTTTATTTTCATTGTTTTGAACAAGACAAATGCGGGGTAGAACAGTAAAGTTACAGCTATAGTTTTAAATGCTAAAGCTTAAAAAAAACTAATTTAAAGCTCTAAAAGAAAGCTCTAAAAAGTATTTCAACTTTACTACGGCTAAAACATAGGCTATACCACGCTTCTAGAGTGTAAAAAATATCTGCTGAGAGTGGATGATTCGAAACTGGCCCCCGTTTTTACCTCCTCTATGATGATTTCCTGTTTTTGGCTATAAATGTTTTGATGAATTGAAAATGGTGGGCCCTATTGTAAACAAGTGTAATGCTTTATGGTGTCACAGTTAACAGTTTTTGTATTGAGTTGTCGGGATACTGGAATTCTGCAAACTGTTAATAAATCAATCAATCAATCAATCAATCAATCAATCAGTGATATCACTCAGCACTCTCAGCAGATGTATGGTCTAATGGTCAGACTCTCAGCCCAGACATTTCATGTTCAAATCCCAGTCCTTTTACAGTTCATTGCTTTTAAACTTTACCTAATTCACTGCTAAAATACAACAGAATGCTTCAAGAATACAATAAAGATCTGCCAGGAGTGACTGAGAGATGGTGTACTGGTTTAATGATCAGGCTCTCAACCCAGAGATTCCGTGTTCAAGTCCCACATTTCCTTGTTCAATTCTGGAGGGAGTGGGCCTACTTTGAATTTATAAACATTGCACAAAGATGTTAATAATTATGATCTATTTTCTCTGCACAAATTAGCGGACGGCCACACAACGTCCAAGTCAGATGCATAGCATAGCCTATAATGACATTTAAAATTGTGTCCTATAAACCCAATGAGGGTGCCTGGGTTGGGCACCTGTGTGCTTGACACAAAAATTAAATAATCAATCGTAGCAAAAGGAGTTGAGTGAACGCCGTCCAGTTGAAAGTGAACTACGCCGACACGCCGTTCATACGACGTTGATACGCCGACCTCTCTCTGGACGGCGTATCAACGGCGTATCAACGTCCGCTCACGCTGTCGGACTGTTTTTGTGAAATTGAGAGATTTCAGACTGTTGAAAGTGAACTGACAGTGAACTACGCCAACACGCCGTGCATACGACGTTGATACGCCGTCCCTCTCTTGGACAGCGTATTAACGGCGTATGGACGTCCGCTCACGCCAGCAGTGTTAGTCTTTAGTGGATTTATTTGATGCAAGAGGTGGAATGAATAATTACAATACAATAGGATTTATTTAAACGGATGACAAACACAATGAAAAGAGCACTATTGAAATGATACATTCACATTCCTGTCAGAAACAGTTACAAGTGGTGATTGATGGTGATGACGATTGCCTGGATGAAAGAAGTCAAATGTCAATAAACATTTATATATAAATGTTATTTATATCTTATTTATTTATAAACCGGACAGTGAAACAAATCTCTGCCTAGGCTGGTCTCTTTAGTCGACTGGTAACGGATGCGCCTTGTTTACACGAGTTCCCGGGTTCGCCTCCCGGCCACATGTAACAGAGCGTTTCTTTCTACATTGATAGCAGTATTAATTATTTGACTAATAGGCTACAGCCGCTACACCAAAAAAATAAAAACATTTCCCCCACCACTGAGTGGAATCAAACCAAGGATCTCTAATCACTTAAAGACGGGAGACCATACTGTAAGATTTGCGAGTTCAAGGTTTAAAGTTAACTAAATGCCTACAACAACTTAAATATAGGCTACAGGCTAAACGACAGAAATATAGCCCTCTGAACACTGGCCACCTTCTAGTACAGCGAGTGGTAGGCTACATAAGAAATGCATTCATTCAGAATCATTCATAATTTGTTCCCCCTGAGATTAAATCCAGCTGGTGTCATCATAGAAGAACATATTGTCTACAGTCACAAGGGGGCGCTCTGTACCAAGACAATCTGACGACGAGTATATAACAGGAAGAAAAATAATGAGTGTGTGTGCTGGTCCTGCTGATCTCTCGAGCTGAGGCTGAGCAAGAGGACATCCATCCATGGGGAAGTCAGAAGCAGGTGAGAAGGAGGAAGCAGCCATGGCGTCACATTCCCTTCAGCTGTATGGATGTAGGGCCTATACAGTATGTGACAATCCACTCTCTGGAAGTGATGGAAAAGGAACACACCAACCCATCATCAGCCACACTCAACTGATAGGCTACAGGTCAACTATAGGCCTACTATCAGTATCAAACATGAATATCCAAACAAAGATTGAGTGTAATATTATTCACCTGTGATAATCTGTTCATATGTTCTCTTCACATATGAATATGTAGCCTAATTTTGTAACTTCATCATTAATCAAATGTTTTTGTTCGTTAAGGTTTGGCTTTATAGATGAAAATGTAGTCGTGTAGTCTGTTACAATTTTACAAAATAAATTTGTAAACGTTTCAAAACAATACTGTCGCTTGCGGCCCTTGGACTTTTGGAATTTTGCTGAGTGGCCCCTGAGCCATCTTAAGTTAGGTAGCCCTATTCTAGGTGATTTGTTTTAGGTACCAAAATCTTCCATTGACCTCCATTAGTTTTGCCAGCCAAACGACAAAAGCACTAAAAGACAAATTTGGAGAACAGTAAAGTTTTTCAACTTTACTAACTGTAGGTTACGCTTCTAATCTAGAGTACTAAGAAACATCTGCTAAGAAGGGCTGAGTGATGGCATTGTGGTCTAATGGTCAGACTCTCAGCACAGACATTCAAATCCCACTCCTCAGTTCAATGCTGGAGTATTTAAACTTCCCTTTACTATTACAAAAGAATGCTTCATTGACTGAGAGATGGTGTACTGGTCTGATGATCTCAACCCAGAGATTCCATGTTCAAATCCATGGGGCGTTTAAATGACTAAAAAAAAACTACGAAACATTTCAAAGTAGAAAGTTCCGGCATGTGTCTCCACAGTAAGCTGAATTATAAAAAGTGTGAATGGAGTTTCTAGGTGAAAGTGCTTTTTTGACGTGCCATAACCTGCCATTGAGACCCATTATACATTTCTCAAATTTGAAAGCACTATATCTCTAAAACTATGAAACATTTCAAAGATTCATTTTCAGGCAAACGTGTCCACCATAAGATGAACCTAAATAGGTTTGAATGGGGTTTCTAGGTGTAAGTATGTAGGACTAGTAGCTTGCCAAGGTTTGTGCTATTGCCATTGAGAATGCATTGGGTGTTTAAGTTAAATAACTCAGAAACTACAAAACATTTCAAAGTAAAAAGTTCCAGAATGTGTCTCCACAGTAAGCTGAATTATAAAAAGTGTAAATGGAGTTTCTAGGTGAAATTGCTTTTTTTTACGTGCCATAACCTGCCATTGAGCCCCATTATAAATTTCTCAAATTTGAAAGCACTATATCTCTAAAACTATGAAACATTTCAAACATTCATTTTCAGGCAAACATGTCCACCATAAGATGAACCTAAATAGGTTTGAATGGGGTTTCTAGGTGTAAGTATGTAGGACTAGTAGCATGCCAAAGTTTGTGCTATTGCCATTGAGAATGCATTGGGCGTTTAAGTTAAATAACTCAAACTACAAAACATTTCAAAGTAAAAGGTTCCAGCATGTGTCTCCACAGTAAGCTGAATTATAAAAAGTGTGAATGGAGTTTCTAGGTGAAAGTGACAGAAAAATCTGTCATTGACCCCCATTATACTTTTCTCAAATTTGAAAGGACTATATTTCTAAAACTATGAAACATTTCAAAGATTCATTTTCAGGCAAACATGTCCACCGTAAGATGAACATTTTAAAGTTTGAAGATACAAAGGTTTATTCAAATGGTTACGTTTTATTGGTATCCATTGAATCATTTCTTTACAGAAAAAAAAATATTTAACCACTAGTTATTATGCCCGATTCATACTGTCTTACAACCATGTCACTTGCCGAAAATTGCCAATCTGCAATCTCACGTATCTTTGGATGCTACGAATTGTGAGCTTGTAGATCTGCTATTTTTTGTGAAATGACAAGAGCATAAATATGGCATTACAATCTTGAAAGTTGGTAGCACAGTATGATTCTGCAGAGAAACACACACCACACAGTGATTGGGTAGGAAAATACCTAGAATCTACAGTAAAGCACATTGGGGTCAAAACAGGACCTTCCTAAAATCTTTTGTAATGTCAGTGCTTGGGATTCACCAATGCCTGCCTCTAGTGAAAGGTGAAGATGGAGAGCTGGTCATATCCCACTACTCAGATTTCATGGTTGTGGATGATTTTCCACAGCCATTTTAGTCAGATTCAGATGTCTTTGAAAGACAAGTTACAAAACTGCATTTGAGAGTTGGCTGCAAATACATTTGAAAGGGTTGATAACCTTTTAACTCAGGGTCAAACTTCAATCTCACAACCCAAAATGTGCTCATTTATAAAGATTATGCGACCTGCACTCATGCAAATCGACCGATTTTGTCATAAGAAATTAGCAGCCATTATTCTTACATTTTAAACAATTTTTAGGTTTCAATCTAATCAATTTTCTTAGAGAACTGTGATCTTAAGGAGAACAATTGTGATTCAGATTTTAGCAGCCCGGAGGACTATATTTATTGTCACAAAGTGGACACTGGACAGTATGGTAGGTCTCTAGCAGATGACAACTCATACCTGCGGTGCCACACTGGCAAAGACCCACCAACAGATCTATAAGGTTGTGCAAGCCTTTCAAACCTTGAGAAGACTTTACTACATAGCTCCTGGTTTTATTTTATAAAGTTCCCTATCAGTCAATTCATAAAAATGTCTATACACCTAGAAAACTGAAAATGCAATTTAGAGTCTCCAAACTATATTCTCCTGTTGTCTTGACAGAAAACTTAGAACATCTGGATTTCAAACTACAAAACTACTAGTAAACTGAAAAGGTAATTATCATGGATTGTCAACCGTTATTAAAAAAATATGATCAATCCAATGGACACCTGAGAAAAGGGCGTAACTGTGGAGGCTATTTGTTGCATACAAAGCCAAACAGTCAAAGATTTAAACCATTTCAAAATTCTCCTCTTAGAAGAGCAGACGAGTGAAGCTGAACATACAAAGCCCAATTTTTACACATTGAACAAGGGACGTTCAGGCCGGGTTTTGAAAAGCAACAATCTGTTTAATTTTCTTTCATGATGTGTGCCTTCACGGCAACCCAACTCTACTACTGAGCAAATACACAGTTGCCCAGTGAGTATAGGCTTAATCCTCATGCCCAAACGGGAGCACGAAACACTACTTAAATTATATGAATAACTTTGATTCATGAGTGACCTTTTGTGCTAGTTAATTACTTAAACCAAATGCTTAAAAGGAAGGACAGGGTAAAACGACTACATAATGTTACTGTCATATTAAAAAGAGGGGATAAAAAAATGATCCAGGCCTATCTAGTCACTGTACTTGAACTGCACTCAGGCTTATAATACAGAACAAGATCAATGACACGATGAGTATTGAATGTATGTTAAAATAAAGCAAACGAGGAGTTGACTAAGTCAATAACCCATCATTTACACAAATAATTGAGTTTTGTTGTGGGAGGGATAGTAACAAATATCTCAGACTAATGGCTAAAGTTGCTGTATTGAGTGTCTAACAGCTACTGACTGAACATTCAGGACAACAAAAAAAATGACACCCCCTCTACAAACACACAAACAACCCAGTGAGCTGCGTCAATTAAAAGCAACCAACTTAAAGCCAACTGAAGGAACATAACGCATATGATACATTATCATCTCAGTGGATTCTTATCAGCTAATACAGTGACAGCAAACGGCCCAGAGGACTTTGTCCACACTTGAACAGGCCATGAAGAAAATAACACATAACCAATAACAATAACAATTCTTTTAGCTTAGGTTATTTGCCTTCCCCTCTTCACAAACACATAATTGGATGGCTCACATTCTCGTAATAAAAATGAAAAGATAAAGAATAAAAACTAGACAAAACAGTAAGCTTTGATGATCCAGGCTGGTGATGTAGCATCTTTGACATATCAAACAAGAGAGCCAAACTCCTCCGACTCTCCTCCCAAATGTGTGTGTTCTATGTTGTCACCAAATGTCCCTTTCTTCATCCCTCTCTCCCCCATGTAGAGTTAATAGAGGTGGTGGTGGGTAGGCTTTTAGGGGGAAAGAAGAGTTTCAACAGTGTTTTCCTGGTTAGTGGACTTGGAGAATATCTCATCAATCTGTTGAGAAGAGATCGCCAGCCGAAGGAAGGGGGGCCAGACCCCCTGTTACATTGGGGAGAAGCGAGAGGTCTGGGAGACTCTGGATGTGAGACTTGAGCTCTTTCCGTACTTGGGTCACCCTTGCTAGCTTCTGTTTGTACTCCTGTTGAGGATAATAAAGAGGACAAGTCATGATTATATGCGAAATCAAAGTTTCTATAGCGACGTGTTTGCATTGCTGCCCAGACAGATTCAAATAAAAATATTTTAAGAACACATTTAATGAATACAATTGGCTTTTAATATCCACCATTTCCACTCATATGAAATTCAGATTAATCATATAAAACTTAAAACATTTTCCCCATCCACACTATGTATGGCAGAAGCTATTCAAATAATACTAATTATGTATTTTAGTTTATATTAAGCACAGGCAGTTTTCCTCGAATTTCACGTTATGTTTGGTGAGTTTTGGGCTACTACATCAAAAGTACAGTGAGATCCTTATACTAGCTTGAGCTACATTTTCAGGCCAACATCGAACTACACTGAAGTGTTGAAGAAAGTGGATGTGGCATTTCCAGTCATTTTGTGGAAAGTCCCTTACATCTAGTTTCTTTTCCCTCTCGCCGAGCGCCTCCTTCTGACTGCTGATATAATCTGTAAGCATGCGGGCCAGCTGTCTCCTGTCCTCCAGTTCGGCTGCTAGGCGACCATTGTACTCCGCCAACAAGAGACAGGCCTCGTCCACCGTCTTGGACAGTCTGTCTGCCGCCTCCTTGTCTGGACAGACAGAAGGAACTTTATGTCATTACACACACTCTTTTCATTTCACAATGTTGTGCCTCCTCCTCTTGTCCCTCTTGCATTATCCTGCCTGTGACCCGGAAATCGATCTCAGTGCACCTGTGGACCATCATGAAGTATGCTTCACTTCCTAAAATGCATTTTGAGGAAATTGTACAATATGCAATATACAATAGGAAATATACCCAGAAATGTACAACCATGGTGGGAGGCGGCGCAAGTAATGTATTTCATTCATCAGTTTTTTTTTGTGTCAAAGTTGAGAAAAGCTCACTATATTTCAGATAGAACAGCAAGCCAATCAGAAGCGCTCTGAAGTTGACATGGAGTAGGCATACTAAGTGTATATGGAAGTAGCTAATATTGATGAAAGTTTTAAACTAGCAATTGCAGATGTGAAATGAATCAAGGCTGAGCAACTAAATGGCCAATTTCTTACCTAAAATGTATAAATCCACCCAGCACCCCTAGTTCCCGTGGCTATGTGCCTGTCAAGGTGGGCAGTATAACAGACATACAGTATGTCTGAGGTATCCATTAAGGTACTTTCAAACGGGTAGCGATTAACGTGGCTACTGGCTATTAATTCATTTTCAATGAGACCTGCGTTTCTTTTTCTGTACACGCAGAGAAGTCGAAGGGTGACAAAACAACGCAAGCATATTTATGTGAGCGTGGTCCCGTGAAATTGTTGCACGTGTGCTCATTTCGTGCACACACCCACAACTGACTAGACCTGGATTCTGTTGAGCTTTTTTTCCCCTTCGCTTGCATTGTCGCGCCTCTCATGAGCAGACCTGTCGTTGATCCAGGCGACGTCGCCTGCGTTAATCGATGCCCGTCTGAAAGTAACTTTATACCGTTATAACATTCTATCTCATGATGCGATGCACATGGAGTTGCAGCTGATGTCTTCCTTGGAAGCTAGTTCCAACACAGTGATCTAAAACCTTGCCGACAACTTGACAAATAAACCCCCATTAAACCCCCTTATTCTGTTCTTTATGGTTCATACAGTAGTGGGGTGCGCGTGCACGAGGGAAGTTACCTCCTGTCTAGGACGTGCAAATAGCAAAGGACATTTTGTGCGGGGGAGAATAAGATTATTCACCCGCTTCGAATGTTATGAACCAATAATCACCAGTATGTTCTTATCAGGACCATGCAATGGAGTTATATCTGGACATTTCCACAATGCCTACAGCGAGTAGGCGACTAGGAAATGGGGAGGTGAAATTATTGCCACTGAAGCGAAAACATAGTGAAAATGACTTGGGGTTAGATTTAGGGTTACGGTTAGTAATTATCGGCCAACGCGGCCAACAACGCCACATCGGACAATGGCTGACAACAACGTCAATATGTGGAAATGTCCATACTGGCTGCATTGCATGGTGTTGATAAGGTCTCGCAGAGATGAAATCATCCGATAACAGCAGAAGCCGCTATTGCTAAGCTGATTATTGAGATAGAGAGATGTTTAACAGATGAGTACAAAAAGTACTCCGCTCAAAGTCAAGGCTTTGGTCTTACCTGTGATCTTCTCTAGCAGAGACACATCCTGGACCTCTTGGGGGAGCGAGGCGATCTTCTGTCGGACAGCTGCATCCCCCGAAGCAGCATTCTCCAGGTCCTGCAGAGCCTTCACCAACTCCTCTGTCTGGAAGCACACATGTACGTGTATGAATATGAACAGATGGAAAACATGGTAGAAGAGAAGAGGAAAGAGTTGAAAAACAGGGACAAGCATGAAGCAATGCTTTAACAACATTGTAGTCAAGATAGTCAAAGGGGCTCTGCCATTAGCCTGGGCAGCATTCCTTCTCGGGTTTATGATCCGGTTTTGTAGTCATAAGGCCGGAACCCTCAATCTGGAACTTCCTTTCCCTCAAACCGATCTTTCCCAATAAAAGCCGCAGGCTACGAGAGAACGAGTCATGATTTTATTGTTATTCTTCCAGTTTGAGGGAAAGGAAGTTCCAGAGTGAGGGTTCGGCCTGATGACTACAAAATGATGACTACACTCTGACATTAATGCTCTCATTACCCTCATACCTGACTAACTACCTCACCAAAGTGAGTAACACCCACAGCCAAAATACTAGAGGGAGTGACAATAATCTGGTACCACCCACCTACAGAACAAACGTGGGTAAATTAGCTTTCTATTGCACTGCCACCAAAGTGTGGAATGCCCTGACCCTTAAAACATGTGGATCACTGGCTTCCTTCAAGACAGACCTGAAATATTTTTCCCCCTTTTCTGACTTGAATACATGGAAACAAGTCCCTATGACTTGTTGGTGTTCTTTTTTTTGCTCCCTTTTATTCCCAGATTTTTTTATTAATATCCCCCGACTATGAACTGACAATTAATCTGACTCCTACCAGCTGCGCTGCCCCGGAATCTGTGTTGCGAGGGGAGGTGTGGCTTCTGTAGTCATCATCCTCATCCTCTTCCTCCTCCTGAATCTGAATCTTCTGGTAGCTTCGTTTCACCGGCTTCTTCTCTTCTACTAGAAACGCAATTCACAACACTTGAGAAACTAGTTTTGTAGGCTGTTAAAGCACAACCAGTACAGTGACTAGTCATATAACAAACGCCTAACTAAAGATTATTTTCATAGTCGATTCATCTGTCGGAGCAGCTGAGACGAATAACCAAAACCATATAAGTCCATAATGTATTCGGACCCCTCCCTGAAAAAAGGCCATTATGGATAATGAGTTATATGGTTATTCGTCTCAACTGTTTCAAATATTTGTTTAATGTGTGCAATACATTTTGACCATAGAATTGTGGTAAAATAAAATGCTCATAAATTATCTGAACCTAAACAGACATCGTTAGCAATAACCCAGCAGTAAATAAATTGTATTCATGGACAAGACAACGCAAGCATTCACATGATGAGTAAATGGGTATTGATTATTCTATTTAAAAAACAATAAATATTATATAGTCATATTTGTCAGGTGTAACAAACTCCGTCTCCGTTGTGCGTCTTTCCTGCTGTCCAGTTTGCTCATAATATTAGCCGGTGTCATCAGGCGCTCCGCTGCGGTATTTATTAGTTGGGTCGTTTACAGCAGTTCCGTTTCTCAATGGATTTGTCATCTAGGAGGGTTATTAAACAAATTGAGCCCCCATGTACCTTGCAAAAATGCAGGGGAAATTCATGAGGACCCCTAATCCATATGGTCACCATCAAAAACCTGTTAAGGCACAATAAGGCAAAATTACCTCAAATTCATTCCGCTTTCAGTAGCATGTGACATGTCAAACTAGAGGGTTTTCATGATTCGGAATCCATTCCAAGCATTAGTTTTGCACAAAAAACACCCCTTGGGCTAAAAACAGCCATAGCCGTCATCACAAACGTGATGAGGTCAGCACATTTGTGCAAAACTAATGCTTGGAATGGATTCAGAATCATGAAAAGTTTGACACGTCACATGCTACTGAAAGCAGAATGAATTTTAGGTAATTTTGCCTTATTGTGCCTTAACAGGTTTTTGATGGTGGTCATATGGATTTGGGGCTCTCATGAATTTTCCCCACATTTTTGTGAGGTACATGGGGGCTCAATTTGTTTAATAACCCTCCTAGATGACAGATCAATTGAGAAACGGACCTTTGCTCTCCGCGGTCACGGAACTGCCGTAGACAACCCAACTATATGTCTATGGTTGAGAGCATAGACATATGAACGTAGACACCCTTTCCGGCTCTGAGGCGCGTGTCAAAATTGAATGCACAATTTTCCCGAGATTCATTGCGAAGCTGCATAACACAAGTCCCAGAAAAGACGCGCTGTGATTGGCCAGTAGTCTCTTGAGTGACAGCGAGATACATGGAGGAGTCGCATGGGTGACGTCACTTGGGCAGCGACGCAGCGTGCCTTCAGCGAATGCCTTCAGCACTTCTAAATAAGCTGCGAAAACTGTTGCTTTGTGTTCACTCTTTAATGTTTTCTGCTCCCCTGGCTCTAATGTTGTATTAATAACTTTGTTGTTTGTCTTGTTTTGTATTGTAATGTAGGCTATTGTACCATGTCCATGACTATAGAGAGTATGCACATGCATGATTTTCCCATCAGGACACGCCCCCCTCATCTAGACTGAGTGGCAAAACATTGAGCAGCATGGAGTGTTGGAGTTTGGAGGTGCTCGTTGGACATCACTCAACCGTCCTGCGTACCACCGGTTTCTAAATGTCACATAATGCAGGAGGCAAACAAGCACTTCCAAACTCAGACACAGAAAAATAATCAAATGCAGGGCATTTCTTGACAGAAAGGAGCTCATAACGTTTCTATGGTGGATTTTCATGAAACAAAAACTTTGCAGATAGAGAGGATAATTCAAGCTTTTCGTTCAGCTGCAATGTTGGTGAGTTTAACATTGTTTAATGCAATCAGACAGGACTTTTCTGTTGGATGAATGGGGTTGTCAAGGCCAGAAAGTCGTTTTTGCCACTCAGTGGGCGTTCCCGCATAACTTCCAGGTACGATGATGTCACGCACATACCCTCTATTATAAAGATTTGTTAAAAAAATAATAATAATTAAAAAAAAAAAGCCTTAAGCACTTCCGCTTGACTTCCTCCCTTCATTGGAGACACGTCACTCCAATGAACTGCAGCGGCCAATGAGGCATCTACCGTATTTTTTTTTTTAGATCCATGGTTGAGTGTGGTCGGAGGCAGCCAATCATGACTAGGTCGCTACTACATGATTGGCTGGCGGCGTTTAGGCGGCATGGGGTCGACTCACATTACATTTCATGAGCTTTCACCTGACAAAAAACATTTTCTGTCGACTGATAATTGGACACCAAGTCACCAAGTTAAATAAATCAGAGGATATCATTAAGATAGGCCACCAACTGTCACCAGTATTATTCCCAGTACAACATTCGGCTTTGAGACGACACAGTAACTGTGATTTGTCTCAGAAATACTTGTACATTTTATCTGACATGTAACAATACAATTAGCATAAAACATTGGATAAGCAACATCACAGGCAGGGAGATTAGAGTGCAAGCATCAAAGCCACCGTCTCCATTCAGATTAATATAAGAATGACAACTAGGGGTGCAACAGTTAATCAAATTAATTAGTATCAATTATTATTTTTTAAATAACATTGAGAAAAACACATTCTTTTTTGTGGGGGTCAGTATAGGTGAAGAAATAATAATTAAAAATACCTAAAATAGCCGACAAAGAAGCTCACAACACCTTGTCTTGCAACATGTTGTGAACTTGTTAATCTGCTATTTTCAGTACTTTGTGCAACACCGTTACACAAAATCATGCATTTATAAGATCGTGTCAATTATTGTAAAAGATTTGTTTGGGGTCGATGATGTGATTCATAAAAATCACACCCGTGTCTGATAGTTACTGTACTGTACTGTACAGTTTTATTGTTAGTTATACTTGTATTGTTATAGTAGTCAGTGTGAATGGGCCTGTAGGCTGCTCAATAGTGCCACTTGAGGTCACCCAACGGTACTGTTCATACCCCAAACAGACAGACACACAGACACAGGGACACACAAAGCCAGGCATTGGAGTGGTGTGCACCACTCAAAAATTAAAATTGGAAAAAGTAAATAAGAAAATAATAGATGGTGGCAACCCATATAGTTAACTGTCAGTGAATAGTTAGTAGCCTTTACCAGGTGTGGTGAGAAACAGGTCGTAGAACAATGAAAACTCACCGCTGTCTTTGGTGATGACGGCTACAGCCGGATCTAACAGACAGTCAAAGGCATGTGTCACTTAAAAACACACACCAATCAAAAGCTTCACACACCTGGGTCTTATATCCTTCACCAATACCATGAAATATTTTGAACATTGAATGGAACAACATGTTCAACTTTGATTTGAGTGGCTTAACTGAACCTCAGCTATTTTAGTTTACTCTAAGAAACACCATGCTTTTTCAAAGAAAGAAAGAAAGAAAGAAAGAAAGAAAGAAAGAAAGAAAGAAAGAAAGCAGACAGATGGATGGAACAGACTCAATGAATGAATGGATTTGTACTGTAGTATATTACATTAATGAATGTCTAACAAACAGCATGCCCTTAAAGCCAGTAGACCTACCTGGTCTGGGACTGTTTGAGTCTTCTATGGCCAACTTGAGCTGCTGGATGAAATCACCTCTGTAGAGACTTCTCTCCTTCCAGATGTTTAGCAGCCTCTCCATGTGTTTCTTAGAGTTCTCATCTGATTCACTACAGCGAGCCAGGGAACCGGAATGGCGCACATAAAGAAGAACAGAACAAGGCAGGAGAATACAGTACAATAGATTGTTTATTTGTTTACAACAGTCAACAAAGCATTGAATTCAGGGAATTTTTGTTGTATAAGCAGGCTTCTATTACACAGTGCATTTAGATAATGACTAGAGAATAGTGTGTAACGGGTCTCCTGTTACACACATATCCCTCTATTTTCTCACAGTCCTTCAGTGACGGTGACAATCAATGACATATGCCAGCACCCCATATGCCCCCAAAGTACTTCCCGGCTCAGCCCCCTGCACCTACAAACATTTGCCCATAATTGTTCAACTATCTCAAGCCATGCAAACTAAAGGCTGCAAACATTACTAGTGGCTCACCTACCGTGCAACATGAGAGCAAGCATCAACGAGGACAGACTCAAAGTCTTTAGCAAACTCTGGTCCTTTCTTTTTACTGTTCTGGATGACGTCATTGGCCAGATAGAGGAATGTCAGCTTCCTGTTGCGTTTGGCTGAAAAACACATGAAGAATAAGAATTAAATCAATATGATATTTTCATCATCCTAAAGATTTTATGTTTGAATTTCACAACAACATTAATGCTATTTTATGTTGTGTGAGCCAAGCCATGGCTATTTGCTCTGTACTAGATAGATACTACAGTGGAGCCATCATGGCGCACGCACCATGATATTGAGAATTGAGTATGTCGGAACACCAATGGAAACAAGCTGAAAGGCTTTTTCCGTTTTCATCCTTTTAGCAGACCTTGTATTGTACTGTACTTCCCTAGACTTGTGTAGCGATACTAATATCACTGCGTGACTAATTGGATATTGCCGCCCCATATTTGCATACTGGGCCCTAGCTCTGGTCCATAGCCTTCTACTGCTTCTACGATTCTGCCCTGCAGTATAAGGCTATGGGACTTTCGGTTTCAGACCAGCCTCTCCTCTTTAGCGTATTTTAAAAGAACGTTTTGGCTACTTACCAAAACAAAGGCGGGTTGCGTCATTAGAAAGCCCACTTTCCTTAGTGGACGCATTCTGAGCCCCCCACCACACGTATAAACGGTACTTTTTGGCCAGAAAGGGATTTTTTTTCACCAGAGGAAAAATATTCTCTATGAGGCAGTTCTCTGGGCAATATCGGTAGAGGGCGCATTGGAGTAACTAAAAGTATTTTTTTCTCCGGTGGAAACAAAATCCCCTTTCGGCCAAAAAGTACCGTTTATACGTGTGGTGGGGGGCTCAGAGTGCGTCCACTAAGGAAAGTAGGCTTTCTATTGACACAACCAGTCTTTGTATTGGTGAGTAGGTTAAACATTCGTGAGATTTCCACTAAAGAGGAGAAGCTGGTCTGATTTTGATTTGAGATTTAAAACCGAAAGTCCCATAGCCTTATACTGCAGGGCAGAATCGTAGAAGCAGTAGAAGGCTATGGACCAGAGCTAACTGGGCCCTAGTTGGTTATAGCCTAGTTCCAGTCTTCCAGACGAATCTGGTTGGCTTGTCACCATTTCGGCCGTTTAGTCCTCCCAGTCTAGCCTAGCCGCAATTTGCAACTCTAGATTTGTTTACAATGGGATGAATCTAGAGTTGCAATACCCTCCATTGACTCCCCACTCATCCTATTTGGTTTGTGATCTGCGTGTCTTAAACAACGTTAAACTCACAAACATTGCAGCTGTAGTCCCAGCTTGAATTATCCTCTTTCAATCTGCCGAGCTTGTTTTTCATAAAAATCCCCCGTAGACATGTTATGAGCTACTTTCTGTCAAGACATCCTCTGCAGGTGATTCTTTTTCTAAGTGTTGCAGTTTGGAAGCACTCGTTTTTGTTAACGGGTCGCGCTGCTGCCTCCTGCATTATGTGCAAATTCGAAACAGGTGGTACGCAGGGCCATTCAGTGACTTATGACGAGTGCTTCCAAACTCCAGCACTTAGAAAAAGAATCACCTGCACAGAAAGTAGCTCATAACATGTCTACGGGGGATTTTTATGAAAAACAAGCTCGGCAGATTGAAAGAGGATAATTCAAGCTACAGCTGCAATGTTGGTGAGTTTAACGTTGTTTAAGACACGCAGATCACAAACCAAATTGGATGAGTGGGGAGTCAATGGAGGGTATTGCAACTCTAGATTCATCCCATTGTAAACAAATCTAGAGTTGCAAATTGCGGCTAAATCTAGCCCAGACATAATCTGCCTGGGGCAATATGCATTGCAATTGCAAAGGCAGATGAAGGCTGGCTATGCAATGTTAGTACTTCCCTGTGCAGTGCCTGTCCTCGCAAACTGTTAATAAAGTATTTAATCAATCAAACTCATTTTGGAAGCACGTACACCCATCAAAAAAAATCTGTCCATCTCAACAACAGCATCTCTGTGTGCACCTGCCACCTACATGCTGTGAAAAACACCTATGAAAAAGTTACTCTGGAGCCCTGGCTATGAGCCATGGTCACAGTCTGTGTGGGGGGGGGTCATTGGCTTTGCATACATAAATAAAAGTTTGAGAACCACAGCATACATGGCTTAGGTTGCCTAATCACACATATCGCAATGTAACAGTCACAAACACGCATTACAACAATCATCAAAACTTACATTTTTTCAGTTCTCTGTGCCAAACTTTGACAATGAGAGCCGCGTGTTTGCGGTGATGGATGATCCATAGCGACAGAGTCTGTACGCTCTGCTGCGAATTACTTAGCTCAGACAGCTTCTTCTCCAGAGCAGACTCGGAGAAGGACGACATGCTGATCCTGCCTCACCTCAACCTGCGGAGAACGTACAGACCTTCGGGGCTAGCTGGGACAATCTAGCACGGTCATCAAAAATAAAAGTTGTGACGCTAGCTAGCCTTGCTCGGCATGCAGCGTAGCGTGATGTCTCAAAAATGCCAAAATCCACCGTATTCCGCAACGATTTAAATGAACGTTTAGTAGATATTTTCCCCAAAGCGACCACGCTTACTTTTAACACTGTTTGCCAACAACAACATACACTATCAACACTGTTTGTTTACAGCCAGAGATAGCTAGCTAAGCTAAGCAGCCATCGCCGGACCAAACCAGCACCGAGCTAGTTAGCTAGTTAGCACCACAAAAGGCAAAATAACTCGGTCCTAAATAACACAAGCGGACCAATATCTGAAGTTATTCAATAAAATAAAGGTCAAACAAATACGCTCCAAAATGATGTTGAGATACGCTACCCTAAACTAATCAGGGAAAATCTCTGCGAAGATGGCCACTTGCCCTTTCACCTCAAACATGTGCGTCGCACAATCATTGCGTCACGACTCATCAGAGCGTGCGCACCATGGCTGCTGTGGTTGTGATGTGCGTTGCCATAGAAATAAGGCTGCTTGGAATCCGAATCAAAACAAACACACACACACACACACACACACACACACACACACACACACACACACACACACACACACACACTCGCATACCTTTTCTTTAAATTTGTCAGTAAAATTTGCTTTTGCTTGATATTTTCATGTTTTCAAATACAAGAATCAGTAATTGTGTGATCTTTTTTTATATGCAGTTTGCCAGTTTCAACAGTAGTACACTGAAACAGTGCTGTATTTACTGTGTAACTACCTGTTACTGGTATAAATAATGTATCATTATGCATTGGTTTCATGTATTATATTGGAATTACATTTGACTATAGGCCTAAATCTTTTCTTTAAACCAGTAGTTAATTTCAGCATAGCAAGTACTGAAAGTAAAATAATCTTTGAGACGTGAAACTTGTTCTCCAACATAATACATACAATACAATACCAAAAATAGATCTTAACATAGGCCTACATTTAACAATGTCCAAATAGGTTGTCATACACTGATCTGCATGGATCATGGTTCGATTGATTATAGGCTAAGTTTCATTTAATTACATTTATTATAGGCCTACATAAAGTATAATTTTATGTATTGAAGTTGTTTTTGTCAAACGTACGTATGTAAGTACATATAGGCTTTAGCCCTGTGGTTCAGAGAGACCCAGAGCAATGCAAATGTTTTTCACTGAAATCTTCATGTTTTTACAAACATGGAAATGCTACACCAGGCATGCAACTCTTCTTTACCTGGCCATTTGACTCCATAATACTGTGGTTGATAAAATGCACAATATTGCTGTCAAAACAATGGGTCTGAGTGGCCTTAGACAAAGGTAAGGCAAATAGTGTGTCAGCAGAGCAGGTGTGTTTACACATTTGGCAACAAATATCACCCAAAATGCAAATTTACACAGTAGGTAGGAAATGGTTGATTTCACCAGCACATCCTCTGTTTACTTCGTATTTACTGTTTTGGGAAATTATGAAATGGTAACTATAGGTTAACAAACACCAATGGCAGAAGAAGTACAACATTTATCCACTTTTATAAAAGTAGTAAACATCAGTACAGTTCTTTTTGGGAGAGCCATTTGCTCAGTACACTGACCATAACAGCCTAGATCAGGCTGCACATTCCCACTGACATTCAGAGCATCATGTAGACTAGAGTGACAAAAGATTGAAAACAAGGCTAAAACATAGAAAACACTGGGTACGTTTACATGAGGTCTTTCAACCCCTCTTAATTCCGAATAGAAGTTAAATCCTATTAAACGTTGTCATGTAAACACCTACAAAAACTTAAATCCGAATGAAAATGCTCGATGCAATTTAAAAACCATTCCGATGTCACTGGCCGGATTATTCCGATGTTCAATGCGATTGAAAGAAAATTGGACTCATGTATACACTGCTTCGGATGTAAATTCATTCTGGTCTTTCTGAGCATGCTCATTTCCAAGGCGCTCCAACTCCAAGGCGCTCATATCCAAGGCGCGCCGAGGAGTTTGCACATAGAGCGCGATATTTCGTGCATTTTGCAGATCCGAAATCCACAAAAAAAAAACGTGGAGCAGCAGCAGCAGTGGTGATGATCCCCCTGATCTGTGAGTGTTCAAAGATCCAACCGTCCCGAGTTGGGTATCACTCTGATAATTTTCAAACATGTTTGAAAGGCCTATAGGTTATATAGCCAGCCTATATGTATCTGGATGCTTCATGCTACTGTAGGCTAAATGCATCGGGGGACTCACAGAAAGACGGAGGAGAGAGAGGACTGCCGTCAGTCCGCTGTTCAGTAATCTCTCTCTCACACACACACACGCACACACACAGTCCCAAGAATACGCTATTATCGCTATCCTATGTCCATCCTATCCCTTTAAACTTTTATAACTTGCCTATTCCAAGTTGCAACCAAAACGTCATGAAACATAACGGCTTTGCAGTTTAATTGTATTGATGACCAGCTGCCTGCAATCAATCTAGTATTAAACACCCAATTGGTAGCCTACTTTATGCCATAATGATGCGGCGATGGTGTATCGTGCAGATAAGCTATGCATTATATGCTTTATGCGATGTACAGATGGGACACGTTGTCAGCCTGTAGATCAGCGCTTACAACGCTTGGCGTTAACTTTGGCGTGTGTTGTAGGGAGAGGGCACATATGGGGCTAGGCGTGTGTGTGTGTGTGTGTGTGTGTTCAACAGTCTCTCTCTCTCTCTCTCTCTCTCTCTCTCTCTCTCTCTCTTCACGTGAATTAACATGTATCATGTCTTATATCACATCTCCTTGTAAACGCTCATTCAGAATGACCATTTCCCATGTAAACACGCAGCAAAAAACATTACTTCGGATGCATTTTATTCGGAAGTATTTATTCGGAATGATCAGCCTGCATGTAACCGCGGCCAATGAGGCAGGTGTGACAAAAGCAGACTTTGATTGATTGATTGATTGATTGAAGAATTTATTAACAGTTTGCAGAATTACAGTACATTTCAAGCACAAACTCAATACAAAGGCTGTTAACTGTGAGTGGACGACCCAATTAAGCATTACACTTGTTTCCAATAGGGTCCACCATGTTCAAATCATCAAAACATTTAGAGACGTACAAATAGACACTTCTATAGACAGAACAGGAATTCATCATAAAGGAGGTAAAAAGGGAAAAGAAATATATACAGTGAGGGGAAAAAGGGGGGGGGCGGGGGGGGGGGGGATTCAGATTTTACGGGGGCCAGTTTCGAATTGCAGCCATCCGTAGGTGCCCTTTGAGAGCGGTTTTGAAGGAGTCAAGGGATTCGCATGTCTTAATGACAGTTGGTAGGGCGTTCCACATTTTGGTGGCATAGGAGCGAAAATAATTTAGTCCCTTGTTTGTGCCGAATCTGGGTTGTACATGGTTCGTTGCACTCCCTCTGGTGTTGTGGGTGTGGACTTCGTTAACATTAAGGAAGTATCTAGACAGGTACATGGGTATCTTGGTGGTGTATCGAATCTTGTGGACCAGACCCATTGCAAGATGCTGTACTCTGTCGTCGACCCTAAGCCATTCCAGCCTGTCGAAGTGGGCAGGGGTGAGGTGGGTTCGGGGGGCTAGATCAAGTAGGAGCCTGACCAGTTTGTTTTGGGAAGTCTGGAGCCTGGTTTTAAGGGCCTTTGAGGTGCTGTGGTACCAGGAGGTGCATGCATAGTCAAAGAACCCCTGTACAAGGGCTCCTGTTAAGGTCTTCAAGGTGTTTTTGTTGACCAGTGAGGAGATCCTGTAGAGGAATCTTGTTCTATGGTTGACATTTTATCACCGGAAAGATTAGCCTCCAGGATGGAACCTAGGTAGGTAATTTCATCTTTACGTGTGATAACATTGTCACCCACTCTAACCAAGAAGCCATTTGCCTTGCTGAGATTACTAATAGAGCCAAAGAGAATGGATTCAGTTTTTCCCAGGTGTAAAGATAGTTTGTTATCAGCGAGCCAGGTGCAGATTCTACCGAGTTCAGAGCTGAGGGCATTTTCAACCTGCAGTTTGTCCCTGTTTTAACCTGTGAGGCATGCCCAAGTGAGTCAAGAGCTGCTGCAAGCAAGTGCCCACACAGAGTGGTTGAGGACCGTGCTGTCAGTTGCATAGCTTAGACCGGGAATCAGATATAATTTTGTCATCATCAACATGATACGGTAAAGGGCATCCTCAGCGTTATCATCGAATATCAAACATACCCGACCAAACAGAAAAATATAGCATGTATGAGATGAGCCCTGGGTTATCTCTTCCCTCGCTTTTCTGTCTCTCTTAATTGTTCTATCTCAATAAATCAATAAGATTCCATCAACAACATTTGTTACTTTTTAGTTAATTCAATATATGCACACACTATAAATTGCTTGCTTCCCATTAAATATTATGTACATTTCTGCTGCTTATCAACCAAATAACAAATTATTACAGACTGGTTGAGTTGCTGGAAAGCATTCACTCAAGAAGAATTTAACCGGCAACCTTAGGAATAATGGAAAGCCTATGTACAACTGTGCCACAGGATGATGTTTGTTCTAGCTTACTGTTACATGTCACTTATCTGAGATTGATGAAAAAACACCGGTCTATCCCTTGTTCACGGATACCCTTGTTCATGGGTAATTACATTTGTGCATCTAATTTTAATGGGAGGGAAACTCTATGGTCAAAAAACAAAATACCTACACGTAAATATGCTTTGCTCGAATGACACTCTGAGGAAAGATGCAAAATGTGGGTGGCCACATTTCACTCTTTCCCTACTGCCCCCTCCCTCCGTAGAAACTCTTAATCCACCCACCACCCTGCCAAAAAACAAAATAAAAAGAGTGAAGTGTTCTATGCTATTGTGTCTGAGGTGTGGATAGGGAAGGATGGATTCCGGTATGTATAGTGTTGTGTTTCTTTCACTAGGTTGGCTGACACTGGCACTGGCTGTGAGGAAACCAGACTACATCTCCCGGAGAAATGGACTTCAGCTACTGGGTGACTTTTCCATCACTGGCCTCTTTCCCCTCCATTACACAGATTCACCTGATAATGGTTTGCCTGCCTTGGGAGACTGCAATAAGTGAGTCAACCTCAGTTTTCTCAAATGTATCTCACGTGGTTTGCCCTATGGATATGTTATTTATTTGTATTGGGTTCATATCAGGTGAATTAATTATATTCAGGAGAATAATAAACATTTTCCTGAATGGAATGAATTCACCTGATTAAGTACTGTAGAGTTGACTGTGCAATAAAAAGAGGGGGAGACCGTGGAGTGTTTGGAGCATGGGGCTTTTCTTCAAGTCGATATTGTTCTGTTCTCTAGGGGTAGATCCAACAAACATGGCTATCACCTGATGCAAGCTCTCAGATTTGCTGTGGAAGAAATCAACAACGGCACGAGACACCCACCTCTATTACCCGGAGTGAAGTTAGGATATCAAGTCTATGATATCTGCTCAGTGCCGGCCAGTATCCTGGCCACACTGGACCTGCTGGAGCAACAGTACCAGAGTCCTTCTACAACCAGAATCAACCCAGACTCAAGTTCATACTCAAAGCAAAAGGCAGTGGCTGTGATTGGCCCAGATAGCAGCAGCAAATCTTTCACCCCAGCTGCATTACTTGGGACCTATCTAGTACCACAGGTACATTTTAACCTGACCTGCAACAATATAACTTTAATGTAAACATGAACTTGTATTGTAAGCAAACAAAATATTGAAATATTTAAAAGTTCAAGTTCCTTTTATTTTACATCAGGGAACAAAATTATGTTGCAATGTTTCAGTATTAAAAACAGCATCCAAAAGTAATTCTTCCATTGTTCTCCCTTACAGATATCTTATGAAGCAAGTAACGAGATGCTGAGTAACAAGTACCTCTACCCAGCATTTCTCCGCACGATTCCCAGTGACAAGAACCAGGTTGCAGCCATGATCGAGCTTCTGGTTTACTTCAAGTGGACATGGATCGCTCTCCTCGGCAGCGACAACTCCTATGGCCTCCAGGGCATGCAGAGTCTGTCCGAGCTAGCCCCACAGCATGGCATTTGCATTGCATACCAAGCGGTCATTCCCGCACACACTGATGACACAGTCATGACAATGAAGAACATTGTCAAGGGCATACTGAAGACCAAAGTCAACACCATTGTCGTCTTCTCAAGCAAGAGCAAACTTAGCAAGTTCTTCCCGTATGTGGTTGACCGGAATGTGACAGGCAAGGTGTGGATTGGAACGGAGGATTGGTCTGTTGCATCTCTTGTGTCAGGCATACCTGGAATCCACACTATTGGCACGGTCATAGGTGTGTCCATTAAAGATGCTGCCATGTCTGGTTTTAAGGAGTTTGAGAACAAGACAGGTTCTGGACAGCGAAACAACACTCAGGAACTCTTAAATGGTACTCCGTCCCTAGGCACTGATTGCCTAAAGAACACAAATCTTTACAGTCTTGCAGGACAAGACTTCTCTTTGGAGAAGTATGATATCACATCTTCTTTCAATGTTTATAAAGCAGTGTATGCTGTGGCCCATGCTTTGCATCAGGCACTAGGCTGTGATTCAGGAGAATGCAACAAAAGAAGAATACAACCCTGGCAGGTGAGTTGAATGTCAAATATTACAGTTCCGGCCCTGAACATTGAAATGAGAATTGATGCTACACGGTGTGAGAGTGCTCTGTTTATCCTGAGGTCCGGGGGCATAATACACACACAGAGATTGCCCACTACCCAAAGCTTTGATCTTCTAAATCATCCCACCGTACAATGAAAGGCAGAACTCAGTGTTACCAATTAGCCCCACACTGGCATATATTTATTGGTTACATGGGGGCACTCCCCTAAGATGAATAAGAACAGCATTTGAATATGAGTAACATATATACGACCTGTTATTTCGCGAATCATATTCGCTCCATATCAGCTCGACGGTCGGGGCCCCTGGAAGCAGGACAGAAGGCTTGTTCTGTCATGGAGAATTCTGACGTGTCTCTACTTTCTCAGACCCTATATAGAAATCTTTCTGTCGCTCTGTGACCTTGCTTGAGCACATGCAGCTAGGGTGCACACTCTGTTAATTAATGGTACTGCTTAAAGGTCTACATTATTACCCACCAGAATATACTAAGAAAGAGATGGACAAAATGTATGCTGCATGAGTATGGTTAATGTAGGGGAGAAAATGTATATTGCCATGGTGGCCTACCCGGAGGCCTACCCTGCATTGCGTGCGCGTGTGCGCACACACACACACACACACACACACACACACACACACACACACACACACACACACACACACACACACACACACACACACACACACACACACACACACACACACACACACACACACACACACACACACACACACACACACACACACACACACACACACACACACACACACACACACACACACACACACACACCAGATTAGAGACATTTTTCCATTTTCCTTCCCTTCAGCTTCTGACATGGCTTAAACGGGTGAAATTCTCTCTCGGGAACACATCTGTGTACTTTGATGAGAATGGAGATCCACCCGCAGGATATGACATAGTGACATGGATTTGGAATGGGACAGACTGGTTTCTCAGAGTTGTGGGCTCGTTCACACAAGACCCCACTGTTCTTCTCACTGTGGACACTGCTCAGATTGAATGGCCAGGCACTGGACCCTCAAGATCAGTAAGTCCAGTGTTTACAAACTAACCAGCATTTACTCAAAGTATTAAAATGCTGTGTGTGTGTGTGTGTGTGTGTGTGTGTGTCATTCACTTAACAGATTTCTTTCAGCTTGAAGATTCCAAATTATTTTGTATTTATTGGAGAACGACACAGTTAATTAAATCAGGCTTAACTGTTTCTCTCTTTCTCTGTTTTTTTCTACAGTTAATTGGTTTACGCTATTTATTATAATGATAAGAGTATATCAGAGTATATAAGAGTATAGTCTTATAATACATGGATAGGTTTCCGTTTTGAAAGTAATCTTTCCCAGCACTTTTTGTACTGTTCTCCACAGGTGCCTCTATCCATCTGCTCCTCCGAGTGTCCTCACGGCCATAGGAAGCTGCAAACAGGACAGCATAAATGCTGCTTTGACTGTCTGGCCTGTCCTGCTGCCACCTTTCTCAACAAAAGTGGTAAGACGGCATATTACAGAATGCTTGGCGAATGGTTAAAACTGTCTGAAGAGAATATCCTGCCATAATGGTGGGTTAAAAAATAAGCAGGGAAATATATGCAGACTGTTTTGTAAATGGTGTCCCTCATTCAGGGGCAAACAAACTGCTGTCCAGGTTTGATAACAAAAATGCAACAACTTCAACAAGACCACAGTATTTTCAACTGTAGTGTGCAAGATTAACCAGCAGGGGGTGTAGGGGGTCTAGAAGAGTGTTCATATTAGGCCCCTGCTTATTAAGTGGCTGCAACTGTTCTTATTGTGTAAACTCAAGAAGGGATACATTATATGAGTCCATAAAATTACTGTTGTTTCTTCTCAGTTGTAACCATAAAATGCTCAGTTCAAACACCGTCATGCAGAAAACCCCACCGCAATCCAGTCTCTACACTTCTACAGTCTCTACTCTCTACCCATCATTAGTGTGGACTTTATTTAAACTATATCTGATTACCTGTGACGTCATGTGGGTCAATACATCATCATCATCATCATCATCATCATCATAATCATCATGTACTTTAGCGAGCTACTCGAGGGAAATTGCAACCACACTTGCAATTTCCCAAAATGGCAAATTCTCTAGTTTAAAATGGTCTCATCTCATTGTATCCATATTACCCCCATCCCCTCTACTCCTCCTCAGGATCAACTTCCTGCCAGCCGTGTCCCTCGCAGCAGTGGGCTCCCCCGCTGAGCGAGCAGTGTTTGAACAGGACCGTCCTCTATTTGGCCTGGGACGCCCCACTCTCTATCCCCATTCTCATCCTCCTGGTCTTCTCCGTCCTCCTGACCTCTGGCTCAGCGCTCATCTTCCTGTTCAACCTGGGAACCCCTGTGGTCAAGTCTGCCGGAGGGCGCACCTGCCTCCTGATGCTGGCCTCCTTAACGGCCGCAGCTGCCAGCGCCTTGTGCCACTTTGGCCGACCGTCTCGGGTGGCCTGTATCCTCAAGCAGCCCCTGTTTGTCTTCAGCTTCAGTGCGTGCTTGGCCTGCATGACCGTGCGAGCCTTCCAAATTGTCTGCATCTTCAAGCTCAAGTCCAAAATGCCACAAGCGTACGACATCTGGTCCAAGAACCACGGTCCCGAGTTTACAATCCTCCTGGTGTCTGCCACCATCCTGCTGATCTCCGTTTTCCGTGTGGCTCTCGACCCGCCTCACCCCTCCCAGGATCTGGCCTTCTACTCCGACAGCATTGTTCTGGAATGCAGCAACACCCTCTCTCCTGGAGCAGGCCTGGAGTTGGCCTATGTGTCGCTGCTCAGCGTCCTCTGCTTCTCGTTTAGCTACATGGGTAAAGACCTGCCGGCCAATTACAACGAGGCCAAGTGTGTCACGTTCAGCCTCATGGTCTACATGATTTCCTGGATCAGTTTCTTCACCCTCTACCTCATGAGCAGAGGCGAGTTTACCATGGCCATGCACGTACTTGCTATTCTGTCCAGCGTGCTAGGTGTTTTCGCTGGCTACTTTCTGCCCAAGGTTTACATTATTATTCTAAGGCCACAAATGAACACAACTGCCCATTTTCAAAACTGCATTCAAATGTACACCATGAACAAACAATGATGCCCTGTTTTGTAGAATTTTTGTAGAATTAGATTTTATGAAAAAGGGAGTGTTTATGCTTATATGCATAGTGTAAGCCTATTTATAATACTGGTAGATGTTATGATTAGAATGACCTTTATCATTTGACTGACGTCTATGCACAATGCTATGAGATGCATGTTCTATTCCGACTCATTTTGTTCTTTTCCATGCATCATATCTTCTGGGCACAGGCATGTGTCCAGTACTGTATTCTCTGTGTGTAATAAACTTCAGAAGAAGCAATCGTGTGATAACAACTGTCTGGTGTCATCATTTTCTCTGAGCTGTCACTCACCACCCTTAGTTAGAGGGAGAGTCTCAGGACCACGGACGGTCAACACTTATGTCCATCATAAATATATCTGTCTTGGCCCGGTCCGGCCGAGCGGTCCGGGCACCTATATAGGCTCCTCTAATGAAACCTGACAGCACATCGCAGGTTCAAGTCCCGTTCCTGATTAACTTTGCTGTATGTCACTCCCCGCCTCTCTCTCCTCGTCTGTCTCCAGCTCGGCTATTTTCGCCGAATGTTCATCCAGAGAATATGGACGCCTAGGGTTCATGTGGTAAAAGTCACTAATATGGGTGCGGTTACTGAAATATTCAAAATTAGAATTAGATCGACTGAAAGATAAGCCAGTGAGTTAGGTGAGACAGATCATTTCATTAGTACAAAGATAATCACATTTTATAAAATGTGTGATTTAGGAAGCAAGATACATTACATCATCCCGATGACAGAAAATAAGATTTAAGACATCAATGACTAAAAATGAGGGGGGGGGGGGGTTATGTCCTGGTGCGTACATTTCAATTTAGGGCTGGCCTGTAAAACATGATATGACATGTATAAAGATTAAGTAACAGACAGATGGTGGTCACACACCCCACCCCCAAACAGCCCAGAAAATGGTCTTGTTCACCATTACTGCATGACATATAATATAAATACCCAATTGGTCACACTTGCTTGTGTATGACACACACACACACACACACACACACACACACACACACACACACACACACACACACACACACACACACACACACACACACACACACACACACACACACACACACACACACACACACACACACACACACACACACACACACACACACACACACACACCTTGCTGTGGTCTGTTGTCTGTGGGCACAGGGATGAAAGGGTCTTTTGTGGCCAAGAGGTCAGCCTTATTGACCATGAGATGTGTGAGTAGAGGCCGTGCTTGGCTTTCCCACAGTCTCCTGTCCACTCCCAGCCTAATCCTCTCAGTGGACAATAGAAGCGTGCCATGGGTGAAGAGGCTGCATGGCCGAGTTTTATTTCCTTTCAGCCACAAGAACAATGTAAAAGGTAAGATTTTCCAAAATTTGGAAAATGTAAAAAAAAAAAAGAAGAAAAAACGTGCCCAAAATATGGACACCACAGTTAAAGTGGTTATATTGGGTCCATCACATTTCTGGATAAAAAGGCTCTATGTTCATTTTGAACATTTTCAACAAATTTTCACATGCAGTCGCCATTATACAGAACATTAACCATCTCTCTGTGTTCTTTTCACGGGGTCTAGCAGGGAGGGTTACTGTTATTTTTATTTATTCCGCCGTCACAGCATTGAGATACTCAGTACTCAGTAGATAGCGCATAGTGAACCATGCACACAGGGAACCCTGTACAGTGAAAACCTGGATGTTCAGGTGCAGTAAGTGATTCTGTTTTATTTGTTTGTTTCAAAAAATAAGTTTGTTTAGTAAAGTTATCCCTGTCTCCCTAGGTATTTACTTAGTAAACAGAAAATGCATTTTCAGGTCTGGGACCTGGGTTTATTCAATCAGGAGAGATACATCATACAGATTACATGATAAATTGGAAGTGATGAAACAAAGAAAGGAACAGACAATTTTTAAACTGAAACAATAAAATGGAGGCTGATAAATGGGTTCACTCTCCTGTATCGACTACATTGGCAAACCACCTGAAAATGCATTTTCTGTTTATTATAGGGCTGAAGAGACAGGGACACCCTTGGTATTGAACAATGGTTATCTGAATTAAATTATCTGAATATAGGTTTAAAAAAAATGTTCTAACCAAAATGTCACTTTCACTACCTTTAACTATTAAACTAACACCCAGGATATTGTGCAGTATGCAACAGTTCTGTGTATTCTGTCCACAAAGGCAGCTAGAGAACAAAAATGTAATAATACCTTGGTTATTCCCTTGGTCTTTGCTGGAGTGGGAGAGATAAGTCATATGCTCAGATAAGAGTTCAATTACAGAGATTATATTATTCCTGGTCTAATCAATATATCTTAAACAGTTATCTATACTGGCCACCCTGCAGATACAAACATTCAGTCATTTGACCCAGCTGAGCTCTCTTTAATAGCTCACCCCCATCCCACCCTCCTCAGGGATACTTTCCATGATGTAAGTGTGTCCCATCTGCTTGATTCATATCAAGGACTAATTTCATTCTCATTTCAAACTGAGCATATCATATGACTGACGATGATCAGGCAGATAACATGTTCATTACCTGTTGCATCTCTCATCCCTCCCATATAGCCTACTGCCCTCTGAGTTATTGACATGTCTCCCATTGTCGTGGTGGGCGGCCCACTGGTCTCAGAGTGTGGGAACCCCAGCCTAGACTGGCCACATGGCTTTGTTATGCTAATCTACCAGTATAAAATGGAGCAGCGCTGCTCTAGTGAGTCCAGAGGAGCTGATCACTATTTCCACACGGACATGGCTCCCTGTTCCACCACCTATTCCTCGATTCATCATATCAGATTACCTGAAAGAGACATCAAAGTGAGTATTGAATGGTCTTGTAATAATAATAATAAAAATACATACAATTTATATAGCACTTTTCTAGGTACTAATTTTCATTATTTGGAATTTGCTGCTTCAAATTCCTGACGATTGCTTTTGTTTAACAAACTCTCTCATCTTTGCACCCTCAGGTAAGAAAACCCTTTGTGGAGAAAATGCGACGGGATCGCATCAACAGCTGCATTGAGCAGCTCAAGCTCATCCTGGGGAGAGAGTTCCAGCAGCAGGACCCCAACGCCAAGCTGGAGAAAGCTGACATCCTGGAGATGACTGTGAGCATCCTGAGGCAGCAGCTGCAGTCTGGCCGCCACAGCCAGGGTTACTCTCAGTGCCTCTCTGTCAGCCCCAAGAGGGAGTCCTTCCACAGCACTGCTCCTCTCCAAGGACTCCAGCACCAGGAGGAGCAGTTTCATCAGGCCCAGAGAGCCAGCGGTTCCTCCAGCCTCAGAACTACCACCATCCAGGAGAACAACAACCATGATCCGGTCTGGAGGCCTTGGTAGTGACACTATAACAGACTGAGACACCATCAGAACCTGAGGGGAAACCCTTTCTCCCTCACTGAGTAGGAAATATGCATTTTCCATTCTGCTCAGTCACTGAGTGTCAAGGTATATTGATTCATCATATTGATGGACATGTATTGGGTTATTATCCAAACAAAACGTATCCAAACTTTTGTTTAGTAGTACATACTCCAGTCCTGACCCAGTCCTCAAATTGGCTATCTTTATTATTGGGTATTGAGTATTTAAATGAGAACTATGTACAATGTTTTGAAGCTATTGACTATGTTGATAATATCTCTCTATCTATTATGATTTGCCTTTCATAAAGGCTTCAAGTAATTGAATGTCAAGGACAGGTGGTGTTTGCAGCAACAGCTGATTCATTCCCACTTGCGTGTGTTGTGCACTTTGTACAGTCTTCCCAAATGTGATTGCCTATTATTGTAGGACAATGTTATTCACAACTCAGAAAAATAAACCTGTAACATTAAGTAGTAAATGTTCTGTTTTGGTATATAGCTTGTTTTTCACATCCACAAATGTCAAATAATAATAATTATTATTATATTTGAACTATCATCACAATAAATCACACTAATAAAGAAAACACAAAAGGTGTTGTGTGATGTCACTCAACAGAAATGGAACCAGGGCCTTGCTAAAGAATCGAAAGATTGGAAAGCTGTCGATTTTGGTGTGTGCATTCCCACAGCACACCAGTTGACCAACTGCCACTAACTTGGCACAAATAACGCTCATAGTTCTGGCCTTTTAACGGACTACTTTTCCCATTTTCAATTTGCACATAATTTGTACACTTTGCAAAAACAGTCCTCGATGAAGAAGGAATCCAATATCATGCTTGGTCCGTGCTGCACACCTTTGATCCCATGGAGATATAGATTGATATGTTAGTAATACCAGTTCAGCCTAAGCATCTGGCAGCACTTCATGCTTTCCTTTCCTGGTCAGCACTCAGTACTGGTCTTCTCCCAGGGCCGGAGACATTAGAATCTGAACCGACCTGGACTGGTTGACCATAATAAAATACAGACCTGATCCCAGGCATACGGGTCTTGGGCTTTGATGGCATGTTCTGTTTGTGTAGAAGCGTGAAGGCTGGGTTCACATAAGCGAGGACCTGGGTTGATCACATCATGTGGTCACCATTGTTAAAATGGCACTATGACGCTTTTTTAATTGAATAAAATGAAAATTCGTCCAATCTGTATAGTACTTATACAATTGGGGTGGTCGTATTTTGACCTCCCTGTTCTTCTATTTAGATATTGTCAAAGGTCACGTGACGTCTCACCTAGACACAGGATCTGACACGAATGATGGTCAAGATTCAATGTATCCCCTGAGCAAGCAGGCAGGTCAATGATTAGATCAATGGTAAAAATGTCAGCACTTGCACAGGAAACCAGGTTCAAATCCGGGGTAGAAGAGGAAAGTTACATAGTGCTTTAAAGTGGCGAGACAACGGCCAAACTGGTATGGATGGTATGGATGCTCTATTCACAAGGCTCTACAGAGCGTTTTTCTTTTTTTTTCCTTCTTTTTTAAAAATCTGAGAATCTTAATTTTCCTTTTGCTGATATACAGAAAGAATACAGAAGGCATATTATATTCCTTAATCAAATATTTGAGATACAGGGCCAGCAATGGCATCTTTGTATGAGGAATAAAATGAAATGAAAAGTGCACGTTTCTGTGGCTACCAAGGTGGGGGGACTTTTTTTTAACCGGCCCACATGTGCATTCATCGGCCACGCACACGCGGAGACCAATGATAGAACCTCGGAATTTTTGACAAATTGTTAACTGAAGAATTTCTTAACGCCAATTAATCGATTAAACTATTAACATCCCTACAATGGAAATAATTTGCAGACATTGTGTTTTATCCTTTGCCGTTTCTGTGAGAAGAATGTACCATGTGTTTTTCTTTTAAACATAATGTCTAATAAATCAAAATCAAACAACACATCACAATTCAAGCGCATTTGTCACATTTGTTTTGATAATAAAATGACATTCTGTATTCATAACAAATTCTGTACAATGTACAGTGTACGATGAGTTAGGTGATGGGGACATCTGTGTCAGGGGTACAGGTGTGTGTGTATATGAAGGGGCCAAATGTGGAGGGGCACCTTTTTCTATTGGATTATAGCATTTTAGCACGACACCACCAGAGCTCTTAACTGTTTGTTTACATTACAAGGCGAAAGTGATTTTGGAGTGCTCTAAAAGACACTCCACTCTTTTATCATGAAGGAAAAGTGCTATAGAACGAATGTTTCAATGATTGTATATCGTTTATTGATAATTGTCATACAAATGCGTTTTAAGAGCCAAAATGTGATAGCAATGTAACAAGAGCACCAATACATAATAAAAATACAAACGCCCACACACACAAACCCACACACACACACACACACACACACACACACACACACACACACACACACACACACACACACACACACACACACACACACACACACACACACACACACACACACACACACACACACACACACACACACACACACACACACACACACAATAGTGCAGACCATGTGCTCCTTTTGAGCTGCAAGGAACCGAGTTTGAATCCGACTCCCAGTCTTGACTTGCATGTCTCTCTTTTCTCCATCCTTGTTTGTCTCACTACACTCTCCTATCCAGTAAGAAAGCATAGAAATGCTGTAAAAAATAACTTTCTCTCACACATACACACATACCACATACCACAAACATGTGGCTTTAGATAATTCAAAACAGAAGAGAAATATTCTCAAAAACAGCTGTCAGTAAAAGTACAGTATTTGAAGATAGTAAGATACCATTACAGGCAGACCAAAGATTAACTTTGGAGTAAGAACTAGAGTAAGTGATCATGTTACAATGGTTTGGGTAAATAAAATAAAATCAACATCACAAACCAGTCTGATTTAAAATTAAGGCAAAAACAATCTTCAATAAGAAAAAGTGAACGCCTTTGCTTTCAATATTGCTATTTGTCCATCAATGTGATGAGACAATAAGATTAACCCACCAACAAATGAGCAGATTAGGGAATGCAAATGTCCTACACAATGAGGGAGAAAGGTTTCCCCCTCAGGTTCTTGAGGTTTATTCTTATACTAGTGTCATCATCACTACCAAGGCCTCCATACTGGATCTTTGGGGAAGCTCTCCTGGAGGATGGTAGTTCCGAGGCTGGAGCAGACTGGGGAGGAACCGCTGACTCTCTGGACCTGATGAAACTGCTCTGCCTCCTGCTGCTGGAGTCCCTGGAGAGGAGGAGTGCTGGAGGAGGGCTCCCTCTTGGGGCTGACAGAGAGAAAGTTCAGAGACTCTCTCCAGCAATGGGTGTAGCCTTGGCTGTGGCGGCCAGACTGCAGCTGCTGCCTCAGGAAGCTCACAGTCATCTCCAGGATGTCAGCTTTCTCCAGCTTGGCGTTGGGGTCCTGCTGCTGGAACTCTTTCTCCAGGATGAGCTTGAGCTGCTCAATGCAGCTGTTGATGCGATCCCGTCGCATTTTCTCCACAAGGGGTTTTCTTAACTGAGGGTGAAAGATGAGTGACTCGATTAGACTCGATTAGGCTTGTGATTACGCCCATGGTACTACCGTACTTTGACCTTTCCACCCTCACACTGATTGTACTTTTTGGTATATATATTGTTGAAGAGTCAGACCTTATGTGTGACCTTATGTGTGAAGAGGATTAAGTAGTAACTTTGTATACAAACGTAACATACTGTATGTATACCTGAAACATGACTCTATATTTCATTCATATTCTATGTAAATATATTTGCACAGACTATGAACAGTAAATAAATGTAAATAGCATGTAGGAAGCTTGCACAAAATAATGTAATCTTGTGGAGTGGAGTTTGATTGTAATAACAAAAACAAGCTTAAATTAAACAATCCATGCATTTCCTACCAGTAGATGCAAAACATTACAAATTCACTTATAAGCCCATTGAATCGTGAATACTCACTTTTATGTCTCTTTCTTGTCTGATATGGTGGATAGAGGAGTAGCTGGTGGAACAGGGAGCCATGTCTGTGTGGAAATAGTGACCAGCTCCTTCTGGAATACAATGTTTATCTGGGCTCACTGGAGCAGCTCTGCTCCATTTTATACTGGTAGATTAGCATAACAAAGCCATGTGGCACAGTCTAGGCTGGGGTTCCCACACTCTGAGACCAGTGGGCTGTCCACCACAACAATGGGAGACACAACACATCAATAACTCAAAGGGCAGTAGGCTATGCAAGGGATGTTTCTCATGATAAGCTAGTACAGGTAATGAAAAATGTTATCTGGTCAACACAGGTTAGATCATATAGCATTATATATATTTATTATTACATTTGAAATAGGAATTAGTTAGATGTTGATAAAAAAAGAATACATGATGACACACTTAAGCGACACAAGTCAGCGGCTATTAAGGAAACATCTAAAGCAATCAGGCCTAAAGAAACCCTTTTTTCCCCCTTTTCTTAAAGCATTTTAAAGCATCCAAATATCTGGGATTCACAGACCTTTTATTATGAAAACAACATACCGTACATAATGTTACATACCATCAGCCAGTTGGGTGCAATAATCCCCTTCAATGTGAAGCGCGTTGGGTATCTAGATAATGCATAACTATTATTAATATTATTATTAAACGTTCATAAAGTTAAACAGAAACAGAAGTGCCATGGAGCAAATAGAACCAAATGTGGGTCAAGGTGGTAACCCTTCGAAAAACACCAGGTTACAAGATAAAATAATATTCTAGCCTAGCTCAACTTTACCAACATGTTATGATGGCATAACAATGAATTGCATACGTTTGACAGGCAAAACAGTTTCATTTCCACTGCATGTGTTAATAATCTAATCTGTAGTCTTGAAGGCTGAGTTCTTGAGTGGCCCAATGGAATTCCAAAGGAGGAAGAATCAAAGGCCATTAATGACTCATGACAGTGTGAAACCTGGCATGGGTGCACATGATGGAGGTGCACATGAAAGAACCAGAGCATAAAATGCAACAAATGGTTTCAAGTGTCCATTTTTATGAACTGGTCCTTAACTGGACAAACAGCATCACCCAACAAACTGAACAAGCTGTTTAGGGAGGCTGTAGTTGGAGTTAAACTGGACAATCTGACTTGGACAGTCATTCATGCCATCAGGTTCCACAACCAAGCCGGGTCCCATAGATAGACGTGCAGTTCTGTTCACTGGTATTGCTGACTCCTGCTCGACTCCAGCACATGATGGACTACTATACACTACAGAACCGTGACAGATGCCTGTTAAGTCTAACTGTTTGTCGTGAGACTTTTATATATTCATTGACTGTTGATATACTGTAAATATATATTATAATATTCTAATCATTATATTCAATATTGCTTAATGTGACACATAAATCCCTTGTGGTCTGTTTATATCTTGGTAAGGTTGGCAGTGTATTCGGATTTGTTGGGCATTATTTGGATTTTAAAGCAATTCATGTAATGAATTGCTTGTAATTAATATAAAGTGTAATCTGACTGTGTCAAAGTTGTCAGACATATTAGCATACATTGTTTGTCTTGACTTAAACTCTAACAAGGTTTTGATTGACATTTGTTTTGAACTGTCATCTCAGTTATTTTTCTTCTTTATTCCATCAATCCCCTCGGGTGTGTGTGTGTGTGTGCGCGTGTGTGTGCCAAACGTGCCAAATTGACAATATATTCTATTCTAAAATGGAAAACCCTAATGGAAAAAGATGGTGTAAATGTAATTGAGTAAAAGAAAACATGCGTTGTGTGCACAGTGCACACTGCACAAGTTTTAGATAAAATTCTAGATGGAGTGTCAAAATTGGTTTTATTTCTTAGCATTTACCAGAAGCTGTCTATTTTTAGACTTTCACCTACAATTTACAGCTTTTCATTAGCCATTTGCCACATTTGCCCAGTCTGACCCAAACCTCAGAGTCCAGACCACCCTATCTATCACTATCAGTATCAGACAGTGATATGAACCATGGCTAGCTGGGGAATCGCTCGGGGATATAAATGTCAAATGTGCATGATGTGTGGGCTACAGGCTACTCACTGAAAATACGTTCTTCACATGAAGTCTGCCCAGAAGTCTCAGTGTGCGTGTGGAAGTTAAGACTGAATGAAAAGACAAACATAACTGTGTTGAATATGACAGTCAGTGGCGTTGCGGCGTGAGGCCACCACCTGCTGTCAGGAGATTGAGGAAGTGTGGCAGTAAAGCACGAGTTCCGTCCACATGCGTGCCGTGTCGTGCGCCACGTGGGGGAGGAGGAGAAGACTGAGGGAGATGGAGATGGGGAGGTACGTACGCTCGTGGAAAGCGTCCTCCACATTCCAGTCACACGACCAAACAAACGAGCACACCCCCCCCCCCCCCCCCCCCCCTACTCTATGATGGCACACACGCACAGGCGAAGATTGGCCAGGCCCTACGCCGATGCCAGCCTATAAACGCACGCGCGCGCGCCACACACTCTCTCTCTCTCTCTCTCTCTAGGGACGGTCGCGCGATGTTATGGCAACATACAGTAGAGCGTCTTGATAAAACGAGATAAAACGCAGATTTTGTATTATCTGTGATACGTTTGGGTCTATATCCACCCAAATCACAGCGCGACCGAGCGTTATTGCCCTGGCAATAATTCAGCCCCCACACACCCCGACTGGATGCTGAGTCGCTGACTGTGGGAAAGCTCAGGGCCTTTTGTCGTTAGAGCATTGGCACCACATGGCTATTCATCTGAATTTAGGGCTGTTGAGTTCCTCAAACCGATGTGGTTCTCCAGTCTACAGCTAGGGGATCTGTCCAAGGTTCTGACATCATGTGCACGACATAGCTTAGCCACACACACACACACACACACACACACACACACACACACACACACACACACACAGCCCCATGGGCACTGTGTGTGAGTAGCTCTGTGTTGCTAGTTTCCCACCAGTCGCCCCCCCACACACACACACACACATCAGGGTAAATAAGCTACAAAATCAGGCTGCTCCCTCAGTGCTCCACTGGGAATGTTAATTGATCCTTTGTTGCAGCACAAACAGGAACTCTATGTTTCAGACCATCTGGGAAAAATCAAGTGAACAGTCCTGGCTCATTGGCACAAGGGCCAGGACTGTCTGTCTGTCTGGCTTCAGGACAGTATTGAATATTTTGAATATGAGGTTTAATTTGTCCAGCCCAGGGAATTTGGTTACTATACGACTTTAGTGTCAACTTTTCCATTTACACATTCCAATTAAGGATTTGGTACGTCTTTGGATGCCAAATACGTACCAATTAAGACCAGGCCTTTGATAAGTGTGTGTGTATGTGTGTGTGTGTGTGTGTGTGTGTGTGTGTGTGCACGCGCTCGTGCGTGTGTGTGTGTGTGTGTGTGTGTGTGTGTGTGTGTGTGTGTGTGTGTGTGTGTGTGTGTGTCACCCACCCACAGGCTGAGCTGTCTGATTTCCTGCCATAAAGAATTTACCATCATCCCAGACCTGTTGCAGAGCAGAGCACAGTGGCAGTGTTCCCGTCAGCCATCTCTTCTCTGTGAGTGTGGTATCTCCTGTTTCCCACACTCTGTACCCATTCACTGGCCCCAACACAGGAACAATAGAAGTGTGTCTTGTTACACAGCACATTAGCTACGGTGTTTGATCTCTTGTCATGGGGGGTGGAGGGGGCACCCTTAGCCAGACCATCTGGCCTGGCTAGCCGGCTAAACCCTGAGAAACTCTCAGGACATACCAGAGTCCCAGCAACTTTTGCAAACGCAAAAAAGTTGTGAAAGAGGTTTTGTGACAGGTTTGTGATACAATACAGGCAGTTGACAGCGTACCATTCTCATCAATGCCACCACAGAAATGGGGGCCTGCATGGTGACAGTCCAGTGCAGCACCCCAGTAACTAAGGATGAAACAAAAATACAGGTAGGGTTAGAGAAGTATTTGGGTAACACAAATATAGGACCATTATTAATATAATAAAATACAGTATAAAAGACAATTTAAAGTCCAACCTGGCCCTCTGCACTGTGCTTAATGTAGGCCTATGCTTAAGGTATAAGGCATCAGTAAATAGAATTAGAGGCATAGGTACCATGTGCATTCTATCACCAGTAAAATCATATATAAATAGTCTTAAAGACCTAAAGACTACCCTGACCAGGTTAGCATATTGTATCATTATAGGTATAAATATGTGAAATCTATCATCAGTACCTGTAGTTGTTTGTAGTTTATCTTGTGCGTTGTATTATATTATTTATATTATATTTTATTAATTATATAAAGGGAAACCTACCCTATTAGTCAAATTCGTATCCTAGTATGAAGTCTTCAACCTAGTCTTTACAGACTAGGTTGTAACTATAAAAGAGGTTTATAGGTTTATATATTTGATTCTTGAGCTGTGAATATGAAAGTCACCTGTCGCCTGTCACTGTCAGTTACCTTGTAGCTAGCCTCGGAAACCCAGACGTTTAAATAACTTAAGGTGTTCTGGATAAGTATGTCAGCATAACTCTCTAGCCATTAGACACACTTGACTTGGCCCGGCCGAGCGGTCCAGGCACCTAGGCTGGTAATCCAGCCTGACAGCGTGTCGTGGGTTCGAGTCCCATTCCAGACAACCCCTTTCCAGTCTAACTACTGTTAATCTGTCAATAAAAGGCAAAAAGCCCCCAAAAGATCTTAATAAAAGATTAGACAGACTTACACGTGCACCTACAAATATCAAATACAGAATGCAGGATTTAATTATCCTTGTTGAGGCCATATATCTATATATCTCTATATCTATATCTCTCTATACAGTATATCGTAAAGGAATAGAAAAGCAAAACTTTTTATCATTTGCAAAACTTCGTGGGAAGTCTTCCATTTATTTTTCAGTGAGTTCAAAGGTATACTTCTCATTGAAGTAAAACAGGTTCTTTTAACAAAGAGCATATTGTGACAACAAAGTTCCTTTACAAAAGGTATACAATTCAAGACACAAATGTCATACTAGTCATTGACACATAAGCCAAATAATTGTTACTAGTAGTCATATTACAGGATATAATCAAACAAGATTTACAGTCGATCCATGGGATCCATGTATATGTGGATGCGCCAAATTCTTAACACCAAGCTGATACATTGTATCATTCGGTGATACCTCATCAGACAAATATAATTTGAACAAATCAAATCATTTCAAATTAGTGTCACAGACACCAAAATAAAATTCAGCCCACATGGGTCAAACAACAGCAGGGAAATATTGCAGTATTATCCATAGACATTCTTTTTCACACTCCCACAGGAGCAATGAAAATAATCTCTTAATTAAGTGTATAACATGTGTTGATACATATTCAGTATAACCTGAATTATTTCATTTCAGTCCTTCCAAAGGAATACCATGGCATGACGAATCATGCCCCTTCTTCACATTGATGATTACTCAACAATAACACAGAAGCAGTTCTGTCAGTCTTCAACTTGCAACCTATAAGGTTCATACGTAGACTGGATTCTGTACACCTGGTGTTGGAAACAAACGCCTCCATTTACCAGGGTCTCCAGAGAAGGCAGTGGCCTTGGCTGTCACCCTTTCTAGCGCTGGCCTGGTGGACTGGTGAGCCAGGTGGGGAGAGGTTGTAAGGACTTGGGGGAGACTTCCCAGGTGCATGCAGGTTCTGAAAGTGGTTCAACAGGCGTCCGTGGGACTGACTCCTGACCTCGCACTGGGAGAGGAAGTCGATGGCCTCCTGCGCGCAACGAGTGTAGCCGTCACAGGCTGCCATCGGGCCAGAGGTGGCTGTGGGCTGCTGAAGCTGATGCTGCTTCTGCTGCTGCCAACATCTCAAGTAGGAAACGGCCATCTCCAAGATGTCTGCCTTCTCTTGCTTGGAGTCTGGCTGCTGCTTGAGGAACTCGGGACCCAGCAGGGATTTGAGCGCCTCGATGCTTGTGTTGATGCGATCCCGACGTAGTTTCTCCACCAACGGCTTTCTCAGCTGGAGAGGGAAAACCAAAAGATTAGTCAACTTGAATGTTATGAATTTATAAAAAGAAAAAGTATTCTGTGAATACATATACCTGTAGATTTGTTAAAAAGCAACTGGAAGTAGTGTTTACCTTAAGAGTTGGGGTCAGGTGTTCCTTGGAGTAGTTCAATTGTCCAAAAACTGTTGGTGCCATAGCTGACTGTGGAGTGTGGAAGTCAGTGCTTCTCTAGGCTAGTGCTTCTCCTGCTCAGGCTGATAGTTCTTCTGGCCTCTGGTCTGCCGTGGCCCCAGTATTTATAGCGCCAAATCTCCATATGAATGTGTGGGTCTTGGGCTTGCTGGAGTTTCTCACAGTCACCAGCCAATAGCAGGGCTGGGAAGGGCTTTGAGGAACGCAGGGCTGCCACATGCTCAGTGAAGTGTTTATCGCTGTGTGGACAATGACCGAGTCTCTAGGGAGCAGGTGGAGGAATAGACTGAGAGAGAGAAAGAGTGAGAGGGGGGTTGGGCAGTGGAGGGGTGTGAGGGGGGCTCTGGGAGACTGACTCAGTGCTTCTGTTGATATGGGAAAGTGGTGACCCCGGAGGGAAGCATGCCGCTGTCTCTTGTCATCTCTGCCAGAAAGTAATTGAACACAAAGTGCCTCAGCCGCCCAGGCACACGTGGGTGAGACAGAGGGAGCAGCAATTAGAATAGCTCCACGTCCAGCTACTTCCACTGTCTTGACGTGGTGGTCCCCACTCCCAGAGTTACGCAACAATTAATGTGTTTTTGACCCGGCTATAAAGAAAATGGCCTCTTAATGCATTTTACGAAGAAAATAACTTTTTCTTTACACAAGAGAGGATGAATTGAACTCTTGTAGTGTCTTTAACACACAGAATGCTAAAGTGTTTCATGTTGAAATATATTGCACCATCTACATACCTATATTAGTAGTTTGTGTGTTTGAGTGCTATGTTATAAATTAAATACAGCTACATTAATAAAATAATGTCCCTACTCCAAACTCCAACACTTTAGTTATGTTTTCGTCTGGCCTCTCGTCCATTCGTCTGCCTCTTTTACAATGAGATTAAAGCTGGTCAATAGATAAAAATCACACCTGTGTGAACTGAGTGGTGCAAGGTCTTATATAGCCTGATCAGCTGTGGTCTGACGTAATGTCAGTGACCATAGTAACCATGCTCATTATTTTGGGTCCCACGTACAGGTACACACACACACATACACGGACACATACGTAGATACAGACAAAGCTGGTTGTTGGAGTGGTTTGCACCACTCAAAAATAAAGTATGAATATTAGGGACTTAGAATTAGATCCTCATAAAGCTGCTGAGGTTGGGATGATGGATCTGATTGAAATGTCACTTCTTCTCACTCACTCAACGCTCTTTCATTCACACACACACACACACACACACGCACCGCCCGCACGCACGCACGCACGCACGCACGCACGCACGCACGCACGCACGCACGCACGCCAGAAACATACACAGATACGTCGACACACATACTTACCAATGCACACAAGCACACCTGACACACTCACACACTGCTCAGCCACACTGCTCAGCCACACTCTCATTCTCACACGTGTTGCCTTGGTCTGTCTGTCTCACTCTTTCTCTCTTGCATGCATGCACGCACGCATGCAGACACACACACGCACACACACACGCCACACCCCTCTTTCACACACAGCTACACAGCTCACAGCTGGCTGGCCTGCGTGCCACCCCCCCCCCCCCCCCCCCCGCCACACACTCCTCTCCTGGCTCAGTGGAACGTGGGAGCCTGAGCGCTCCCAGGCTTCCCACACTTCAGTGTTAATGACACTGAGGCCGGCTGCACAAAGGAAGTGTGCCCTGTCAAAAGCCTCGTTTATACGACGTCGTATGACCGTGTTGCTCACAGCTAACAGTGGTGGGAAAAGTACTCACATTTCTTACTTAAGTAAAAGTATCAATATAATGCAATGTAGAAGTACTCTGTGACAAGAAAAAGTCCGGTATTAAGATTTTACTTGAGTAAAAGTACAAACGTATTGGCATTAAAATGTACTTAAAGTACCAAAACTAGAAAGTCGCGCATTATGCAAAATGTCCCGTTTAACAAGTTCTAGATCAAGATCTACTATTTTCAAAAGAACAAAATATATATAGGGCTGAAGTGGTTAATGTATGTTTTGTAATAATAATAATCAAAATCTCTAAATTAACTAGTTACTAAAGTTTTCAAATAATTGTAGTGGAGTAAAAGTACAATATTTGCCTCTGACATGTAGTGGGAAGTGGGGAAAAAGTAAATGCCACAGACGAAAAACAGTCTAAGTCCACACTATTTATCCATAATGTATAAATAATAGATAAGGGGTCAGGACAACGAGGCCTTTTCGCGGAGGGGGCAGAATGAAATTTGGACATAGACTGTTTTTCGTCTGTGGTGCTTTATTGGTAGCGACACCAGAAGTTATTTTGAGAAGTTTTCTTGAGTGACACCGTATAGTCCAACCATGCCTCCTCCCATTCCTTACTCACCCAGGAACATGGTGGTGGTGTGTGTGTGTGTGTGTGTGTGTGGGTGTGTGTGTGTGTGTGTGTGTGCGCGTGTGTGTGTGTGTGTGTGTGTGTGTGTGTGCGTGCGTGTGTGTGTGTGTGTGTGTGTGTGTGTGTGTGTGTGTGTGTGTGTGTGTGTGTGTGTGTGTGTGTGTGTGTGTGGAGTCAATATGCAGGGCTCCCAGGCAGGCAGGCCATCTGGACACATCGTACTACACTATTGTTGCCCAATCAAGCATGGAAGATACTTACCGTGAGAATTGGCTGAGTCTAAAATAGAGCCGGAAAGTGAAATAAGAAGTTTGGAAGAGTAGGAAGAAGTGTGTGTGTGTGTGTGTGTGTGTGTTGGGGGAAAGCATGTATGCAAGAAGTGAAACGTTGTGAATATTGAGATACATACTGATACAGCAGCACACACACACACACACACACACACACACACACACACACACACACACACACACACACACACACACACACACACACACACACACACACACACACACACACACACAGTCACACACACACACACACACACACCCCCCCCCCCCCCACACACACACACACACACACACACACACACACACACACACACACACACACACACACACACACACACACACATATACACCTGTATATATTTTGTTTTTACAGCAATAATGATGTTTTGTTGTTTTGTTTTGTTTTAAAGCTCAACCACAATGTATACAGCACCCGGATTCTTTAATAACACAATCCACATCTAGCATTACGTAAACGTTTGCAGCCTCTTACAAAGTCTTTAGGCAGATGTTTTTACTCTCAGTTCCCACCACATATCACTCGCAGGATCTATACAAGGCACATGGCATCATGCTGCCATGTCATGGCTCATGGGCCGAGTGACCGGAGGGCATCGTGGGGCCCCTACAACCTGTTTGTATATGTTGGGGCCCATTGTATGTCACAAATTCAACTAATTCATGCACGTCCCATTGTCATAATATCGCTCTGTGATTGGCCAAGCGTGGTGAGAACCAGCATCCCATTAAATCGACGGGAGAGTTATACTATAAGTAGTAGGTTGATTGAGAGAGCAAAGTCATAACCCAAAACATCTCTTCTATCGCTACGTAGGCTTGGATAACTGCTGGACGTCATATTACATACATTCACCATGAGGGACAACACATTCACCATGGGGGATCAGCAGACAAGGTAAGATAGCATCTCCACGAAGGAAACTCTACACTATGTACACTCTTATTGTCCTCAGTTCAAAACGTTTCCTCAGGTCCAATTTCTTTCCTCATACTTATTTATGACACAAAGTGATTTCAGGGTCACAGGAATATTTTGTTACATCTATTGTTAAGGCATTACGACTTGCTTGTAATGCTTGTGATTTAGGAAGTTATGATTCATGCGATATTTAGATAGTATAGGAATCTGAGTTACTTTATCCATAAAGTAGGCTACAACAGAGGTGCAGTAATTCTCTTTAATAGGACTGTTTCCTTACTTAAAATTGTCTCAGCAACACAATTACAGGAACATGTGGACACTTGTGTTCTGACAGAACTATACAAAAAGACATTGTGTAGAATTAACAGATTTTCTGTTCCTCCTTTACGCTTCCTTAGCCTGTCGAATATCATGAGCTTGGAGAGGATGTGCTCAGATGGCGTAGTGAGACTTCGTATGGCACTGGAGAGCCAGCTTCACACCGGAATCACCAGCGGTGACTTGTGGGACAAGACTGTCTCCTTCTTTGCCATCAAGAAGGTCCCACTCTTCCCCAGCGGCTACACCAAACACTCCAGAGAGGCAGTGCGTCTGTTCCCATCAGTTGCTGAGGATGCGGTACCACTGTGTTGCCAGTAGGGGTGGGAGAGGAGAGGAGACTGAGGATGCGGTACCACTGTGTTGCCAGTAGGGGTGGGAGAGGAGAGGAGACTGAGGATGCGGTACCACTGTGTTGCCAATAAGGGTCATGGGAGGAGAGGATACTGAGAATGAGTTTGTTACAGTGTAGAAGCTTTGATGATGCACTAAAGATATGGCACTACTTCCAAATGTATTTTCAACTTCAAAGTATATTTGCTTGTTACTTTTATTTTTTTTAAGAAAAATACTGAAATTACTGTTATTATTATTCTATATTGTTATTATAGAAGTTATAAATGATATTATCTTTTTAATCCAAAGTCTTACATGGTGGTGATGGAGTATTGGAACCTTTTTGTCAGTGGTGGACAAAGTACTCAAACCCAGGACTTGCTTTTCATATGGCCATCGAAACTGTGATCCAAATTGGTCGTCATGGGTCAAAAATAAAAGTGCATTGTTTAGTGTTACATTTCCCTATTATAACCTTTAATATGGTCATTTATAGACCACCTGTTTTTTTTAAGTGATATATTCCTTTGTAAAAAGGTTAATTGTTTATGCTTTTGCATATGTACACTGAGTGAAACATGCCTCTGACATCATGAGTGATGTGCTGATGTCTAGTTTCAGAGGATGAAACGTTTTTGATCAATTGATTGAAATGTGTAACCTGCATCATGGTGTTTATGGTAGTTAAAAAATAAATTGTTGAAGATATGAAATCTACCTTCTCATTTCTGCTTCATGTTTACATTCAAGTAAATAATGCCCTCTAGTGGTTGACATCCTGCCAGAATTTGTATTTAGTCAGTTCCTCACAAAATTAGTCTTAACAGACAAGCAGCAATAAGGGACAAGGGACTTTTCCTCTTCAAATCCTGATGCACAGGTGATTCTGATACTGCAGATGACTTTCTATACTTACTTGCACCTGTCAACATAAGGATAAATGAGAATACATTCTTACATGTAAAAGATATGTTGCATGAGTTACTTGAAAATTAGATTTTTGGCAAGGGATACAATTCTGTGATGAAATAATTTGATTTAGGTCATTAGTTATTACAGGCGAGGTGACTACTGCTTTAAAACATTTACTGAAAAATAATACCGCACAGATAATGTTACCCTGCATCAGACTTGGAATTATGACAGCTTTATTAAACATAGGCTACTCCAAAAAGCAGACATTTAGCAACAGTTGAACATTGTAGCAGCGGAAATAGGCAAATTAACAATAAATTGGGTAAACTGCACACCATGCATTCATCTCGAGCACAAGGAAGATGGCGGCCTAAACGGCATTACCATTAAATGTTAGAGTTGATTTTAAATCGCCAAGGATAAACTTGACGGCACCTTGCTTACCAGAAAACTACTGGGGGGTTAAGGGCAGATTGTTGTGAGTATGACTGATTTTCATGAGCAAGACCAGTAGACAAAAACAATGAGAGAAGAGAGACAGAGAGAAAGGATGGGTCAGTTGATCGTTGGGAAGCAGCCACAAATAATAATGTAAGCCTAAGTCAAACTCAAATGACAAAGTATTCGTAAAATAAATAGATGTGTTCGTGGGGTATGATGCAGGTCCATTTATTATTAATTTAGACAAGTCTGATATTTCTTTGCAGACAGAATCATTCACAAAGTCCAACACTTTACTTCGTCACCAAGGGATGTCTTTGCCAAAAAACAAATGGCAAAAAAGAGGGGGAGAAAAAAGTAAAATAAAATAACAAAGTTTCTTTTTTCCCAGTTCGCTTCTGTAAAATAAACCTGACACATGCACGCTAAATCAAAACACACCATTTCTTTCTTCTCTGCCCAGCACTCAAATTCCAGTTAGAACCTACATGAAGACCAAACACCAAAAGCCCAGGGAAAACATGACCGGTTGGCTTCACAACCCATGTGTGACTGACTCTGAAATCTTTTGCCATTTAAAAAAAAGAAAAACTTGACTGAAAAACAAAAACCGTGAACCAACAACAAAAAAGATAAAAACAAATCTTAAGCCACTCTTAATACGTGGTGGGTCAAATCCCCAAACCCTCTTTTCCTAAAATCTTAAGATTACACCTCCAAATACTGGGGGAGTTAACCTTAAAGCAAAAAACCCACCCTCAAGTAGAACTCATGTGTATCCTAGGATTTGAACCAGGGTAACTGATCTCTTTGAATAACAGATGCATTTGATAACACATAGTTAAAGATATGTTCATAAAGGCTGGTGTCATCAAAAGACAATCACTTGTAGTTACTTTGCTGGAATCAATTTGGACAACTTTTTTCTTTTTTTTTAAACTCACAGAAATATTTAAGTTTTTACCTCCAAATAAATGACATGGTATTGTGGCAGCTGACTTCCCCAAAAAAGAAAAAGAAATCCATCAAATGTGTCCTTGATTCAGAGTATTTCTTTCCTGGGCACTATCACCGAGTGTATACAATTCCAGTCCCTGTCCATTCAGTATTCCAGAATATTTATCTTGATGACATCAAAAAGGGTCTTGATTGAAAGACATCATCTTGCAAATGACAGCTTTGCTTCTTTGTGTTGCTTGGCTCGAGGAGAAGTGTACTTGATCAGAGGAATACAACACATGAATCCTGCTAAAGTGAGTTCCCCCCCCCCCCCCCCCCCCGCCATTTGTATTTTAACCAGCATTCGTTATTGTGTTAAATGTTACAGAGACGTTGCCATTAAGTGGATGAATTTTCTCAGACTACACATAGTTGCTGCTTTTAAGTTAATTTGAAAATGTCATATACTGTGGGGGTAAACGAAGTGAGAAGGAAGCATGGCATGTATACGGACTTGCATGAGTGTGTGTGCACACACACTGTGTGTACATATGGGTAAACATAGTGAAAGCCTGGGGGGAGAGGGTTTTCAGGTGGGAATTTGTAGGGTTGATGGGAGATCGGGGCTTATGGATTAGTGGGTGGGGCTTCCCATCAGGGCACAGAGTTCAACAAATCCTGCAGGAAGATGTCAGGGTCTGGAATTTCAGAGAGAAGACCTGAAAAAAAGAACAGTGTTTGTTATTCTACCATGAACTGCTTCTGTATTCTTTGTTAAATGTTCATACTACCTTGGTGTTAATTTAACTCTGAGAGTGTAACAAATGGGTATGCAATCATGTGTGCAAGTGTGAACACACACCTACAACATCCAGGAATTCGGAGAAAGATTCAGCAGGCATTAGTTCATCCTGGAAAGCTCTCAGCACGCGTTCGGAGGCCTCGAAGATGGGCATGTCGTTGTGACGCACATACTCAGCCAGTGAGAAGGACCAGCCCCCTTCTGTGGTGCTGGTGGCTACTTTCTGCAACCAAACAGGACCACAGAATCACATTAGCTTTAAGGTCTAGTGTAGATATCTCACATATCCTATGATTATGGTGGCATTACGTCATGTCTACAACACACTATTTAAAATATATTATAACAATACTATTAACATATGCTCAAAATAAATCCCGACAAGATACATAGTACACATCATACTGTACAAGTACATCAATTGTACCAATATCATTATTCAATGCAAATATCAACAGTAGTATTTTGCACTAGCATCGTTATCAATTTCCAGAGGTCTGAAACTGTGAAACCTACCCTGAACATGTCATAGACAAGATCCACCAGGCCCCAAAACAGAAGAGGGGAGCGATAAACTGCATACTCCTTTGGTGTTTTATCTGTGAGTCTGATTGAGGAGCAAAGGGTGACGCAGGGTTAGAAGAATACCACAATAATGTTAACGCAGCACCACTGAAAACCTTTTTGCCAGGTGTAAACCTGGCATACAACAGCTAATTTTCTTTTACCAACCTAGTCATGATTGGCTAAATTGTGAGAGAAAGTCAACAGCTGTGTCTTACTTGTTAGTGCACACTGCTGAGACTTTGCGGGTGTGTGCGGTGACCAGGAGCCTTCTCAGGAAGTACATGCGCGAGCACCTCCAGCGCTCAGGGGGCAGTATGTGCATGGCCAAGGTGGTGAAGTAGTGTGGCCCGTCCACCTCGTACGAGTTCTCCACCCACTTTTCACATGGTTGCTCCTGGAAACTTTGCAAGTTCTTCTCCTCCCGAGACGTGGCCCTCGTACTGCAGTGGGTGGTGTGGGAGAAGATGGAGTGAAGTAGAGCATTCAGAAAATAAAGTCAGACAAACTACAAACTATGTAAAATGTTCTTCATGATGTATCTGAACATAAGACATCTTGAAATTATTATGTTTACCTAGGAGTCAAAAACATAACTATTCATTTTACAATATGGAAAAAGACATTAATTTAATATTTTTCAACAAATGTTATTGTATTAATGACTTGACTGCTATTACTGTAAACCATTTGCGTGCAATACTCTGGTACATACGTGTTGAGGACATAGAGCACAGTGTGGATGATGTACGGGATGAGGTGGATGTTGCTCTCTCTCCCTCCACCACCTGTGTCCACGCTGAACGACTGCTCAGTGGCAAAGCGGAGGAACAGTAGCTTGGTGTCGTGGATGTTGAGCTGGTAAGTAGGCTCACGCTGGCCTGTGCACTCCTGTAGATATGTGTTGTGCCTACAAGTGAAGAGGGCAGTTGTTGGGTTTAGATTAATATCTTAGCAACAGATACACTATCCAGTACCACCAATTACCCTGCATGTAAGTACACAGTGTTAATTCTTCCATTTGGAAGTAACTAGAGTGTACAAATGTGTGGGTTTAGTGAGATTTGAAAATCCTCCGGGTGTCTTTACCTTGCTAAGCAGGTGGCGAAGGCTGATTCTGGAACATGCGGCCCCCACACGGGGAGCAGCCCATTGCACTTGGTGTTGGCATTCTGGAGAGCAGCGCTCTCCCACTCCTCTCGTCCACGAGCCAGCCTGACAGAGAGAGAGTAGGAGTGAGAGTGTCAAGTACAGCAGATGTACATTTTAGAAGCATGTTCTTAAGATAAGTGCACAAACATAGATATTAATTATACAAATCATAGATATGCACTCGGCATTCAATTTGAGTAGCTTAGGCAGGACATGTGATTGTCAGATCCAATGAAAAGTGAGATATTTCATATTTGCATGTTTAGGTTAATGTGTGACATGACATCTACTACTGCATTGCATGCGTCAGTTCCCATACCTGACAGCTGCCAGATGGCAGTCATAGTGGACTATGTTAAAGTGCGAGACGGTGCTGTAGCCCTGCTGCTTGCGAGGCTTGTTTTCAAAGTCCTCCAAGGCCACACGCTTGGTGAAGGTGTATATGCCTAGGACTTTAGTTGGCTGGAACAAGACAGAAACACACAGAACAGCATAGAGTAAAGGCAATAGTACACACAGTAAATAGTATAAATATTGTGGTAAAAAAGATGCAAAGACACCAACAGAGGAGAAGACAGATGCAGTGTTGTGTTGCCTCTGTGTGGTGTCCTCACATGATCAATCACACATATATTCCAGGCAGGATATTGACTTTCAATGTGTTCACATTGCTTGTTTTCATTTCAGTCTGTTTCTACTTAGCTAAATAACTTAGTAAGTGGCCAATCACTAAGTGTAATTGTCGGCATATGTGGTGAATGTTGTGGTTAGTGGGTTGAATTTTTTGTGTTTTCATAATAGGCAGTAGCATGAGCTCTACTGTTATAGAATTTGTTTTCCAAAATGTTGTCTGCATGAACATCATATGCGTTTATGTGATACTTGACCATAACATCAATAAGTAAACATACAGTTTCAAAAGTAACATATCTCTCGACCCAGTAACTGTTTATGTATGCATACAATACATGCCGTAATCCTACTACTTGTAATCCATTTCCAGGCCTGGTTGTGTTTGTGTACCTGGAACTTGTAACCCTCTCTGCAGATACAGCAGGTCAGGCCCGGCTCCTCTATCAACTCCTCCATCTGTTTCAGCAACGAGGTCTTGGTCACCACCTGACCCTTCTCATTGGTCTGAAACACAAGCAGACACACAGGGCTTCTTAGAAGACACAAACAACCACAGCAGGAGAATAACAAGGTAAGCTGTGGTTGAGAGACAAACAAAGAAGAGAGACAGAAGTTAAAGAAAGAAAAATGTAATCATATGAGAGGACAGGAGAAGAAGAGAGGGTAGTAGAGGATGAAAGGAGAGAAGATGGGAGTAGAGTCAAAGAATGGAGAGGTCATGATAGTAGGAGAGGAAAGGAATGGAGAGGACATGATAGTAGGAGAGGAAAGGAATGGAGAGGACATGATAGGAGAGGAAAGGAATGGAGAGGCCATGATAGGAGAGGAAAGGAATGGAGAGGACATGATAGTAGGAGAGGAAAGGAATGGAGAGGACATGATAGTAGGAGAGGAAAGGAATGGAGAGGACATGATAGTAGGAGAGGAAAGGAATGGAGAGGCCATGATAGTAGGAGAGGAAAGGAATGGAGAGGCCATGATAGGAGAGGAAAGGAATGGAGAGGACATGATAGTAGGAGAGGAAAGGAATGGAGAGGACATGATAGTAGGAGAGGAAAGGAATGGAGAGGACATGATAGTAGGAGAGGAAAGGAATGGAGAGGCCATGATAGTAGGAGAGGAAAGGAATGGAGAGGCCATGATAGTAGGAGAGGAAAGGAATGGAGAGGACATGATAGTAGGAGAGGAAAGGAATGGAGAGGACATGATAGTAGGAGAGGAAAGGAATGGAGAGGACATGATAGTAGGAGAGGAAAGGAATGGAGAGGACATGATAGTAGGAGAGGAAAGGAATGGAGAGGACATGATAGTAGGAGAGGAAAGGAATGGAGAGGACATGATAGTAGGAGAGGAAAGGAATGGAGAGGACATGATAGTAGGAGAGGAAAGGAATGGAGAGGACATGATAGTAGGAGAGGAAAGGAATGGAGAGGACATGATAGTAGGAGAGGAAAGGAATGGAGCAGAGTGTAGCGGGGAGGACAGGACAGGGTAAAAAGAAAGGAGAGGATGAGGAGTAAAGTAGGGCTGCAACTATCAATTACTTTCTTAGCGACTATATTCTAGATATTTTTTTCAATTCATGGTATAATATAATCGAGAAGCAAGTTTTTTTATTTTCTATAATTTGTAACATTTTGTATACATCAATAAATCAACCCAAATCAATAGTTAAAATCTTGATTTATTTTATAATCCATTAAATCAGAGGTTCTCAAACAGTCTTATATCATGACCCACTCGGTAATGTTACATCTAAGTGATCTAACCTTAACACCAACCCATGGTCCATGTTGGTACCACCCGCTCATATTGATGAATAAATACACATGAATAAATTGTTTATGAGCGGCTAAAATCAGTGCTGCTGCTTGTTCTCGGTCGGTGTTGGAACCGGAGCTGTGTGTATGATTGAGTGGGCGATCAAGTGAGCGTCCTCTTTACGTTGGTCGCGACAACCTCACTTTTTATTTTTACCGTTTCTTGATAAAAAAAATCTTTTTACCTTCCCATGACACCACTTTAGTTTGAGAACCGCTACATTAAATCAATTAGTTTGATTAACTGTTGCACCCTAGAGGAAAGGATTGGACAGTAGAGGTGAAGAAAGTGCAGGATTGTAAGGGACATTCGCGGAAAGGACAGGATAGTAGCAGCGAGGCAGGGAAAACAGAAAGCCAAGAACAGAGCTGAAAAGCATAAGTAGAAGAATCATTCCTTCCAGTACCGTCATTCCCAGGGTGCCCAGGGCTTTCTGTCTCATGGCCATGGCCATGCGTTTCTTCTCGGACCTGGTCTCCCTGCGGGCGGCGTCTATCTTCAGGTTGACTTCGGCATGCTCCCTCAGCGCCTCCAGCAGGTTCTCTGCCAGCGTACCGATGCCCTCGTCACTGGATACCTGCTCCAGCTTGTGTAGGTTGGGGATTGAATCGGTACCTATCAGCGCCTGGATGGGTGAGACGAGGGGGGGACATTCAGACAGGTTTGGATATGTTTTCTTTGAACTTGTGTTGGTGTGTATGAACAGAACTGAACTATGACTTCACAGAAGTAGCTAATTTTGAAATATGCTATATTTAACTCTCTTAGCCATTAGGAAGGCCACTTAAAATATTCAACAGGCCACATTTCTAAAGATGTTTTAAGGTTTAACTTTGATTTTCTGCACTACAGCACTGAGTATGCTGATTATTACCTGTGTGGGGGGATGTTGGGAGGCCAGTCCACGGAGCAGTCTGAGAATGAAGGGTAACGCAGGTCGAGACAGGAACTTTTTCCAGACATCTGCATCCAGGCTGAAGTAGAAACAAGTCCGTAAATGAAGAGGTACTATACAGTAATAAAATAAATGATATGCTACTGTAGTCTATGAGTATTATGATTAAGACAAATAAGCAGCAGAAAATCCTACTTTTTGGCATTGGGGATATGTTTCTTCATGTAATCCAGCGCACTCTGTGTGATCGCCTTCTGGAGAATGAGGTCTTTGAGCTGATGGCCATTGCTGTTGTTTTTGATTCCAGCAGCAATCTTACAGAAGCAATCTAGAAACACCTTGTCGTCTGCACTGTGCTCCTCGTCGTACCTTGGACACAAACAGAGAGGTGAGGTTTAGTTCAATCACAAGAAGCAATGCAAATACAGTATTTACCCCTTTCAAGACTTTTGATATTTTACATAATTGTGTAGGAAGTGGTTATTCTGGAGGTGGGGGTTAACCGTAAGATGCCTACTTGTCAAAGCTGCAGCAGGGCTTGAAACGTTCCACCAGGATGCGCATCTTCTCCAGCTCTCCAAATGACAGGTAGGGGATGATGCGCAGGAGGCCCTGCAGGACATTGGGGTTGGAGCGGACGAAGGGGGTGTTGATCTGGTCCAACAGCATCACTAGCTGGTCCTTGTCTCCTGTCAGCAGCAGGTTACCCTGGGGGGAAAAAAAATCACAAATGGTTCACATCAAAATCTAAATCTATGAGCACAATTAGGGGAAACACCGGATGGGACAGATGGAATAAAGCAATGTTAAAACACTTGTGTGAAGTGAGGCTGCCACATAACATGGCTTCTCTTCTTGAGTGTCTTGTCTTTGTATTTTGTATCTTGTATTTTAGGTCATTACTTGGCCTTTTTACTGCTGTTTTGTCTCTCTTGTTTGTACCCCCTTGGTAATGTTTATATGCACTCTTATTGTTTTGTTGTTTTCTGTTTGTTTGGGGACTACAGAATGAAATTAACATCCTTTCTAAATCCGACATTATATTTGCATTGCATTGTGTAGTGTTCATTAATATGTGCTGTCCCGTCCAAATAAACATATAAACTTGTATTTTGCTCATTGTCAGCATGTCTCACTTTTCTTTCAACCAATGGCACCACTAACTTTATCTGACTTTAGGTGGATCACCTTGTCCTCTGAAATCTCTGCGTTGGCTTCGTCTAGGATGATCTCCATGATGCTCAGGACCTGCTCAGCTATGGAGGCTCCACCACTGTCCTTACTCTCCTGCTCAGCCACCAAAGCCTACAGAAGGAAGACATTTTAGATAATGACACTGATAACTGACAACATTCTTGGTCAAATTCTGGATGGAGATCTTCTCAATGCTCTGCCTTCAAGTTCCTACAATCTCTACTAAAGCCACTCTAAAACCACACACACACACACACACACACACACACACACACACACACACACACACACACACACACACACACACACACACACACACACACACACACACACACACACACACACACACACACACACACACACACACACACACACACACACACACACACACACACACACACACACACACACACACACACACACACACACACACACACACACACGAGAAACATAAAATGATGTGTTAACCGGTGTCGAGTAACCAACTACTGACCAGGTTGAGAGTTCCCAGCATGACGTTGAGTGTGTTCATCTCCGGTTTTACCAGCTGCTGCCTGTTCACCTTCACCTTGACACAGTAGCTGAAAAGCTTCAGCAAAACCTAGGGAGTCACACACAATCACATATTATAACTATAGTTATACTTTCAGCTTTTTTGTTGTATTTTGCCTTTTTGCACAAGTTAAGTGTGTTTTCGTTATTTCAACCACTGCGCTTCAGTGTCAAGGACTGAATTGACATTCAATACTTAAAATCGATTCTGCCTCATGAACTTAATGATCAACAAATGTACATGTAGAGAACCGAGAAATGTCTTTTAACCATTTAAACCCTAAACTGGTTCCCAGCCTTTTCTCATCTCACAACAAGGAGAAAAGCCTGGTACAGAACTATAGAACAAAGTGTCTATAGGGCGTGACTTCTGTTGTATGTACAACGACCAATCACAACCGTTTTCATGCTCTGGGAATATAAAGAGATCCGCACAGCACTGATGGAGCATCCTTGGGCGGTACTTCCTGTACGTCTGCATACACACTTTCAGTTGCCAGTTCTTGTCCAGATCGGCTATAATTTTTGCTGAATGTTTGCCCCAGAAATGAATAGAGACGCTAGGGTTCAAGTGGAGAATGAGGATGGATGAGGCCTTACAGTAAGCAGGTGTCTTCCTTGCTTGAAGTCTTTGATTCCAGACAGCCGGTTGAGCATACACTCCAGTCCTCCACACTGGGCCATCACTCCTGCCATCTTGTACACCTCCTCGTCATCCTCCTCTTCATCTGGAGAGAGGTGAGGTGACAATGTATTTACTACCTTCATCTTTCAAGTTCTTTCTATTTGGTTTTGAGTCCGTTCCTTACAAGGTCAAGGTACTCCTTCATAGATATTATGTTGGAAAGTGTAGTCAATACAGCATATATTACAAAAATATAGCATTATATAAAAGTATGTATCCAGCATTAGCATACATCCAAATTAGTTTGAAATAAAGCAAACTTGCTAACAAAACCCAACAAAAACTGAGTGAGAGACACAGAGCTTATTCTTTTTATAGTGTATACAGTGGCATTGGAGAACCCAAAACAGATTATTATTTGGTGCAATCTTACTTTGATGACAATGTCTCACCTGTGGTTGAGTCCAGTGACTCGATGAATTCCTCTGTAGCATCTCCCAACAGGCCCCTCATACGGTAAATAATTCTCATGGGCTCACCCTGGGAAAAGACAGGTTCCACAAGGTGTAGACATTTTTTAAATGGCTGAAGCATTTGATTTATAGAACAGTATTGAAAATTACGCGCTATATTTGTAGTTATACTTATCAATAAATTAATATACAGGACTAACACAAATTCTAAGTCAACTTGGCCATAAAAGTATCCCTTATGTTCCAACTCTCACCTCATTTGTGGGGCACCAGACCTTCTTGTACACCTCAACCACTGACAGATCCAAACTGATGATCTTGTTGTTGACCAGAAGCTGAAGGTGAAATGAACAGTGTATAAAATTAGTAATGTTCCAATGATCCAATCTGTGATCATACAATTATCTCAGCAAACATTGTCAATAACAAATATAAGTTTGACAAATCAAATAATTCTTAATAGAAATGGTTGTTAAATATCCCCAAATATTCAGCACAACAATTTAATGGAGTGCTGAATTCCACCCCACCTCTTGGGTGGGGTGGAATTGGCAATGATCGTGTCAGATAGGATTGAATATTTTGAACTCTTGGGCCCAGGTATTCGTAATTTCCTGAGGTTAGTTGCTTAGGCCTTAGGGCAACAACAAATTCTCAGGCAATAATATGATCTCATATCCATAACCTGGATTTGATGCATGCAGAGTTCCTTCTGTAGTGAGTTTGCTCACTGTGACCTCTCAGCACACAGTATTTCTTTAGCTTGAACCTGTTGGTCAACTACTGAAGTTATCAGACTCTCTTGTCCTTTTGTCTGACCCAGGCAAATAAAGGCTGGGTATGTGATATAACTCAATCCTATGTTTGTGCGTGGACCTTAGATGCAAGTGGAAGTAGATTTAGACAAGACAAAAGTCTCCAAGATTGATGCAGTTGCATAGTTTAATATGATTTCATGAGATTGTTTTTTTTTTACCTCCATGCCACTGTCATCCTCCAGTAGCGCCACCAGGTCACAGTCCTGGCAGATCTTGTTCTTGATGTCCCTCATCAGGGGGCCAATGCCAGGCTCGTTGCTGCTGTAAGGATTCCCTGGCATGCGGCCCTGCAGGAAGTCCTCCTGCTGGGGGTCTTTCTCCAGAGTCACAAAGAACTCCGTCACCTCATTCTCCTCCTAGACACACACACAGACAAACAGGGCCAAGTTCAGACTTCAGCTTTGACGCTAACCCTAAGCTACATTGAATCATGTTCGCAATAATCATTTTCTGGGACATTGTTACTCCGATTATGCTCCAATTTGAAATGTTAATGTCATTCAGCCACAACCATGTTAGGACTCCAACCAAATTCATGTTCTACAAACAGGGCTCTGCATGTTTTAAGAACCTCATTTTCCCGGACATTACAGAACAATTACAAGGCGAGGAACCCTAATATTTCTTTTGGAATATGATAAAGGAAGGAGGCTCACAGGATAGATGATACTGCATAGTCTTTCAAAGATGAAGACGGGTGTCCTGTAGTCATCCAGGCTGTAACGCTTGGCCGTCTCTATGCACACCGCCATGAAGGCCTTGGTTTCAGACTCCGTTCCTGTAAAATAGCACAGATGAGATTTAATTTTCAATACGGATGATACAATATGACAATAAAAGCTAAGCTACCTACTACTACCAGAATCCTTGTTAAGCCTTACTGTATGTTGCACTGTGACGCTTTGAGCTTACAGATCATCGAATAATAGAACACTTTACTGTAAATATAATGGCTCCGATAATGTTTATGGCCTATAATGACATGCCCAACTGCACTTTTTGCAACATGGTGAGAATCTTTGAGCGGTGCCAACTGCTCCAACATGTGAGTGTGTGTATGTGGGTGTCTATTAGTCGGTAGCAGCACGGTTACTGTGGTTACTACGTCTATACATCATCCTCATACAGTACATCATCATGATAAAAGGTATCGCTCACTTCACACGATCACACGTGATTTTGACTAAATGAAATGGCCCAATGCTGCCAATATGCCATTAACGGTTATCGAAAAATATGAAACAATTACAAGAAACAAAAACATGTATTATCATTATGCATTTGCCTACAGACCTGTCGTCATGTCCTCCAGCATCTCCAGCAGCATATCCTGGGTCTCGTCAATGAGTTTCGTGCGCTGAACCACCAGCTTCCTCAGGCACAGGTAGCCATTCAGCACCGTGCCCACTAACCTGCTCTTAAAGTGCCGTTTGATGGAGTCAACCTCCACAAAGGATGACAGTAGTCCTGCAGGGCCCAAAGAAAAACATATAATCTTGATGTTGTAAAGCAGGAATACACTGCTCAAACGCTGTTTTTTTTTCTTTTTGAATGCAACAAGCCGTAAGCGTGCCAACTTCCGAGTTAATCCTGTCTCAATAAATGTATTGTTGGCACATCCCTGAATAGTATACGGTTCAGTGTCCAGCAGCATTTTTGGGATAGTTTGTTATTGTCAAATCTATACTTGCGTTATGAGTGTTCACCATTACAATTCAACATGGAATAGCACAATCGACACAACCAATAAGGTTAACGCTAACAGATACGTACCAGTCAAACTCTTGAGTGCATAACCTTGCTGCAAGTCTGTGCTAAGCGTAGCCTCTTCCAGAGACAAGAGGTTGGCAATTTCCTAAGTAGAGAGAAATAAAAAGGTAAAATTTTAGTCTGGGAATCAGACTCAATCATTGATCATCACCAATACCAAACATTGTGCTTAATTTCAACATAGAAAGGCACCAATGAAATAACCATAGAAATGGTTGTAGTTTAATAATAAATTATTCAACAGATAATTTACCTTGGTGATCAGGTTACCGATGTAGGGCAGGACTCCACGAGCTGCTAGGTACACCTTCCAGTGAGCAGGTTTGATCAGTTTCTGGTACAGACCCAGGTATTCCACCGCACACTCCCCCGCCACACTCAACTCATCCAGGTAACTGACCCCCACACACAGAGAAAGAATAATTAAATAAAATGTAAAGATTATAGGGATATATGGTCTTATTTTTCCACTAAAGTGCAGTGTAAACTTTTACAGCAAATCCCGATTTAGTCTTAGTCTTCTGAATAACACCGTTTGATTTATGTCCCATTTAGTCATCTGAAATTATTTAGTCTCAGTCAATTAAAAACTAAACTACTGGTCGGTCTTCCCCTCATACCTGGTGAGCAGGTCGAGGACCTGTTGTTTGCGGCTGGGAATTGTAGTCAGGGCCTCCACGATGGTGCAAGCTGCCTGTCTTGCTGCCTGAGTGGCAGGAGTGAAGAGAACCTGGGGGGGGGGGGGGGGGGAATACAACGTCAGTCCACCGAACTCTTCTAGACATCATGCACAGTAACGATCACTGTTCTAGAATGAATGATACTTTGAACTAAAACCTTACCTGTCGCAGCCAGTTGTTGTGGCTTAGCTTGAGCAGCCGAGGGAAAAGTCCCTCTGTCCTGGCTCTCATGAACTGCTTCCACTTCCATACGTACTTCTCCAGCAGGTACTGTCTCCGCAGCTCAGTCTTGCTCTGAGGCTTTGACACCGTCTCCTGGCCTGTTGTGTCATCAAGACAAAATTAGCATTTTTGGGGTACACTGAAAACATTTCAAAGGCACACTAAACCTTTGGGGTACATTATAAATACTTTTTCACTAAGGTTCACTTACATCTCGCGGGGAGACACTTTTTCCAGGCCTCATACGATGCTTTGGGGTCCTTCTTGAGCCAGAGTTGGGCCTGGGCATGGATTTCATTGCTGTAGGGCTTGACTGTAGTCAGGGACTCAACAGCAGCATCCTTTAAATAAACATACAGGGAAAGAAAGAACACACATCATTGGGTGAGTAAGCATGAGAGGAAACACAATGAATCAAATTAATCATAAGAGACACACGCCCTACAGCATCCCAAATAAATCTAAAATTACCTTGTTCTTTTTGCTGGTGGGAGCAGGAGGTTTGATCAGCTTCTGTAGGATCCTCAGGCACATTAGAGTGATGTTCTCCACCACAACAGGAGTCTTTATGTTCACCGACATGAGGAACAGACTTAGTGCTAGAAGAGAGACAACCACAGAATGGTTTTAGAACCAAGCCTCACTAGCGCTCAAGCATTAAAAAAAGATTCAGAATAGTAAAAAGGCTACAAGAAACATTAGGGCAAAAAATATGGTAGCACTATTACACTATATTAATAGATTATGGAAAAGTGGCTCACCACAACGCAGCCTCAACTCCCAGCATCCTCCCTCCTTGGAAATGGAGTCGGTAAGCAACAACATCTCATACTGCAAATTGCTGACCTGATGGAGTAAAACACAGACAATTCAGTTGGGTAATGCTTATTTATGAAAATATCTTTAAACAAAGATTTATTTTTGTCACTCGTTATGTTTTCAGTTGGGGAGGACATACCAGGTCAGGATTGGCCCAGTGACCTTTGAGAGCAGACGAAACCTTGGCGATGATGAGGTCATTCATCTGCTGAGTGGCCTCCGGGTGATCTCTGAAGGAGAGAACAGGGTGGGAAACAAGACTTAGGCTATGGGAGATAGTGATTCAATAATGGCTAAAACATAAGCTCAACCTAGTCTCAATGGTAATCAAACCTCCTGCCTCGCTAGTGCTTTCATTATGGACAGACAGTGAGGTAAATCAATAGCTTGGTGCATGGAGAAACAGAGCCTGCGATGTATACCTGGTTAGGAGGCAGACCAGCTGACGCACCTCCTCCCTCATGGAGGCCGTGCCTCGCCGCAAGTTATACTCAAACAGCTCTCTGATGAGACCCTGCAGGACCAGGATCTGCCGCAGGGAAGGGTTGGTAGCCAGGGCACGGAGCAGGGTGATGCAGTGGCCAGTGACGGCCGAGGCACAGCCATAGCACTTATTGGATGAAGTGTGGCCACAACCGAGCACAGAGTTGGCGCGGTACTGGCTGGCCGTGATGGTGGGCTGGCTGCTGTTGCTGCTGCGTGAAGACTTGGTGGCGGCTTCTCTCTGCTGGAGGTCGTACTCCAGGAGCTCCTTACGGGACGCCAACACTTTCTGCAAACAGAAAAGACACAAGTTGAATGTTGTTGTTTTTTTATGTTAGGAAAACAATACCATAACCCGCAAAATCTACACATTCCTTTTCTCACTAACCTGTATGATCTTGGAGAGCTCATCAAACGAGGTCTTGCAGTCTCCACTGTATTCCTGCGCCAGCTGCTGGATGTAGCGGTTGACGTTGGCCGAGGATGTGCCAAGCCCTGCCCCCGCATTAGAGTCATCCTGAAAGAAGACATACATAGAGGATGTGATGAGACTTTTGAAACGGGGTAAGATCTCAAATTAATCTTCCTTTTTGGTGTTTGGTTACTTTACGGGAAAACATTTTTAAATGGAAAAGCCGGCCTCAACGCAAGGCCCTGAGCGTAGCCATTATATCGTGACCTGCAACCACAATATCTTATGTTATATAGCTCAAATCTAAAACGACGCTTTCCCGGATTTAATGGGTAAAACCCCATGAACCCATAAATTCATGTCGATTTTTTTGTTGCATTCCTGAGCCATTTGATGACTCAACAGTCAAAGAGTCTCTGTGCGTTTTAACAGCAGGAGAACAGTGGCGAGCGACACGTGAATTTCATTGGCTATCGCCTAATCGCCCACTATCGCCGGACGATGTCACCCAAAAGATGAATTATTTTCAGCTTTTCGGCCGACATTCCTCTGCCCACTTTTCGACCATCGCCTGTTCACCTCCTATCGCCGGTAGTTGCCGTCCCATTTGTCAATGGGACCCATTGACAAATAATGCACTTTCCGGAAAATTCGGCTGGCTGTCAGTATCAAAGAGTACTGCGTCTCCTGTCGCCTGATGATCCGGTCAACGAAATATTGGTTTAGGAATGCAACAAAAACAAATGGATCTCCATGAATTCAAGGCTTCATGGGGGGTGTAATTGATAGAAGATAAGTCATTTTTTGGGTGAACTACTCCTTTTAAGGTATGAAGGTGACAAAAACCAGGAATGGTGCTTTTTTGGAGGGGCTATGCACAGCTTTGTGTATGAGCACGGAAGGGCCTGGAATTCACCATTTTGTGTGTTTGTGTGTATGAGCACGGAATGTGCTCAGCCGATTGGCTGAGAACGGAATGTGATGTATGATGATAAGAGCGCCCCTCACTTCACACGAGTGTGATTTGATTTTAAACAGAACCACAGTGTGATTTGTAAACTCTGAGCTTTGTTTTATAGGTAATCAGGTTCATGCATGGGTTCCTTATCTAACCAGGTTCATGTATGTGTTAGTTTGAGGGACTGACCTGTGGTTTCTCTGGCGCTGCCTCGTTGACTTTGGACAGGAGGCTCTCCAGCTGTGGCCGGTGGCCCATGAGCTGGTGGTATACCCGGTCAGCTTTGTCCAAAAGAGTGTTGATATTGGTCACCGCCTGCACAAACACACACAGCAAATACAAGAGGTGCATGAGAGTAGTGTTCAGATTCGGTTCAAGGCTTTACTGAGCTAAAAAGGAGATCAGAACGTGTTATATTTGAGCATGAAACATCCCTTCTATATTTCTACTTCAATCTTATTTCTCCCACTTTTTTCCTAGTACTTTTCTGACTTTAATCACAGCACTTACTACTGCGGTGAACCAGGAATTTAAACATTATCATTGGCAACTGCCCATGATCAGTGTCATGGGCAGTGTCTAGGATGTAAAATCTAAGTTGATTGTTTATTGGTCCCCTCCTCGTCTCACCTTCGTTTTCACTGTCTTCGTCTATTAGGTTAAGTGCTTACCTTTTTCCTGTCCTCCTCGTTCTCAATGGGATCCACAGCACAGCACGGTCTAGCATACAGCATGAAATCAAAGCGGGCGTATTTGCAGAAACCACAGGCGTTGCAGAGGAAGGGGTCCTTCTCATCATAATTGATGGACCTAAGAGAGTGGACAGCCAATGAGCATAAGATGTAATTCTCTAGGCGTGCAACAGTTAATCGAACTAATACGGTACAATAATTGCAGCCCTAAAATGTTGACATATTATTTTAATATTTTTCTGGTTAGACCTAGACCAGAACATCTCGACATTCTATAATGTTTCTGTAGACTTTTCAAGAGCTGCAAACTTCCCAATTTAGTTTCCCCGTTTCATTTTCAAGATTCCTGACCTGCACTTGTGGCACTGGTAGACGTTCTCGCCACAGTTCCCACACACCCCTGGGTTGGCGGGCACTGACGCACTGCAGCGCGGGCACTGGAGCGTCTCGGTGGAGGCCTGGTAGTTTTCATAGAAATCGGAGAACTCGATCATCAGGTTGGATGCGACAATGGGCAGGGGGAGGTCAATCTTCACCTCCGTTTGTCCTGGGGTCAGCTGGACCTTCTTAGCTTTGTGCCAGCGTGCAGGTCTGGGTTTTCACACAGAACATGGCTTTCATTTACAAATATTCAATCAACTTAAAGGATACACACATCGTTCCAGAGAGAGATTTACATTTATTAACACAATTTAGTGATTATTCATCTTGTTTTTCTTGGCTTTAATATCTATTAATTAACACTTTTTCATGTTTTCATGGCGCTTTTTGAAATTCAAAAATGTGCCCATGGGGAGTTAAGGACCAAGAAAGACAAAATGTAAGTAAGAAACATACTTGTTCTTCAGCTCTACGATAGCCTGTACTGTCCTGTTGTTGTAGTACAGGTTGATGGTGCGGACCATTTTGGTGCGTTTCAGGTCACCGATTTTCACGGTGACCTTGCTGATGGTGTGGCTGCCGATGAGCTTGACCACCTGCTGCGTGGTGGTGTAGCGCGTGTCCACTTTGATGGATGACAGTTTGATGTTCTGAGAATAAAGAGGAGTAAAGTAACATGAGGTTGAGAATAAAGAGGAGTAAAGTAACATGAGGTTGAGAATAAAGTGGAGTAAAGTAAAATTAGGTTGAGAATAAAGAGGAGTAAAGTAACATGAGGTTGAGAATAAAGAGTAAAGTAACATTAGGTTGAGAATAAAGAGTAAAGTAACATGAGGTTGAGAATAAAGAGGAGTAAAGTAACATGAGGTTGAGAATAAAGAGGAGTAAAGTAACATGAGGTTGAGAATAAAGAGGAGTAAAGTAACATGAGGTTGAGAATAAAGAGGAGTAAAGTAACATGAGGTTGAGAATAAAGAGGAGTAAAGTAACATGAGGTTGAATTCCTTTCTCAACTAACCAGCCCGCCTGAGGTTACAGGATGCTCCCAAAATCTAAACCCTTGGCAATTCTGAAGCTATCTTGATTGGATTGGAGACTTAAACACCGACATGTTAAAGAAAGATGCCTGCATCTTTTAATCCTTCGAGTAGGTTCTCCAGAAGTGGTGTTATAGGGTGCAGCACAGAATCTTGAATCTATTATCTTTAGAAATTGAGGGGTTGTTATTGTTGAAGGTCACGTACCGAGAAGGGAACCTCAGGGTTGTTGCACACCAAGCAGGGGTCACTCTCCAGGAAGAAGCCATCAAACTCCACCAAACCTGACAACGTGCTGTGACAGAAACACAGCAGACATTTCTTAGTATCCGATTTAATCTGCGTTTCGTTTTTCCTTCCACTCTGTAATGAGTGCATACTGTATACTGTATGTGGAGTCGTACTTGTAGATGTTGGAGTTGGGGTGGTTGGTTAGGATGTGATTCTGTGTCCTCAGAATCTCCACAGCTTTCTGAGAGTATTCCTTCAGCTGGAGGAAGGGAAATGATCACATTAAGTCGTTTTCTTCATTGCAACAAACAAAACGGTATACTAATGACAATACTTCAACATCAACTGCATTTCAATGCAATTTGTGATATTTAAAAATGGAATGGTGCAACTGTGTGTGCGTGTAAGAAGACTGACAGTTTCTAACTAACCTTTTTCTCAGTCTGTGGGGTCTTGAGGGAGAAGTACCCAAGCAGGTCAACAAATTGGGCAGCTTTGCGTCCGTAAGCTGGCAGCTCTGGCCAGATAGCCCAGGTGAGCTCCAACAACAGCTCCTGCTGAGTCTTACTGGAGTTCCTACAGAGGGGTCAACATCAGAAACAAACTCATTCATGTATTCCAATTGTATTGTGTGACTGCCTTATACAGTAAGGATAAAGTAGGATTTCACTGTGTGAATCAGTGCGTGTGAGAGACTTATTTAGCAGAACAAATCAGCCTTTAAACTGTTTTTGTTCATTGTTTAAACTGTACCTATAGATATGCAGTCCCAAGCAATGGGCCTGCCAGCGCAGGGCAGATGAGTTGGACTCGAGGAGAAAGCAGCGAAGGAACTGAATGAGAGTCTCCTTGTCTGCGAACTTGTTGAGCTGGCTGACCAGCGCCATGCACAGCTGGTCCTCTTGGCTGCCAACCCCATCACCTTTCCACCAACAGAAGAACAATCTCGATCAGATAACTGGTTTAAACTCACACAATTCGGTACACATAATCTCTGGGGTGTGATCATGTGATCAAGCCGTTTCAGGCAGATTTGACAGATTCCATTCCAATTGGCAATGACTGCCTTCCATTACATAGGCCTAGACCCGGCCTAGTCTATAAGGTACCGGCCTGGTCGGAGACATGCACTCAGAGCGCACTTTTCTAGTTATTGTACAGTAGTATGTGATGGACAAATGGATAGAGGTATCTATTAAGTACTAATTTGACAGAAAATTCCATGTCATCACATACTATGATTTGAATTAGAGCCCGACCAATATATCGTCCGTTATCAAGGTTTTTTTTAGGACTATTTAGCAGATCTACACGTTGTTTTAAACGTTTTGGGATTATTTTAATTCATTTATAAGTTAAATGTACCTACATAGAAACTAATCAAATCTAAAAGAATTGAATACATTTCAAGATTTTTCCCATTTTTCCCTAATATTCGTCAAACATCGATTATTGGTGGTCTAGGACTTTCCAAAAAAAATCTGGCTCTGTTGAAAATGATTGAACTCTATTGCTGCCTCACCCTCCTTGTCTTTCTCCTTGTCTTCCTTTTTGCTCTTCTTACTGGAGGACTTGCTCTGGGAAGACTGGGAGGCTCCTGCCTGCCCACTGCCGCCCGAGCCTCCCCCCGAGGAGGAAGAGGAGGAGCTGGCAACAACCTTGCTGCCGCACAGGGCACAGGAGAGGAGCTGGAGCAGGACTGGAGAGACACCTTCATCCACCAGGAAACTGACCTGGAGCAGGAAGTACAGCACGGCTGGAGGAGGGAAAGGGACCGGAGAGGACGGGACGGGAGGCAGGATGAGAGGGGAAGCATGGACAGGATGAAATACAAGACCGGGTCATATTGATGGCGTCACTCTTGCACAAATATGAGGATGCCGGCCGGGCATTGGGCGTCTGAGATTATGAATTCATAAAATGTGAAAGATATTCACCCATTGAATACAGTTTGCATACAGTACCATACTGAAATGAATGGTAACCAATCAATGGCTTCTTAGTATATCAAGACAACGGGAAACTGTCAGCATTAATGTAAAGTATACAGCACATGACTACTAGACAGTGAGCTGAACATGGAAAAAAACATATTGCCCTTTTAGTATACATTTATGTAAACGTGAAACTAGTATACTGGGCAGACTGAGGCAAACCAGTGACCTCACCAGATGTCTACCCACTAAGCTACGGCTGCCTACAGGGCTCGCCTCCTAAGAGTCATGCCATAAACCATTAACACTACAGGGTTTTTTTTTTTTTAAGTTGTTGAAAAAGCCAGAATCAAAGAAAATGTACACAAATCATGTGAAATAACTTACAGTCATCCTTCATACAGAATTTCTGCCAGTTGATGGTCCTCTGGGTAGCGATTTCAGCACAAGCCTTCAGATGTTCCATCTACAACAAAGGGAGAAAAAATAGTTAAAGGCAAGGTGGCAGTTACTTTTGCTGAAGTGAGGGGCGCTCTTATCATCATAAATCACATTCCGTGCTCAAACGAACAGACAGACACACACGCATACTGTACACACAAAGCTGTGCATAGGAGGGGCTAGCGCCCCTCATAAAGTGGAAACGGTCCCCACTTGTTTGAGGAAAAGAGTTACACAACAGATGTAAACGTGTGCGGTCCGGGTGCTCACCAGACTGATGAGCGTGTCGTACTGCAGCGCAGAGCCAGACGTGGCTGTGACCACGCCGGATCGCAGGAAGATGCCCTGATCCTCCAGCAGCTTCTTGATGCCACGCATGTGAGAGTCCAACGTGTGCAGATCGCGCAGCTGCCGGTACTTCTCCTTGGAACCGCAGATAAACAGCAGCAGCTTGCGGACCTGCCTCCTCACAAACGGCGTTTGCTGGATCATCAGATACTGAGGGGGAATAGGAGACAGGAGTTGCAGCGTTTTACTGTGTGGAGGAAAGTGAATACAGATGAATTGATCATATGACAATCCAACTATAAATGCACCGAGTCTCTGTACGTCTAATCCACGTAACTTGAGAACCGTTCGCCCCACCGACTTCAAATTCGACACACGCGTTCCACACCACCACAGGTGGAGTGCAGTGCCCGGCGTGGAGTCGGTCGGACCCACGGTTGTGCAGAACCGCCCCAAAAGGGCCTCTGCTCGGGCTCTGGAACGGGCCCCTGCCCATAGCCAGCTCCATATATGGAGCTGGCTATGGAGCTGGCCTGTTCAACTTCTGACCTCACAACACTCCATATTTGGGCATGGCTGACACAGAACTCCATATATAGGAATAAAGGGACAGAGACATAATATCTGGGTGGGGCATGCATTTCAAACTTGCATCATTCCAAGTAGGTCAGTGCCCAACGGTCACCGCACCGCCGCAGAGACCCCACGGGCACCTCTCTAGTAGAGATAATGTGAAATGTTTTGTGTGAGGTTTGGTCAAGTAATATAGGAGTAGGAGTAATATCGATCGCAGACAATTGAGTTTCAGGTTCATCGGTCCAACTGTGCCGGAGATGAGCTCCGACACACACACGGACAAGGGCGAAAACCGAAAACCCAGTCTCACGCTTGATTATGACTTATTCCATGGTGAGATGATCCGATAATTAAAATGAATGCTAGAAAGAGAAGTCTCAGGGAGTGTAGTGCTAAATGTGTCCGATTTTCTTACCTCAGACAGGAAATAGAACCAGGAGTGGTCAAACACAGGAGGTGGGATGCGTGGGTTGGTGTCTGCGATCTTCTTGATTTGGTAGGGAAGCCGGAGCACCATCTCAGTCAGAAGCTGGGAGTAGGCCTCAAAAACATCAGCAGCATGACCCTAAGGCAGAGACAAACACAATCTTCAGTCATCACTGTAACTCAGTATTCCTATTATATGAATATATATATATGAATGGTAGTAAAAGTATGAAATAAACTTGACAATTATAAATTCGGTATTGAGAGTTTGAGAAATATTGAATATTGAAAACTGACTAATTAAATAGCCTTTCTTTGAATCTATTCTATTTTTATATTTTAGTGTTTTATATTGATTCAGTTTGAGATCACGCTATACTACCGTCTATCAGCGTCTCCGTGTCTAGGCGATAAACCGGAAGTGGTTGGTCCGTCGTTGACTTGAACCATAGCCGAAATCTTAACACGTTCTTTTTAATTCATTCTAATCTCAGATTCCAATTCTACTCAAAACAAGCTTTATTTAGACATCTGCAGGGGCAAAATAATGAATTAATTAATACCTGGCAGGAGACGTGTTAAAGTGTGGTGATATGAGGAAGATAACTGACTGATAACAGACTTTATTACTGACAGATCACAACAGGTAAAAAAAGAGAGAGAAAAAAGAAGATCAAAATGGAATCTGATCAAACTAAACCAAGAAATGCAGGGAGCAGAGGGACAGGAGATGTTAACCGTTCCATCCTCTACCTTGACGTATTGGCGCAGGAAGAAGGGGCTCATATCGGGTGGAGAGGAGGCGGTGTGTGGGCGGAGGAGCTGGCTGGTGGCCACAGGCTCCTCCTCACCCTGCTGGCTCTTCCAGTACTCCAACAGGGACTTCAGCACATGGAGACAGTAGTCGATGGAACCCAAGCTGAGCAGGGCTGTTGCTGTGGCGTTGGAAATCAAAGAGGACGACTGTAAAAAGGAAAAGAGACATAGATTTGACATGGGAAAGACTCAAATTGTGTAACAATATTAGCATTGGAGTGGGTGGCTTTTCTGCAGAGTCTACACCAATAGACTACACCAAGTCAAGTATCACCAAATACCTCTGTGCTAGAACTGAATTTTGCCCCCTGTGTCTTTCAGCAATACCACAGCACTACTTGGCTACATGGCTGAGTACTTCAGCCATGTATCGTCAAGTCAGCAAGTCTTTGAGAGCATGATATCTCTCCGAGGTACACACTGCAGGGGCAGGAGAGGACGTACCTCAGAGGAGGATTTGGAGCCAGACTTTGTTCTAGACATGAAGACGCTGAGCAGCCTCATGATGACCAAGTGGACTTCGTTGATGGAGCTACGCTCGTTCTTTTTGGACACGTCCTGCCAAATGAGACCCAGGTGGTTAGAGCAATGATCAGACAGTTAACAGAGAGTTAATCACACATACACATGCTCCAGTTTCAAACCCGACTATCTCAAAAGAGAATGCACCAAGTTGTCCAACACAATAGAATACATTGAGCAATGAGCATATTGTTCTCGCTGTTAGCTAAATGACAGGAGAGCAAGGGATGGATATAGCCATCTGTTCCAGTTGATCAGTTCTGGAGCATAAAATAAACAAAAACAAACTCATCTAATTTTGAAATATGAAATATAATATAATATTTATGGTCAACAAATGAGGAAATGGACCTTTTGGATGCAGTTGACCATTACACATTACACAATCAAAGACAAGGCAGACACATTCCAGTCCACACCTTTTTGTGCATGCCAAGCTCAGCAATTAGCTGTGCCAGGAGGTCATCCAGGGCACCCTTGTCCTTGTCGTCCTCTCCGTCCAGGTCAGAGGTCAACATGAGGATGACCTGCATGTACGGGATGGCGTGGACTCCGCCCACGTTGTGCAGCTGCGGCAGATGTTGCAGCAGGCGCTCCAGGAGCATCAGACGCACCATGTGCAGCCTGTCCAGAGTCGCATAAAAATAATAAACACAGACAGATAATGGGCTATATGCACACATAACTCTTCCGGGCTGCAGTGTTTCCAGTGAGCCAACATGCACAATAGCAGCACCTTGACTCTGTTTGACCAGAATGGAACATAGCCTTTGTTAGTACCAGCGGTAACACCTGTGAAGGAAGTAGGGAAGGGGCCCAAGTTCTTTCCAAAATGGCGTGTGCGCATAGAGTCCACTGAACACTATATTGGCGCGACAGCTTAACTAACAATACTGTCTAGAGCTCAAGACCCTGATGCTAGACAGGACTACAGGAGTGTGGAGGGCAGCGATTCGGGAGTTCAAGGTGTTGGCTAGACCGCACTCTTTCATCGCATTTCTTTAGCAATTATCATTTTGTTTTTTATCACCCTGTAAACAGAATGAAAACCTGTGCACTGTGTTATTTTTCCTAATTTGGGCTCTTTTGTCCGTTGTATTGCTTTGCTATCGCTTTACTATGTTGCTTTTACGTTATATGCAAATAATCTCAAATGATCTGTGACTAAAACTAACCTGAACCTTACCTAAGCTAATGAAACAGTCTACAGGTTCTGAAGGAAGACCACCTTTACACGAGAACGGTCGCCAGAGAAAACGATAAAGTCCCGTTGCGTTCTCACTATTTACTGAGCCTTTACACGAAAGCGACCATTTAATGAAAACGCTGTAATGGCAATTCCAGGTCGCCAGACTGCCAGATGGACCAGTCACCCATGTAGAAGAACCACCGTTGCCTGTTTGTTTACATCATGGTTTACATTCACCATCGCTAGTCACTACATTTGTATTTGTAGGATGAGCGGGGCGAGGGAATACTTGCTCATTCTAGGAACTCCAAATATTGCCTAGATGCATCAATGTAATAAACATATGCGTTGTGAGCCCACGTGAGCCATGATGTCACACGTTTTGCGGATTCATCGTTTTATTTTCCGTTTACATGGACACGGGAGGATAGGGCGTTTTTAAAGATTTCCACCCTGGAAGGTGTTTTCACTTTGTAGCGATTTCACCGCCGAAAACGCTGTTCTCGTCTAAAGTTACCCCAGCAAACGATTATTTTACCGTTTTCTATGAACACCGTTCTCGTCTAAAAAGGGGCCTAAAACTAAACCTTAGTGTTTAGTGTGGAAGTACTGCTGACCTGTTGCTGGTGTGGATATCTCCCTCGTTCTCCCCCTCTCCCTCTGAGCCGTCTCCCTCCTGCTGGGCTGTGGTGGTGCTGATGGCCCCGGTACTGGAGCTCACGCTGCCTGGACCTGCAGGGTGGCCCTCCACCGTGGTGTCCCCGTATGCACTGCTACGTCCTGACACTGCAGCATGCATGGACACAGGTACACGTACACAAGCAAACTTTATTAGAATCACGAACATTATCTGAAATGGGAAATTTGCAATTTTTTCAGCACAAGAGTTCTCATTCAAAACCACTGGATGCGACCGCACGCACGCACACACACACACACACACACACACACCGCTGTGTTCCCCTGCTACAGAGTCGATGGCAGATCCTCCACTCTCCGAGCCCACGCTGCCACCGTGTTCCGCTGGAGATGTCCGCAGTGTGGAGCCGTCTGTGGCTGCAGTACTGCCCTCGTCATCTGATGCCGGGGCTGAAATGATAGCAACAGCTGCAACAGTAAATACACCTTAGCCTCTTCATCTGGTCACGATATTACAGGTTACTTTGTGTATGATGAAGCCACGCAAGAGACATTACAGGTTACTTTGTGTATGATGAAGCCACGCAAGAGATATTACAGGTTACTTTGTGTATGATGAAGCCACGCAAGAGATATTACAGGTTACTTTGTGTATGATGAAGCCACGCAAGAGATATTACAGGTTACTTTGTGTATGATGAAGCGACGCAAGAGATATTACAGGTTACTTTGTGTATGATGAAGGACATTACAGGTTACTTTGTGTATGATGAAGATATTACAGGTTACTTTGTGTATGATGAAGCCACGCAAGAGATATGATTAATTGGTGCAGTTGAGATGAAAAAAGTAGCTCATGAAAAGATACAAAAAAAGAAAAAAATGTAAAAACAAAAACAAGCCTCAAAATGAAGGCAACTTCAAACTTTTGCATTGAAGTACAGTTATAATATGTTAAAGGAAGAAAAAGGTTATTCCTCAAGGAATCAAAACAATGGATGGCATGATTAGCAAAACCTTGATCAATGGAAGGGGCTGGAGAGCACAAGGCCATGCGTGGTGGTGTGGCAGTAGTGTGTGATGAAATGTCTCACTACCTGAAGCTGTGGTGTCGGAGAGTGTTCCAGCATCCAGGGAGGAGGAGCTGGGGGCCTGACCCGACAGACCAAGGCTCTGGAGCCCAAGGGCGCTGCTGCTACTGCCTGAAAATGACAACATATGCAAAGTTACTCTTTGCATGAAATTGAGTCACGCAATCCACATTCCCTAAATCGTACAATTTATACAGCGTACATAAACAAGACATGATTAAAAGCACGGCTACAGGGCGCCCGCTGGCCTAGTGGTCCAGGCGCATGACACATACAGGCTCTGGCCTTTTGGAGTCCCGTTCATGACGACGTTTGCCGCACGGCCTTTGCTGTGTTTGTCACTCCCTAGTCTCGCGTTACCAGACTGTTGACTCTCGCAATTTCCAAATGCTTCATCATACAGTCTGGACCAATGGAAGAGCTATCATGCGTAAGCAATGAAGCGGAAGTGGAGCCTCCTCCCCACTTCCGTTTCGTCTTTACAGTCGCGCAAATTAATTGGCTATAGCTTGTTGCTTAGCAGAAAAGAAAATACAAAAATAAAATGTAAAGATATTATAACATATATTTTCCTGTCAGCCTACTGACCTATCAATAAAGGCATAAATTCCCCCAAAAAGCACGGTGAGGAACAGAGCCGACCTTGTTGGTCCTGCTGCAGGCTGAGAGCGATGGCCAGCTCCACCATGGTTTCATCGTCTGCGTCAGGAGGGATGTCCAGCATAGGAGGGAAGCCCTCTGCGCCTGCCAGCAGAGCCTCTAGCGGGGATGGGTTACCGTTGTTCACATTCTCTGCTGTTTCCAGCACCATGGACTCAGACTGAAAAAACAAACAAAAAACCAACAACAATGATCAAATGTTTTCACTATGGTAGATGGGAAGCAGCTAGTCACTGAGATTAGGCCGTGATGGAGGTAAAGAAAGAAATATCAATCTAATATCTACTGCAAATTCACTGGTCTTAAGCATACCTCAAAGAATCAAAAGTTACTTGAAATTATGCCTGTCTTATAAACACCACCTTGCGGTGCCACAAAAGCAATGTCTCCAAAATGTATTTGTTGCCACAGATGGACTGCGGCATCCAAACTCAGATGAAGAAGATTTACTCACCACCATCTCAAAGTCTCCATGGTCCACTTCATTGTGGTCCTGACTCTCCCCTCTGTGCTCATCCACGGTCAGCACTGAAGACTGCATCTTGTCATCGGCATCATCATCATCGTCGTCATCTTTGTCTCCTGAAAAGATTATGAATTAAGAATAAAACTCAATGCATTTCCATCATCCATGTACTGGTATTGCTTGAAATATACTTTGCATACGTATACATTTTATGCTGGTGTCGTGTGCTGAACATTTCCGTAAGCTTACAATGCATTGCAGCAATAAAGGATAAATCAAGCTCTAGCATTTTACAGGATGTAAAAAGAAGCAGAGAGTATAGTGCTTACCCATGGGAGTGTTGGAGCGTGGTGGAGAGGGAAGGGTCACATGGCGCCGTTTGTTTCTTGGTCGAAGCACTCTAATCAGTGCCTGCTTACAGGCAAAGCTCACAGATGTATCCTTGTTGGTTGAAAAAGAAAGAAAACAAATGTAAGTGTTTCTCAGAAACATGCATATATTGTGTTTATTTGTGTACCAGCGACTATGGCAGACAACCAGCTATCATTTGGATGACCTATTCTAAATACGTTATTCACAAAAGTTTCCTTCTCTTTGTCTATACAACATCATATCTTAGCTAGACAGTCCAGGGGTTGACACTAACGGTTGCCTGACTGCCCGTGGTAAGTAAATAAAATGTGGAGTTTGCTTTCAGGTTGTTTTTAAAGTGTCTGTGCCACTCTGCAGTTAGATTGGATTTAACATTAATTCAATTTACTTTTCAGGCATGACCTTTGTGCAAGTAGAACTTGACCTAGAACTTGACACGTGCCCGTCTGGCAAGTGTCTCTGAGACCTTAGTGTCAACCAACTAAACAACCCCTGGACACATTTTAATAACTCACGTCCTCCAATTCCAGGGGATGTGACCATTACAGATACTTACTGGGCACAGCAACATCTGCATGTAGATCTTGGAGGCTACATTGATGTAGTCCAGTTCACAGGTGCAGTATCCATGGATAATGTCCACCAGGGCATTTACCGTTGCTTCTACATGGGTCAGACCTGGAAGAGCAAACATTGACATTGTCTTTTTTCCTCTTCTTTTTTTCCATTTAAATTTATAGACTAACAATTTCAGAGAGAACAACTTGATATATTTCTGTTCATGTAGACAGTTCACGGCAGTAAGAAATATTAAATAAATAAATAATATACTTTTAATTATGTCATTATTTAATTCTAAAAAAATAATTCAAAATAATCATCAATAAATCATAATGCTGTACCTTGCAAAGCAACTATGATTTTCATTTGAGCCACATTAGTTCAGTCCTTCAGACATCTGCTGCTCTCACAGGACGTGAGCAGACAAGCTACCCATCAAGCAGTTTTCATTTACCTGGCAGACAGGCAGGAGCCAGGAAGGCGTTCTTTGGTTTGAGTGCGTGGAGTTTCCAGAAGTTATTCATCAGCTGCATGATGAAGTTACAGGTGTCGATCTCCCCTGGCTTTGGGCCATCCTCCATTTCTGGTTAACAATTATACAAAGTTAAGAATGGAAATGTTCAGGAGCGATCATTGGTTTTCCACTTACATTTTACCTTATGATAAATATAAACATTAATAGAGCACTCTTGGAGATGATTCAAATAGTCTCCTACCAGAGTCAAGAAGCGGTGGCTTGTTCTCTGTGAAGTGGACCAGGTTGTTGGGTCTCATGATGGCGATGGAACGAGCCGTAATCACCAGCCTCTGGAAGACATCGGGGTCCAGCTCTCTGCCCTCACGGCTGCAACTGTTCAGACACTGCACTGCATTACCCAGCAAAGACTGGTCCTAAAGAAGGGAAACAGCCATAGCAGGGATGCACGATTAATCGGTAGCATAATCGGAATTGGCCATATCGGTATCGGAATGGTCTCAAAATAATACAGATTATTGTTTAGGGCTTCCGATATGGGGTCTGTGAGCTATGCTTGTAGCATTAGCCCTGTTACCAGTTGGAATTATTCAGTTGAATTTGGTTTAGGACGTTATGGTCTTCATAGGTTGTGGACATCTTCTCAGTTAAATCATCTGTATTTACCCCAGATGATTTCTTCTGGAGTAAATACAATCAATGACTTTGAGCCAACTCCGACCAACGTTGTTTTATTATTGCAGTTTGTACCTTGTGGTTGTGGTAGGCCGTGCGGCTGGTATGCAAGCTGGCCAGAAGTCCTTTGGTCTGCTGCTGTACACCAGCTGGGGTTGGCATGGAGAGGAGCAGGGTCGCCAGCTCTAGTGCTGCAGACTTGTTTTTTTCCTGTACAAAAAAAAAAAAAAAAAAAAAGATGGAGAGAGCCACAAAGTCATACTGTATAGGCCCCTTTCCCACCAAAATAAATTAGAACTGGTTCCGTTCTAGATTCTTGGAACCTTGAACCCCATTTTTTGGTTCTAGTTCCTAACAAACTTTTAGGGTTCTGAAGCAATTCATTTTCAGTGGAAACACTCTGAACTGGTTCCATATTAGGCGGGAAAAAAGAACCAACCCGATTCAACTTCAACCCCGGTGGAAAATGGGCCTACCGACAGGTGGTAACAGACAGTCACACAGATCACTCTCCCTACAGATTTGAGTAGCAATATTCACTCTCGCTCATTTCATTTAAGAAATTAATCCAAAGAAAAAAGTCAAATATCAGCCAAAATCTCCGTATACCTTTTCACTGGAGGAACACACGGCAAAGCAGCTTTCCAGAGCTTCAAGGGAGCTGACCACCAATCTGTAATAGACAAATGGTCAAAATCTGCCTACACTGCAGAAACAAATTTAAAATTACTCAGTCAAAGAGTCTAAAACACATAAAATCACAGCCTGATGCAATCTGTGCAAGTGCTGTATAATTAAAAATAATTGTAATTTAGACTTTCAGTCAACAATGTTTGCATCACCAGAAAAAGCTCAAACGTATGGGAGACACTTTATTTTAAAATATCCTTCTTAAAATGTGTATATTAATTAATATACAAAGATGTATAGAAGTGCACAATAATTGGTATTAAAATACAAAGGACAGTAAAGGAGAAGTGCTTAAGCTAAATTTGAACACAATAAACATCATTGTAAAAAATAAAATGTCACCCTCTTAATTTTAAAAGAGCAAACCTTTTGATGACATATGACATGTTCACATTAACAAGCATGGACACACAAAACTGGCAATCATGCACAAACCAGACACACAAGCAGAGAAAGGGCAAGTTACTAACCGGTCCAGGGTGGATAAGGACTCAGTTTCACAACTTTTTTATTGTAAATTGGAGGGCAAAAGAAAAAAAAAACACAAAAGAACAAAAAAGTGTGAGGTTCACAGAAAGAAATACACATGTGAAAGAATAAATGACTCTGTTTAACAGAAGAGAGGCATGCGAGAAAAGATGACATCGTGGTCAGTAGCCATGCATTGGACACTCGTAATAATAATGTAACATAAACAGACTCGCTGCGGAAAGCTACAATGTGTCTTTAGTAAAAGCCTGCTAAATTCTGTATTTAGATAGGTGTATACATATATACATTTACTCTATAAATATACACATAACAAATGAATAGTTTTTAATTATCAGCATAAACTGACTCCTGGATGACTCCTGGATGCCAACCATTTTTGGTCCTAAAACATGCAGCCCCTTACCTCTCTAGTACGCTGCCAGTGGTGGTAGTGGGCGTGGCTACGTCGCCATCCGATGAGCCGTTGCCCTGGTTGAGGTTGGGGCTGCAGACGTTGTTGACGGAGGCGGAGGAGAAGTCCTCGGGCGGTTCCTCAGGCCAGCCAAACTGCTCCTTGGTCTTACCGTAAATCTTGATGGAGTCCAGCATGGTCACTCCAGCCGGGTCGACGGATGCTCCAACTTTGAGGGAGGAACGAAAGAAATAGAAGATAAATTACGTACTTTTCAAGTCTCACGACGCGTTTAAATGTCTTATATGAAGGTATACCGGTATGAGGTCTCTGCCTTTCTTACCAAAAATGGAGAGCTTCTTGTCAGCCTGCAGGGCTTCCTCTCTAGTGAAGGGCAAGTCGAACCAGCGGGCCCGAGTCAGGTTAATCTGCATGGTGCGCCCAAAGAGCTCCAGGTAGGACGGAGCCCGTTCCATGGCCTGAGTGCCGACCTGTACCCGCATCCCTGTCATCACCATGGAGCTGTTGTTGTTGACCGCTTCTATGGTGAACCCGCCGGGCTGCACAGCAAGGACATGATGAAGACAGAATGAATGGTTTTCTGACAACAAACACCTGACTAGGGTGGATGTGAAGAGTCATCTACTGTGATGACTGTAATGACAAGCCATTCATTAGCAATTTAACAAACTCAGTTAGTGTCAGTGCTCATACCTTGGTGTTGGCGACATACATCCCAGTGGAATTGAGTCTGTGTTTGATCTGCTGTCCGTTGTAGACCTGCAGTAGGTCATTGCCACCAAACTCCACCTCTGTCAGTTGCTGATTGTGCTCAAAGAAATCCACAGGGAAGGTCACCTGACTGGAGGTCCGTGTGGCTGCAGTCAAAGTCAAAATAGTTAAACGCACTGAATCTACATGTGTACTAGTATTGAATAACTGTCAAAATGGTCAAATCTACCTTCAACGGTTAGGAATTTCTAAGATTTAGGACTGGGTTAACGAACGGTCACTAACATTACTTTATTTCTTTATATAAACGGGACACTGCATATTAATGGATAACTATGAGATACCAGTCATTTAACTTTGGCTATTCTGCATTCCGAAGGCGATTGAGCATTGGCATCGAACGACTTTCTACTTTGACTGTCTCTGGTAAACAGTTAACCCATTTTGGGTGGGAACTCTTTTAGCGTTTTAAAGCATTATGTTATACTTTAGCTATTGAAATATAGCAGATCTACAAGCTCATAGCGCGGCACCGAGTGCCGCGCTACGAGCTTGTAGGTCTGCTATTTTTTTTTATTGTGAAAATTTGGCACAAAGTTTGAATATACTTTCTAGTAAACGTTTTTAACTCAAATCTTTGCTTCTGGGGTGTCCCCTGGAACAACATATTTTCAGATGGGGGTCGGCGGCCAATTACATATATTTTTGGGGGTCCTCGACATGAAAATGTTTGAGAACGACTACCATAGAAACAGAGTTTTTCAGAAAACTGTCAGGACTTAGAAGACATTTGTAGAATGGTTCCCAGGTCTAAATGGATCTAATGGGAACCTAGGAAATCATCATCGTGCCCTGTTAACTCACTGGTAGCAGCTGCCTTGCGCTTGCGTACTGGCTTCATGATGCTGATACCACAGCTGGGCTGCAGTGAGGGCTGGAGCCAGTAAGACGTGTTGTCCACATTGGCCATGTAAATACGCAGGCTACCATCCTCACACAGCAGAATCATGGTGGTTCGCTGTTGCTCATTGCTGGCAGTATGGCGGATAGCCACCATGTCTTGAATCTGAGGATAAGGGAGAAAAGTGGTATATTAATTCTAAAGAAATGACACTGCAATGAGTCCAATCCATAATTAAACTCGACATGCAAATTCATACATGGTTTCCATGATCAGTGTCGTGTGTCATATTGTGTTTTATCAGTCAGTTCAGTGAAAACCAAATGCTCATCTTTAGTGGCCTCTTGGTAATCCCTAAAATAAGTGTGTAAAATGTATATGTTGTACGACACGTTTACAACTATACACTCTACTAAAATCATGTTATATATTTGTTCTTCTCACAACTATGCTCCAAAAATGCTCAGTGACATATCAGGCACTGATCTGACCCTCACCTTAGCCTTGGCAGGCAATGTCTTGATCTCCTGGATCAGGAAGGTGTCTGGTTTGACCATGATGACCAGAGGAATGCCCGTTGTCTGCTGCACACAGCACACCAGCCCTGGGTGGTTCATTACCTCAGACCACTGACACAAAGCAGGAGACATCTTACTGCTGCCACCATTTGAGCTGTGAAGAGAGGGACGGAGTGGAGAGAAACAGAATGAGTGGTTGTGGCCACCGGCCAGTATGTCTATTGTACTCGTCTGGAAACCAACCATAAACCACTTGAACCCTAGCTAGCGTCCGGATTTTAGGCATGTCATAATAGGTGAACATTCTGTAAAAAAAAATCACACCCGTGTGAACTGAGTGGTGCAGTGACGTCACACACTAACCATAGCAACCATGCTCACCTGTACGTGGGGCCACGTACAGGTACACACATAAATAGATACAGACAAAGCTGGTTATGCACCACTCAAAATAGGCAATCATTCTACGAAAACAGCTGAGAACATTTTTAATTTAATTTAGGTTCACTACGGCTCAAAAATGTAAAGCCCGGGGGAACGTAAGACATTTCCTGGTCTAGGAGTGGTAGTGATTTCTCCAGCTCTTGCTCCAAGCGCGCCCGCCCGCCTGCCTAGGGGGACCCCTGATCAATGAAGTATATAGGCTAAGTGGTTTATACCAAATCTCGTTCTAGTATTGAAATCACTTATAAATGAAATGGTTGATTAACTTCAGTTACCCTTTGATGTTGATGGTGAAGAGTCTCTGGACATCGGTGGTGCTACGGCTGATGGTGGCGGCAAAGGACTTGCCCTGGCTGTAGCTGAAGAACAGCATCTGGAGCACATGGGAGTAGTAGACCGACACACCGCCTCCAGCTACCTGACCGTTGCTATCCTGCAGTCACGTGCATAGAAAATACAGGAAGAATGTTTTGTGGCAATCAGCATTTTAAAATGACAATGTGTGTTTCTTGTCTGTCCTCCATACGATTGTGTTTTTTTACACAATCTTTTCCAGTGTGAAATTAAATTAACCAAAGCACGGGATGCATGAAAGTGATTTTTCTCAGCTACTTAAGACTTTTGGCCATAATCAACAAAAATCTCTATTTTTGCATTCTATTACCAATGCCTCTAAAATAAATCAGTACATTAGTTATGGCTGAGGTGTTTGCAAGGAGCAGTTTCTGCTTCTCTAAAACTTCAGATGAGAGCCAATATTTCAGAGTTGGTGTGAAACTAGTGTTAAATAACCTTTAGGTCTTCATGTGTGATCTCCAACACATTGGTGACGTAGAATGGGCCGTGTTGGGCACTGCTAGACTCGTCCATGACCTGGGTGTACATGTAGCCTGCCGAGGACATGATGACGATGGTGTTCTTCCCCTCTTCATTGAAGAGGAACGTAGCGTCCCGGATCTTGGAGCTCGGGAGCAGAAAGTAGTACATGGGACTGAGGGCGTCCATAGACAGGTCATAGATCTGATCACAAAGGATTAGGAAACAAAGATAATCGGCACGTTACAAATTTGAAATGTTGAATTCCATGGCAATCCAGCCAGTAGAAGACCAATATAGTGTAGTTGTACTTAGGAAACTCTGCTGCTAGTAAGGCTAAAGGTACACTAAATCCTACATACCTTAACAAAGTCAGCTGTGATGATGGCGAGTTCAGTCTGAGAGCCAGGCAGCCAGATAGCTTTGATGATAAAGTTGCCAGTGGCTAGCTGTGGATGCAACACCAGGTGGTCCGACACAGAGCCTGTACTGCTGAACGTCAGAACATGACAGTCCTGTGAGTGGAGAGGAGATTGATGCAGAGAAAGTGAGGTCGGGGGAACAACATCTAAATCAATCTAGATGAATCCATGAGTAAAAGCTGACCTTGAGACCACACACGGCCAGGTAGTCCTCATTACAGGGGTTTCCTGTCAGGCTTAGGACGGTGAAAGGGACGGGTGCCGAGGCCAGGCGGGTCAGTGTCAGCTTCCTCTTGCTGGAGTCAGCCTGCTTCAGGAGGGCAGACAGCTGCAGAACCGTTATCTGTCAAGTAGAGGAAAAACAGGAGGAAAAAAGGAAGATTTAAGGGGATATCAGACCTTGGGAAACCGAACACTAGGTTAAGGAGCTCGCTATATGTACGTTTATGAAAGTAATATGAGTCTATAGCCTGATTATCAGACTGAAGCTTCCTGAAGCTTCACTCATGGAGTGGGTGGGGTCTATGGGCTGGATTCCAGGCTAATGAGTCTATGCTTTGAAATAAACTTAAAAGGTGAAATAACCCTGAAATGCAATCAAGTTGAATGAATCCATAGCATATTCTCATTGTAACTGAAGAGCAGTTACATTTTTGAATATATCCTCTTTAGTGCTTCTTAGAGATCCATGAAGACCACTGACAGAAAAGCATCCGTGTCATTTTAGTCTTTTGTGTTGGCTATTCAAAAATAGCAGATACACAAGCTTCGCTTATACATCTGCAACATTTTTAAAAAGACTTGATTTAGACGGCATTTGTAGAATCGGCCTCATGTCTTAACCCATTCAGGATGGGAAACCCTTTTGTTTTTTTAAGCATTATGTTATACTTTAGCTATTGAAAAATAGCAGATCTACAAGCTCATAGTGCGGCACTCGGTGCCGGGGTATGAGCTTGTAGATCTGCTATTTTTGAAAAATCGTGAAAATGTGGCACAAATCTTTGAATATATATTCTTTCATTTTTAACTAAAATCTTTGCTTCTGGGGGTCCCTGGAACAACATATTTTCAGATGGGGGTCGGCGACCAAATACATAAAATTCTAGGGGTCCTTGACATGAAATAGTTTGAGCACCACTGATATAGAAACATGAGGTTTTTCAGAAAACTGTCAGGATTTAGAATCAGCCTCATGTCTTAATGGTTTAACAACTGATTTCAGTCACACACACCTTGCCCTTCTCGTGGCTGACGGCGAGGTGCTGGCGGCGGCCGTGGGGGGATGACAGGACACACATGGCCACACGGCGCAGGACATGGGCACTGATGAGCTGCCGGATGGTCTGGCCCTGGTCACCGCTGTAGTTCATCCGCACATTCTCAAAGGCTCCTTCCTGGGAGCCCAGCGTGGGCACCTTAGAGAATAAACAGGACATTTCACTAAGGAGACCAATATTCGTTTAATGTGCGCCCTTTGTAATCTAGTCTTCAACATCATCCATGGTTAGGGGTGGAACGATTATGGATTTTGGTGTAAATATCAAACAAACTTCATAATACTACAAGAATTACAATGATTTGACAAATGACATGGAATCCAAAAAAAGCACAAACAATACCCATTATGTCATCATACCATTAACTGGTCGGTCATCTCCACAGCCTTGTCCTGGGTGTGCAGTTCATTGAGGGCCTGCTGGGCACGACTGCTGCTTCCCACAGCGGACGCCTGCTGGAAGTTTGTCTGGATGGCATCCATCAGGAAGATGATCATTTCCAGAACGACTGCTGCAGTGGACGACCCCAGCTGGAATGTAGGAAGAAGAGGACGAGTCAAAGAGAGCCAAAAGACTGGACTCATGCGAACCAGGAAGACAACGTGGTTGTGGACCAATTACTGATCATGATTAGCAATATATTCTACAGTATCTATAACAGCCTGGACAATATTTTCAGTCACCAAAGAAAAGCAGAGAGACAGTGATTAATAACTAACAGAGAGAAGCTGCACAGAGTGACAGTGAAAGAAAGAAATCACGCGCACACACACACATGCACAGAAATCTTGCACGACTCGGACTGATATACAAGGACCCTGCCCCTCACCACTTGTGTCAGAAGCTCTTCCTGGCAGCCCTCGATGCTCTTGCACACGCTGCTTTTCTTCGGCCTGTCCTCATCACCAGATTTGCCGTCACAGATGGTGACTTTTCCCTTGTCGGAGGGCGAGGCATTCTGGTGGCGAATGGCGCTCTCGGGCATTCGCATCTCGCTCTGGAACGCCGACGACTCTTTGAGGGTGGATCCCATTCCACTGCTTGGGCTGCGTTTGACCAAGGCCTGTAGGGATGACGAGACCAAGAAGGCAAGGGGCCAGTCACGAGAGGAATATGGTAGAAAGAAATGCATGTACACAGTTTGTTGTGTCAAACAAGCTTTTCATACATGGATAGTTACGTTAGCATCTCTGTTTTGCTGTCTTGACTATATTTAAACATTTCTGATTAACCAGATAAAAAGGCAGGTCAACTGGATGGTGTGTGAGGATGTGCTAGATGGCAATTCAAACTACAATTCAAACTATGATAAATAAGATCATGAATTATCAGACTTTTTACACAAGAAATGACAGCTATTATTGTGAATTAAGGCAACCAACCATCAAGTCAAAACAGATGTAATTTATTTTAAAAGGCACAAGGAGACGGAGAGATCTCCAGAATGCCATAGCCATGAATGTAAACATTGTAGTGGCTATTTTATGTCATTTACAACTTTGTACACTAAGCAGAGCAAAATTATAAACACAGAAAGAGGATGTAGACCTCAGACTAGCACTCTAGTAAGAATTTCTCTGAATGAAATCTGACCTTAACGTGTGACACTAGCTAGGACCCTGATCAAATGAAATGGGACTGTGATGGAAATCAATGAATGGGGGAATGATTTGCAAGCCAAAGTTACCGCTGTCGTTCTCTTCCCATGGTGACCTGAGGTATTCGGTCTCACCTGGCAGCTGCCATCCTCCTTGGCACCGCAGTCGCAGAAGAAAGAGCCGTATTTGGCATAGGAGATCTCATGGTCTTTGTGACAGACCTTGGCGCACACTGTGCACACACCTACCCCATCCACCATCTTACATGTGTGACAGTGGTACCTGTGGAACAAGAGGAGCAAGGCAGAAGACTGAGCTGGGCGCCCGTGGTTGGCTAGGACTCCAAACTAAGCTAAATCCTTCACCAGGTGAAGGGTCTGCACGATAAAGCCAAGACAGAACACCTTACATCTTCATTGATTTGTTTCCTTACACAGCCTTGTATGTAAATAAATGGACAAGAAAGAAAAGAGTGGAGTTATTATGAGGATACTACAATTTGTGTTGGAAAAATTGTTCAGAACAGGTAAAAAAAAAAACTGTTTCGGTTATGGCAGAACTACAGAAATGCTGAGAAAAACACTTACAATATAAACACACTTAAAGGGAAAAAAGGATCTGATCTCAATCATGTGTTTTACCAATGCTGGTTCATGAACTCCTTCTGAGTGATGGTGAAGGTGCAGAGTTTATTACACAAGGAGTCTTCATCCTATCAAAGCAACACAAACATGTTCCACATTCATTTACATGCTACTTTTAAACATTAGAATGTTTTTTCGTACACAATTTCAAAATATCCATTTTAATCATGTTATTTCATGACTCTGCCGATGCAGGCAGACAAGACAAATTGAGTTTAGCGATTCTTACAGAGTCTTCAGCCTGAGAATCGTCCTCCTCCACAGCGAGCTCCTCTACCCAGTCCGAGTCCACCTCCATGGCCTTCTCCTCGCCCTCCACCAGGAGAGCAGAGGAGCCCTGGCCACTGCTCTGCCTCAGGGCGTTCATCACATCAGCCAGGTAGGAGATGATGTGGCACGAGCACTCCAGCATGCTGGCATGCTGAACATATAGAACGCAGAATAGAACACAAACTTGAGATGTTAAACAAACACCACAATATATGGGAATTGATTGAACCATTAGAGGTATTGTAAAAGATTAACAGTGTAGTGCTGGACTAAATAACCTACCTTGCCCTGAGTCAAATTTGCGCTCACTTTCTCCACAACATTCTTCTGGGTCAAATACTTCTTGCTGCAAAAGTTAGATCTTGGTTATACACATTAACAGTCTAAATATTTGATGTTTCAATTAAGTTAGTAGGTGAAAACATTGTTGTGCAAATACGGCTGACAAACGTATTCTGCTAAAGCATGTGTAATTGTGTATAGAAACTGGACCTATATTTATAGAATATACCCAATGTTGCACTTTTACACACCTGCACGATGAATCTAGTTATGAAAAAATAAATCACCAATCGCTTCTCTTTCTTTTGGCTAAGATCAAGTGGGGTAAAATATATCACCTACATACTGCATATATCCCTTATTTTATCTATATTTTCTTTTAAATTTTTATTTATTTAGTGTTGTATTTTCATATGTACCAACAATATTCTTCAAATCTGCCACCCTAAAATTTGCACCATTTCTGACTGCTTACCATCTTGTCAGCCAATCAATAGCAGCCCTGTGCAGCTGCAGGTGACCGGCCCCTTGGCCAGCACTGGCCAGAGTGGCCATGATGACCATGAGCTCAGGAAAGCCTGTTCCGTCACCATTGGCAAGCATGTCTGTTGCCATGGGTATGAGTGTACTGAGGAGGACCGTGCACACTCCCTCTCCCACCTGGCTGTTGTCACGCACAATATGGGTGGTGAGCACCTGCAGGAGCTGTCGGTTTTCCTGGACAATCTCCAGCTGCTCTGAGTCTTTGGGCGGGGTGGCTGTCATGCGTGTGAGCCAAGACTGGAGGCGTGATGGCTCCACGCACGCCAGCTGAGCCAGGGATCCACATAGGCAGAGCAGGCTGGGGTTTGGACTCTTCTCCGCTGGGGACGACAGCAAATACATCACGGTGAGAGGTTACATGCTTGAGGCACCATATTATTTACTTTTAGTAACCAACTTATAGTTCACACAACCCCTGTGAAAAGCATCACTCGGCATGTATGATGCACTTTTCTACTGAATTTGTAGAATCAACACTTTTAAGTTGAAAACACATTTTGTTTTTGTTGAGCACCACATCACAGTATTACAATTTCTAGGATTAGAATTTCCCACAAATGTACAGAATTTCAATAAGAGTAAGCTTACCGAGTTGGAAAAGTTTGGTGAAGAATTTCAGCACCCTGTTGCAGAACTTTGCAGATAGGTTCTCATTGGCTGTTGCCATCATAATTTGGACCAGCTCACCACTGGAAAGAAACAAACAAAAAAAAAAATGAAGCAGTGGAATCAAACTATAATGTAACATGTGAACGTCTTTTATAATGACATGAGTTAAGCATGTGAGGAATATTTCTCACAATTGATCGATAACGATCAGAAATCAATTAAATGGTAAATGCCCAGTGCTGTGGTCTAAATAGTTACCTGAATGAGAAGAATTCCTCCATAGCCTTGCGGGCGAGACTGCTTTCAAGCTGCTTTTCAAGATATTGTAGACATTCCTCGAGCACTGATTCATCCAAACCACTGAAATAAGAAAGATTGGAATTGTATGGCCACCATAAAGATTTGCATTTTGACTACACAGCCAATTTGACTGAAACTATTACAGGGGGATCATAAACCTGTGGGCGATAAGCTGTTCTCAAACCAGAAGGAAAAACGCTGCTAAAAATCAATACGATACCAATATAAGATTGGGAACACTTTTCTGAGGTCTGATGGGCTAAAAATCCAGGTCATTACCTATTGGGGTCCGAGTGGTTGGCGATGATGTTGTAACAGCCGGTGACCAGGCGTTCGTAGATGCGGGCCAGGAAGGCGTCTGATTCTGCAGGACCCAGGATGCGCTCCAGTGACGTGCTGCTGATCTCAGCTACACTCTCCGTGCTGCTCTCCAGGAGAAGAGGCAGCAGTGTGCGCACCACCTGCGAGGGGGTCAACTCCTCAGTGCTGAGGTGATGGAGAAATATTATCCAAGATTAAAAAAAAGTCACTATGACAACCTTGTAGCCAAAATACCAACTTGTACAGTATATGTTCCAATTTCCAAAGTAGTCGATTGCTGTAAAGACGTGCACAAACATTTGGAGTGACAAAAGCTTTTCGATTGGTGTATTGTTGAAGTGTATAAAAATGGATAAAGAGCAGGGAGATGTTTATCAACATACAGTATAGGTTTAGTATAGGTTTGGAAGAGGTGCTGAACAGACACTTACACAATAAGGTCCCCAGTGAGACGAACCAGCGAGAGGAGGATGTGCTTGAGAGAGGAGGCCAGGGCCAGGGACTGGCAGCTCAATGTCCCTAGGTGAGCAGCCTGAATGGCACTGATGTAGCTCTCTGATGGAATGGTGTCGTTGGCAAATGCATTACGCTGAGGAGGAAAGAGGAGACAAGCCTCTTAATAATGTCAAGATGACTGATACCAGTTTCAGAACTGCAGAGTGGCTAACTAGGAAAAGTGCCCCTCAGGAGCACAGGTCTCCACTAGGCCAGGTCAGGTTATTGTGGCCTCCTGGTGGCGCTATAATAGGCCAATGTGAAAAGGGTGCCATTTCTTCTTACGCCTTGTTGGTGACACTATAACAGGCCAATGAGAAAAGGGTGGGATTTATTCCTCAGTAGGAAAGTGTGTGAAAGATTTCACATAAATTGCACGCTGCGTTCATGATTTGAGGCAAAACGGGCCAATCCTGCAAACTTTGGAAGCCAATGTTAGCCAATTAGGATGGAATATGAAATATCGGACACATGACTATAGAGATACTGTGTAACGATTTGCAGGATTTTGACAGAACCTGGAGGAGTAATATCAACCAGCAGGGTCAACTGCCCACCTTTAGTCTGCCATCGTGCTGATTGATGTGGTTGTACATTTGTGGTCTTGTTGAGAACGTCTGCGTGGCCCAAATGTTTATGTAGAACAGATGTAGTAATTTCCATAATAATTGTAGTTCCTATTTATTGGTATCACAATAAAAACTCCTTTCAAAGTTTTGAAGTATTTTTTTTTAAACATACATTCTTTAATGTTAATGTTGTGAACTTGTGATATTATCATTACAATCTTAGCGTTTTGCCAATTAGTTGGGGGCCCACTTGCAATACCCTCAAGGCACAGCAGTGGGGCCCAGCACATACTGTAGGTTGAGGTTTATTCAACTAAATAAATCCAGAGATCCAGAGTCCAGGATTTCCAGCAGGTGCTGTGTAATGGTCCAAAATGACTATAAACAGGCACAGCCCAGCCCAGTTAAAGCAGAAACTATTTGGGGCGCCTGGCGGCCTAGTGGTCCAGGCACATGCCACATAATATAGACTCTGGCTCTGTTCGGGTCTCGTACATGACAACCTTTGCTGCATTTTTCTCCCGTTCTCTCTCCCTCTTTCCTGTCAATCTTCACTTTAAACTATCAATAAAGACAGAAAAGCCAAAAGCAACAAAAAAGAAAAGAAAAAGAAAAGCAGGAACTATTTCTGCACATACCCATGATCCAATGTTGGGGAACTCATTGGTGTGGATGTTATTCCAAGTCTCACACAACGTCTGCACAGCTGAAGGCAGGTTCTGCATCACACTATGACCTGTGACAATGTATCAGAAATGAAGCTCATGTTAAAATGGTGTGTGAAGATTTTCATAAGCTCAAATAAAATAAAACTATAAAAAAGGTAAGAATAATGTGGTTTAGTGACAATTATAAAATTCACAATTAAAATGTATTTGTTTTACAATTGTTCTTTGGGGGAATGCCTAATTATTATCATATCTCACAAACTGTCAAATAACTCACAAACTGAGATAACTTTAGCTGTAGATGTGCTGCTCTACTGATCAGCAAAAGTATATTTTAACAGTGTGAACCAGGCTGTACGTACCAAGCGTGTTGGCCTTGCAGCGCGTGGAGCCGATGGAGAGAACTGCTGCATAGCCTTGGAGTTTGGCATCTGTCAGCTTGTTCTCTCCTTCTTCTGGGAGACTCATTAGCAGGTAAGACCTGGTTTGGATGAGTCAAGGCAGGTTTGTAGTGTGAATTCATTAATTTACAAATATCGGGCCCGGGCCCTATTTTCGCCTTATCCCTAAACTTCTTTGCCTTTTTTTTGTACCATTTTCAAATCATTTTAGAATTGTTCAACTATCCGATCCGATCGACACGTTGTGAGCTTGTAGATTTGAACTATTCAAAAATGTTCTTCAATATAGTAAAAAAGGAAAAGAAGTTTAGCACTGGCAAACATAGGGCCCTAAAACTATATTTTCCTTATTTTAACAAGTGGTCATGCAACTAAAATTCAGAATTTTATCAGACAAATTCAACCAGTACAGCAGCTTTAGAGAAATGTACTAGTAATGGTTACAGGGTAGAAGAAATCGTCACCCCAAAGAATGTAGAATTTCTTATCTCACCTTGTGAAGGCAGTGTATACATCAATCAACTGCAGCGTAGCAGGCAGCAGGTTTTTGGTGATCTCAGAGGCTTTCAGGGTGTCCGCCTCTATGGCCACCTTGGACAGATGCTCATCTAGAGACACTTGCACCTTGGAAATGACCGCATCCAGTGTATAGATAGCTTGTAGGGAGGGCACCTGATGAAGCGGCAGGATCACACTTGGGTCCACGGCGGAAAAGGACGAAATCTGCAAAATTAGGAAGTCACAGGAAGAAATTTGTGCTTGATTTAGGAAACGATAAGAGTGAATACCTGGGTTGTCACCAACATTGTGATAGTCCTTACCTGCCGGGCGATGTATTCCTCTGCTAGCTCTACATCGTACTTCACAGTGCTGCATTTGGCTGCTGTCGTCTCAACCAGAGAGGCAGCCTGGTCTGCTTTCATCCCCTGCTTGACCAAGTTTTCCTGTGAATTAATAACATGGCATTAGTAAAACATAAAAGAGGACCATCACACAAAAAAGATTTACAGTAGCACTGAAAGCTTTGCTGGTGAAGTGATAAATACAATTTAAATCTGGGTCCCCAAACCGGTAATATGCACCCCAATAAAATTCCCATTGTTAATTTAACTCTGAGTGTACAAATGGAACTGTCTATTTTATTTGTACATTGTTCTGAATTAAATAACACAAAGGATTTTACTGTTAAAATTGATCTTCTTGAGCCATTTGCCACAAAGCTATCAAGAAGCTAAAAGTCCAAACCTTGATCCAGTTCACATAGGTGGGAACACGCAGACGAGAGGACCACCGTAAGGTGTGGAGGATGTCACTCTCACTTGGGTCACTGCAGCCCTCCTTCAGCTGTTCCATGTAGGCTTTGGAGGGCGGCAGCACTCCCAGAATCCTCCACAGCACCAGGAAGTAGTACTGAAGGGAGCAGGCCTCCTGCAGTAGAGAAATACCCCAACTTGTTAAGCAGATGGGCAGTAGATTACAGATGACATTTGTTACCCAACACAAATAATGTTGTTTTGACATCTCTTAGCCACACAAGTACACACAAACTCAGATTACTAGTGAAATTATGTTAAAAATAAATATTATACACACATTATAATTAAGGTAATAGTGATGGTTAATAATTGTATCCATATTGTGGTTCTCACCATAGGAGTGATTGGTTTGTTTTCTTGTCTCCTTGCTGTGTCAAACTGAGACCCCGCTGCCAGGAGCGAAATGAGCATCGAGTAAAGTCCATCATATGTCACTGCACCATTAAATAGCTTGGGAAATACCTGGAAGAAAATCAAAACCTTTAAGGACAGTGTCCAAATGCCTACACACAGAAATTAAAGGATATGGATGGATATATTGCAGGGAACTACTTATATTAATATTTCATGATACGATGTAAATGTAACTAAATATACCTTTTCATCACAGCATTATAAATATTTTCCCATTTCATTCAACATAATGAATAAAAACAATGTTATGCTAGATAAGATGACAGATGGAGTCTCACCTTGCTGTCTAGTCTGCTAATGTCGTCTTCAGACACCTCGGGGGACAGTACGCAGTAGAACTTAGGCTGTGTGGTGGAATCTACGAGAGGGAAATGTATGCAATTATTACCTTCACTACTAGCAGCTCCAAGACTAGCTATATTCACCAACAATGAGGCTCTATGACAATATAAACATGATGCAAGTTCAAAATGGTTGGTGTGTGAACATGCAAGACTTTAATACTGTTCAACTAGGATTAGTTTTGGTTGCGTTAAAACCTGAACTCTAACAGAACTACAAACAACTAACTTTCAAACATTGTCCTACACTGGTCCTACCTGCTGAGCAGTGCTTGGCCCAGTTGTCCTCAACCTCCTTAAACCCATAGTAGAGTGGGAGACTGTTCCGCTTGCCTCCATCCTGAGCAGAACTTGGCCCAGAGGACGGTGGGGTGAGAAGATTGTACTGTACCTGGAAATCACAACTTGGATTAGTTCAATTACAAGTCGTTTCTGTGAACTGCAGTGCTGGAATTGGTTATGTAATAAAACAACCAAGCCAACAAATGGGTGAATACAAGAAAGGGGAAGTTAACATTGCAGACCTTATCACAATTACATTTGACAAATTGTTTGAGTAACAAATCGGTGTACAGGCTTTCGTTTAGACATACTATTGGTCTGACTGTCAGTAGACCGACACCCTACCTCAAACCCTAACCGCAAGCACGGGAGCAGCGCATGTTCGAACGCATGTCCGTATTGTCTGACTGTTTCCACATGTCGGTCCGTTGGTGTGTCTAATCTGCGTGTGCATCCCCAAAACTCAGACCCGTCTGAAGGACTATTGGTTGTCTGAGTATTGGCTGTCTGACTATTGGTTGTCTGACTATTGGTTGTGAGACTGGCCATGGACAGATAGACACAGGGGGGTGCAGTACTCAGTTTTTGGTTTAGACTAGTCATTGGTTAGACCAGTCATTAGTCCTACAACTACAACCTATCTCAAACCCTCACCCTAAACCTAACCTCCCACAGGGCAGCACACCTAAACCTAACCCATGATTAACCAATGACTAGTCTAAACTAAGTATGCACCCCAACATGATCTCCCTCCTGCCTTTGGCCTGGCGGAGAGAATAAATGAATACAAAAAAAACAATAGGACTCAAACCTGTTCAAACAGGTACATGGGTGCCTTGGAGAAGTGCTGCAGCAGGTAATCCAACACCAAAAGCAGGCGCGCCAGGTTGAGGGGTACAGCCTTCAACTGGGTGTCCTTGCTCTGGGCCACCTCTTGTACGGCCTGGGTGACTAATGTGAGAACAGTGCGCCGGCCCCGCTCGCACAGGTTGTGGAAGAGCAGCAACAAGAGCTGCAGGTGTTCCACGTTGAGGTCCTCATCAGCGTGAACGGAGCCTTGGATGGTGTGCTGCTTCAGTGTTCCCAGAAACCTGTGAGATAGCATTGGGAAAGGTGTGAAAGGAAGAGTAAACTAGAAAACGGCGCTCAGGGCAACACATATCTCCGCCAGAAGATGTCCGATATCATTAGTATGACAATGATATTGAAATCCCTGCTCCACACAGCTCCTTATTTGGGCAAGACTGAACGTCAATGGTGGTTCAGTGGGACCGGCAGGACGGTGGGTCTGTGATTATGAATTTCCAAAATGTAAAAGATATCTGCACAAGCTGTTGATCAGTGTCGTGGTTTTCAATATTAGCCGAAGAGACTAATATTTCTCTTTTGTTAGTTGGGAGGGGGGATTACCATCTACTTTCACCAGCAAAATGAAAATTTCAGCAATGAGTTCAATATAAATATAATATATTGGTATTGGAATTGTATCGGACGATATGTCCCTGCAAATAATTGGAGATCGGATATCAGTCATAATTTCAATACCGTGCATCTCTAGTTCTAAGCATCTCAGAGTATGTACATACAATACTTTAGGACAGAAGTGCCATGAACCACCAAGCGAATCAACTTGTACTTTTGGAGCTGCAGATTTATGAAATACAGGTCAGTAAGGGCAAATTTGTGGTACATCATTGACTTGAGTGACTTATACGAGCGAGTACTGGTTGCCATAGCGTACCTTTCCCAAACCTTCGTGCACTCGGGCACATCAGGTTCTCCTTGCAGGCTGGCTTTATGCTGCCATATAAGCAGAAGTCTTGAGAGCACTGAGAGGGACTGAGGGTGGATGTAGAGAGGCCATGGACCCTCTGAAAAGGGGGCAACTCCCAGCTGCTGAAGAAGGGTGGTCTGAAAGGGACAACAACAATACGGCTGTAAGCCAATCCAAACTTATCTTCACTTTAGCTCTTGTTGGATAACGAGGATGATGGTTGCAGTTTCACCTCAATGTTGTGCTTTGAGAGGTATTATTGATTAACAACATCAAATTATTATTACTTGATGTGTTATTGTATGTGATAATGTGATAAAATGTTATAGATCCCGTGCTGTACTGTTGTCAACTTAAGACAAAGCCTGGGTGTACTGTAGACAAAGGTTAACCTTCTACTACCATTCTTTTTGGCGTAAAAGTAACCTGCTGTAAATCATCTAATTTCTTACCTGCAAGGCTGGGGATGGGAGGTCTGATGTCACCAGGGTGTGGTTGAAGTGATAAAGCGCCAGGGAAAACACTTCATCTGAGGACCCTGCAAAACACAGCATGCAGCAGCCATGTTTAAAGAAATCCATTATATATATATACGTATATGGAGATTAAGTGTCAATGTAGTTTAACTATAAACAGCTTTTTTTCTGACCAACCTTTGACATCTTTGTCTACGTCTTTGATGATGCTGGCCAATGTAGCCATGTGCTGTTCGGTAAGAGACACGCTCAGGTAGTTGCGAATGAAGTTGTTCCGAGACTTCAGCATGGAAGTGGTGATGAAGTTCAGAATGCTGGATGCCAGACTCAGGAACTGAGGAACAGGAAAATAAACAACAATGAATTGTAGAGGTATTCAGAGTTTATAACAGGAAACGGGTAACGGAAAAAAGCCTATGTGCCTTCACAACAGAAATTAACATTATGAAAAGCTTTTTACTTTGAGTTTTATTATAAAATAATATAAAACCAATTCAAAATGCTATTACCCCTCAATAGCCAACTATTCAGCATTTGAGTAATTATAATGTTAGTTTTATAGTAAAATGTAAACAAGGTTTGTATTTTATTGTTTTGCCAGTGTTCGTGGTATAGGTAACCTGTGTGTGAGAGAGTCTATGCACGAATGCGTATGCATGTATGTGGATGGTGTGAAGGAAAAAAGATAAACCTTTGTGTGGGAGGAGTTACAATGTCACTGCTAAAACCTAAATACAATGCCTAATGTATTGAGAAACCAATCCTTTGTCCCTCTTTGATTTGTTTGAGGACTATGTCTAGGGTTTTGAATTGTCAAGAAGCATGTTGTACATTGTACTCAATAAAAAATAATACATTTAAAAAATAAATGTAGTGTTCAATGCCTCACCAGCTCTGGGTCCTTACGGCCAGCCAAGATGTTGCCGTTCTCACTTGTATTCTGCTTGCTGGGGCTCTTCAGTCTAGGGGATGTCTCCAGGGGTGGAGGTGGTGGAGGAGGTGGTGGAGCCACTTTGTCTTTGGTTGGAGAGATAGTCTCTTCAAACCAAAGGCCCAAGATAGGCTCACTGTCATCATCTGAAATGACACGCAAATCATTAAAATGCATTCCCTAACATAAATAAATGTATATGCTCCAAACATTAATGACACAATGTTGATTGTGACACCAACAATGCAGTGCGGCTGGTAGACCAAAGTGCCAAAGTCTGCTATTAGCTTAAGGGCTGTGACTGACATTTAATTGGGTAATATCCACTTAAAGGGCAAAAGCAGTGAGCACAGTGAGTGCCTATCACAATAGAGGGTATGTGCATGCATAAAGTGAGTGGCAAATGGAGTGGCAAAGTGGGTTTAACGTTTAATGCAATCAGATAGGACTTTTCTGTTTAGATGTATGGGCTGTCAAGGCCAGAAAGCAGTTTTTTGCCACTCAGTAGGCATTCCCACATAACTTCCGGGTATGATGATGATGCCACGCACACACCCTCTATGTTAGATGTTTGCATACAGACATGCTCATATTGCTCTGAAAACAATAATTTGGCTCTTCTACTTCAGTTAGTGTAAAAATTATCTAGCATCTTTATAAAAAAAAAACATAGAAACAACCCATCACTAATGCTTTAGAATCTAGCTTCTAGCTCCGACATGTTCTGTGACCTGTATTTGATGCTGTCCAAATACATAAATACATTTGTATTAAGATTTCAATGGCATTATTACATTTCGGGCCATTGTCAAATGTGATTAAATAAGAAATTACACTAGCATCATTGGCCCAATTCCCTTCCACAATTGTGCATCGGCTACACAATGCAATACACAGATGAGCTGCAGCCAACTCGGTTTAAACTCAACTCGTTTTCCATAAACAGACATTGCAAATATCAATAATCCGATTCCTCCATTTTAAACAATGCGATGTGTAATGACTATGACTTACAGCTTATCATATGCATTTTAAACAATGCGATGCGTTATGACTTACAGCTTATCATATGCATTCTGAAGCTATCCAGGGTACAGTATGTGGTTATATTGTAAATACCGGTTTTGATAAAGCCTCTATTTATGATCTGAAAGCAGGTTAATCCTTAACTCCCATCTGGATCATCACAAGCAAAATCCAACAACAACCCTCTAATATAATACTTGATTGATACACCGGACGCAACACTTGGGACAATCCGTGACAGTGATTTAGTTCATAAAGAATATTCACATCTACTATAAAGACAACAGCATCACGTGAAATATAATCATGTGTTTAAGCCTATGGCTCAAAGCACAGCCGGGAGATGAGATGTTATGTTGAAGGGTCGTTTATGCTCATTCTTGCTTTGATAGGAATTAACTCTTCAGGCGTCACTATTCTGCTCCCCAAAAGTCAGCATGTGAAAATGAATAATTCATTCTTTGTAATACAATGTTCACTGAAAATAATTGATTTTTAACCCATTTAGGCCTGAGGCCGATTCGAAAAACGCCTCTAAATCCTCTGAAGGTTTCTGAAAAACTTCAAATATTTATATAGCAGCATCAAAATTTTACATTTTTGAATACTGTACATACTGTACAGAACCCAAAAATGGGTTCCCGGCATGATGGGGTAAAACACCAAAAGGGGTTCCCGTCCAGAATGGGTTAAACTGGAAAACATTATGTAATAAACGTAAACGTACAAGTAACGCACGGAAAAAGGTTGAAGGAATAAAGAACTCTTCTCACTCTACTGTATATGTTTGATGGAGGAAAACATTCCAGAGAAAATATAACTGGGAGATTAGGTTTGTTTTATAATAAAGTAATGGATACTGGAAGTCAATGGCAGTGGCTAATCAGTATGAATTGGCTACAGAAGACTGCGGAAAATAGTCTGATGAAGTATTCCTATCAAGCCAAGAATGAGTACCACTACCTACACACATGAACCTACTGGTAACTATTCACAGTACTACTCCCAGCTACTCCCAGCCGTGAGAGACATCTTGCTAAAGCCTGCTCATCTGTAGTTCTGTTCTTTTCCTAAACTAAACATGGCCACAGCATAAAGCCTAAATTGTGGGTCACATACACCAAAATAAATAAATAAAAAGAAAAACAGATCAATCTAGGAAAGTGAGGTGAACACCAAGTCTTTGACCTGAGGACAGAAAACTGCTGACCTGAGACACAAGCTGCACTTGTCTTCTCCTCTCTTCTTTCTGCTGAGATAGTAGACACTGTCAACTACACTGGCATTGTGCAATGGAGTGACAACAACAACAATATGGGTCAGTGTTGTTGTATGTATGACTGCTTGTGTGGTGTCCCATTGTATGCATTTGTTGCCCACGCACGTGTGTGTGTGTGTGTGTGTGTGTGTGTGTGTGTGTGTGTGTGTGCATGTGTTTGTGTCTGTATGCATTTCTTTAGACACATGAATGAGTTTTATTCCAAAATGCTATACAACCAATTGCGGGAGGTGAGATTTACAACATCATCATGGAGGTGAAATTTATAACATCATTACAAGTACTTTGTTAATATTATTATTATTATTATTACAGAATGAGTCCACAGAACTGTGCCAATTATTCTCTAGTATGAAAGTGGTCAAGACCGCCAATTTTGCAGACCCCATTGGTTACGGTGACAAAATCAAACATTTTTTCTGCCGAGTCAAACAGCTGCCATCAAGACCGCTAATTTGAAAACTGTTTTAGTGATGACTTTCTTTGTGTGTGTGTGTGTGTGTGTGTCTGTGTCTGTGTTTTAGTCAACTCAAAAACTTTGGAACAATAGTCCCTCAGTCTGACATGAATGTACCGACCTTTCTATAGGCTGCCACCAGGTGGCCTGACTCAGTCAATTACTCACTTTCCCACAGCCTTCATATAGCCTGTCCTACACAGCCTAAGCTATTCAAAGCATCCTTGATGCATCTCAGCCCTAACACTGCGCTCATATCAGAACACAGGAGAAGACTGTACTTTCAGCACAAGTTTAGACACACACCTTGTTATTAGGAACATAAGGCCATGTTATATGCATTTTAGTCTTAGATAGGACAGATGAAGGGCATACATGTATCTGACTGTCTGAGCAGGTAATCTCAGGCACCACTGGCTGAGACCATAAATGGGCCACTGATTGCAAGTTACCCTGGATAAGAGCATCAAATAACAGCAAGTAACACATTCAGAATTGTATTTTAAGGTGTATTGTATATAGAGCAGATTATGATTGTTTGCATTGAATAAATGATCAGTATGGTGATGAACAACAACAGGGGAAAATGTATCAAGTCCATTGTCTTTGTTTAACATTTGATGAATGCTTTTATCCAAAGTCCTTCACAATTAGCCAAGTGCAGAGACTAGTAGCATGAACCTCACATCCTTCTCCAGTATGGATGGCTGCCTGCTACAGTGTTCATGCATCAGATTATCATACAGAATAACGCTCATTACCTTGACTGCTATCCTCCTCTGTACTGCTGAAGTCGTCTTCATAGTAGGTGTTTGAGTCAGTGGAGGCACTGGCATCACTGCTGACTGAACCCTTCCTCTGGCGCTGGAGGACACATGCCTGATGGACGAAGGACATGAGGTCAGCATGATGACTGTAGGGCTGCCCTCTGACATAATTTTTTTTACCGGACACAATGTCCGGAGAGAATGATATGTTCCGGTCTTTGTCAATGACTACCTTCTTGTATGACGTAGACAGCAGGGTGAAGAGCAGGTTGGTCAGCGGTACAGAGTCTATGAGCCTTTGGACTCTCTGGATGGAGGTGCTCTGAGCCATGATGTTGAGCTCAGCTGGGGGTCCATCACTGGCCCAGCCCTGTTGGGAAGAGAGGATAAAAAGGAAACTTAAATGGTTATTTGTGATTTTTGTAACATTGTAACATTTTCTAAAATGTTTTTGGGTGGGCCTAACATCAATGCTTAACTTACTCTGTTGAATGATGGTTTTGCACACCAAAAATAGCCAATCTACAAGCTGTATGGCTGTTTTTGGTAAGCAACACCACCGCAAAAAAAGAGAATTCTGGATTGCTACAGAAGCCCTTTTGGGACAAAACACTGTGCAACTACTTTGTTCATTATGAAAGACAGATGTGTTGTCTCTCAGAGCAATAAAAAAAAAAAACGATTTAGCCCCAAGACCCAGCGTGCACGGTCAGAGCTGCTCTGTGGATGTTATGTAATTTCTTTTTTCACCTGTACCACTCGTCATTGGTTTATAACAGTCAGATTAAGGTAAGAAAACGGCCAATCCAGAATTATCCTTTAATTTATAAATTCATTTCAGACTTCATTTCAGTAAATCACAGGTGGTCAGGCCCACCAATAATATGCATCAGACGTTAGATATCCATCGTATTACCTGGCTGCGAGACTACACTTCAACTCACTTGATTGTTGCTTACCCGGTGCAGGGCCTCTACCTGAAGGTCCTGGAAAAGCGATGTCAGGAGTTTGATGGAGTGGTTAGCCAGGATTACAGACAGAACTCCAAAGCCTTGGTGTCTTTGAAAAAAAGAATCATTCATCAATGACAACTAAGTGATCCTAACTGTAAAACACAAATCACCAACTCGATAGCCTTGTGGTTAGAGTGCCTGAGATTGGGAGGTTGGAGGTCAATCTCAGGCTGGTGTAACACCCGAGAATCGAACCCGGGTCTCCCGTGTGGAAAGCCAACATCTTAACCACCAGGTTGTGACTTGTGAGCCACTGCTAACCTATATTAGACTTTCTTTAGGCCCTCAGGCTGAGGTTGTGAGCCACTCTGCTACACTCACGCCCTTTTTGACCACAGGGAAACAAGTTCCGGCACCATCGTAATGACCGGGAATTAAACCTGGGTCTCCCGCGTGGAAAGCCAACATCTTAACCACTAAGCCAAAGGGGAGATACTAGGCCATCAGGCTGAGGTTATGACTTGTGAGCCACTCTGCTACACTGGGGCAGACTATACAAATTATACCCAATGCTTTTCTCTCAGCATCAAGGTTTGGATTGGGGTGTGGCTCAGCAAGGGTACTTACTTACAAAAAACAATATATTTGGCTTCAACACAGTGAAAAAACTAACAATTTGCAATTTGGGGCCATGTCTGCATAGTGAAGAGCTGTTTTAGCACTGCCCCCTCCAGTACTGTGCTTCTTAGATGGACTTAGTATGTCTACGTGGTTTATGTAAGCAGAGCCAGGGATACTCTCCTAAGCAAAGAAGTGTTTTCTCATGTTAGCATACCTAGCTAGCATAATGACTCCCCAAACTCTGACATGACAGGTGTGGTCTGACTAATGTAATCATATCATTTCATTCATGGGAGTATATATCAACTCTCACCCTTTCCCAGGGCCAAGTTTAGGGGACCCAGCTCCATCTTTGGTGCGTGCAGCGATGTCCCGAACACGCAGTGCAGCCAGAGGATCCTTCTCTTTACCTTTATCGGCCAGCGCAGTGGGGCTTAGGTTGAGGATCAGGTACAGACTGTTTAACAGGCACCAGGCTCCCAGCAACTGGAAATTCTGATAGTGCTGTTGAAAACAAAAAAGGAAAATAGCGTGTAACTAAACTACTACTACTACCACCACCATTACTAGAATTGTTCAGGGCTTAAAAGGAAAATCTGAAATCATGTTTTGACAGATGACTGCAATCAATTGTTGATACAGTATGGTAAATTAACAGTTTCTGATCTGCATGCACTGCGCTTTATGGTACAGTACTCACCTCACCGCCCGCTCTACGAGAGTTACTGATGGCTTGTCCAATCATCTCATAGATTTCCAGCTGTTCACAAACACAAATATTGAACTTATTTATTTTTTCCATGTCGTCTACCATGCAAAAAAACACTGCATTGGCCAATATGACCAATGCAATCTGAATTAGCAGGCTAATCTGTGTTCTTTTGTTTGAACCAGTAAACAATGCCATAAATCTGTTGTGGAAATACTCACACATTTCTGGACGATGGTGGCTGCATCATTTTCATAATCTTCCTCCTTTGTCCCTGTAGAGGCAGAGCGAAGCTGCACGCCACTGCCTACCTGCAAAATGGCCATGCAAGTAGCCACACTGACACCTGAAGAAAAGGTTTAAAAAAAACAGGTTAATACAACTATACAACAGCAGGCTATACAACAGCAGACAGCTGACAGAACAGGTCAAATTAACGGGTACAGGCTTTAGTTTAGACATACTATTGGGACAACTGTCATTAGACCGACAACCTTAGTAGTTTTCATTAAAAGATAGTGATGGTTATGCTTAAATCCAGTTACTACTACAGTACGTACCAGCATAGAGACAGCTCAGAGCCAATACGGTCATATCTAGTAGTCTGCCTGGTGTCAGGGGCTCCAGGACCGGTAGGGACAGTGTATCCAAAGCCATAGTCACATCAATCACCAGTGAATGGAACCTGAACACGGATTTTGACGGAAGTACAGAACAATTAAGGACATTGGTACCTTCGGTATCTGATTATGTAATTTCTTCTTTTATTTTTCCCAACTAAGAACTTAATGAATCATCAGGACAGAGGGAACAGCAAACAAAGACATGGCGAATTTGCTTGACGTACCCATTGCGGACTGCAGTGGCATCAGCCACAGTTGCAGGCATGATGAAGAATGAGTTGGCTGATACAGCATCCTGGAAACGGTTGATATAGCGAAGAAAGTAGGGCAGGTTGAGGCACACTCGTAGCAACTTCTCAGACCCACCTGAACACATAAATCATAAGGAATGAACAGAATTTTAAAAATGAACAAAAATGGGAGTACTTTCACTAGGTGCTAGCCAGGGCAAGTACAGTTAACCATTAACATGAAAATAATTCACTGTTCATGTAGTACTGATATATTTAAAATAAATATAATAAATGAAACTCAAAGATCTATTCACCTAGTTCCTGTAAGCTTGACACATTCTGAGAGACAAAGGCATTTTTCATCTTGGCCTGAATGGCCTGATCTGTTGTCGTTTGGTCATCACAATCACTCTCAGCCTACATGTAGTGAGGTAAGCACAAAAGGGGGGAACAGGATTATGTTAAAGGTAACAGACATTAAAATGGATTACTGCAACTTCAGTGTAATAATTACTTGGTCAAGCTATGAGAGAGATTAAAGCTGAGTTTGCTGGCAAGTAAAACAGAGCTGGACAAGACTAGCTGTGAACTTTGGTTCACTATGGAGGCTCAATTAATTGCAATGAGCAGCTGATTCATGCATGGATTATACAAACCTGCATGTGCGCTGCTGACGGAGAGGCCAAGATGGTGGTAAGGTCAGGGTTAAAAACCGAAGTCAGCTGATTGAAGAAGTTCATTTGCACTTCCTTCTGTCGGAGCTCTGGGTTCACAGCACTGGGCAGCTCCTTCTGGTCTTCCACTGTTATATTAATAATGAATTGCATTTTATAGCGCTTTTCCAAGTGCTCAAAGCGCCTTACAATGGTTCATTCATTCATACATTGGGAGGCGAACACGCCGAACAGTCGACGCCAGCGTCCTCACTTGCCAGTCACACACCATTGGTGGCAAGCTCACACCGACCAACTCATTGGAGGCAATGTAGGGTTCAGTGTCTTGCCCAAGGACACTCTGACATGTGGACAGGGGGAGCCGGGATTCGAACCGCCGACCCAGGGATCATTGGACGACCTGCTCTACCTCCTGAGCCACAGCCGCCCCATATTAAAAAGAAGACAAAACCCTTACTGGCATGACTTTAGCAACATCAAAGCCTGTGGTCCCGAGCTTTTACTGTAGACCCAAATTTAGAATTTCGCAGTGTGGTTTATCTTTTCTACTTCTGAATAATTTGCTTGTTTGCTCTACCATAATTATGAACTAACAAATTACTACATTGCCAGTAATGTTGTGACATACACAGTATACTGCTCTATAAAGCCAACTAACTACCCTACCTAGTCTGAGAAAAGTACAGTCCGTATCCACACGAAACTGTTGTCATGGGCAGTTACGATAGTGCTGCTATACTTGTATATTTTAATTTGTTGTGACTACCACAGTTTGCCATGACCTCTGGCATGTTATCGCTCTTTGCATCTGTAGGCCAGTGTTGCTTTTTAACCTTTGCAAATCCTTTTAAAGCAGACTTACCATCTGAAAGCGTCTTGACAGTTTGAGGCAACTTGGCGGACTTCATCATAGCAGTGAAGGTAATGATCTCTGTGCGGTCTAGTCTGCTGCAGCCAGTGCACAGTCCTTTTATCAAAAGGATCAGGTGTTTCTTAAGGGAGGAAGAAACAACATAAATAGTTTAAATTCATTCAACTTTAAATTAAAGAAAGGCTAATGTCAAAATAGATTCCCATTATAACAGTTTACCATTTAACTCTGTCTGATCGTGGATTGCATTTTGGTTTATGTGCGTACATTAAACTGTGTAATTGTTTTGTTGTGTTGCTATACTATGCCAGTTTGATTTAACTCAGAATATTGCATTTATTTGTATTCAACATGTTAACATGTAAATTTGTGGATATATGGGAAATAACATTGGTATAAAAGCGTGCAGAGCAAGGGTAAATCCCATATTGTCTGTCAAGTTCAACAGTTACATGATTCTACATACATCATTGTATGTCAAATTGCAAAAATACTACCCCATCTACAAGCTCAAAACAGCTCAGAGCGTTGCGAGCATGTAGACCTCAGATTGAGGTGAGATTGCACCTGCACACTCCACCATTATGTTGTTGTTGCTTGTAATTGTGCAAGAAATCAAATACCTATTATTGTTCACACATTTTTTTCCGAATGTTCACCTATTATGATATGTCCAGAATAGGGATGCTAGGGCTCATGTATGTACTCTTCTAGCATCAATACAGCCACAGCACTATCCTCCATTAGCCAGATTTGGTTAAAGGGGTTCATTTGTCTTACCTGTGACACAGCACATGCTTCGTCTGGGTTCTCCAACCTCAGCAGGGAGAATTCTATCAGTACTTTGCATGCTGCAGCTACCGACAGCAACTGATTCCTGGGAACTACAATAATAAACAGAATATTAAGTGAACAGAATAGATAGATTGGCCTAATTAACCTTAGGTTAATTTGGTTTGTTTAATGGAACAAATATGTATAGCCATTATGAATTCTGGAAAGAAAAAAAAAGCTCACGAATGAATTATAATTTTCACAAAACTGTTCTGTTTTACAAATGTGTATTTATAGGAGCACAAATGAATACTTTTATCATACAGATGGTAATATTTGTATTCATCTTTTCCATCCAATTTAGTCATGATACCCCAAATGTTAAGGCCTTATGTGCCACAAGGCACGAAGTGGATAGGTAACAGGTAACCAACCCCAAATCCCACTGCTAAGTGCTAACCCCTACCGTTTTGTTTTGGGGAGGGTGCAGACAACTACGTCTCGCCCATTACACGTGACACTACTACCCCCCGTTTCTTTTCACAGTGACAATTTCACTGTGAGCACATTTACGCATGCAGAGGAACACTCTGCATGCGTTCCCACAGTTCCATTCCATGCTGAACAAGCACCCCAACTAACCTGGAGTAGCTAATGCAGGCAGTGAAAGATGGCCCACCCCCCCTGGGTTCCTCCCACCCATGAACACAAACACAGCCACTTGTTGGGAGGATTTTGTTTAGGATTCAACCCCCAGTCTCCACGACATGAGCATGAACTTTACCCCTACACCACTCAGGCCACACCATGTTTCACATTTAAAATGAAAAGTGAGAAAACAGAATACCAATGAGGAAATGAAACTGATACTTACTTTGTCCACATACTGTGGTGATGTAATGTGCAGATAGTGCCACGAATGATGAGTAGAAAGGCTCATATTGTTTGTCATGATGAAGAATCTCAGATTCACTGCAAATGACAATTAGAACACATTGTTTGTACTGTTAAATGTCCATTATCATATATAATAATTAATAAATAATTACCATATAGGTTTTAGTAGTTTGAAGTGGTTGTATCAAACTTTTATGGATATTTTCATAAAAAACAATCTATATATTAGTTTTAACAGCATGCCAGGAGTAATCTCTGTCCATAGTACTCCAAGGCTGAAAACATGTATCAGATCAGAGGTCACACGTGACGTCATGTGTGACACATGTCATGTGTGATAAGGGTTGACACACTAACGGTTGCCCGACTGGCCGTTGCAAGTAAATAAAAGTTCAGGCAAGTGGAGTTTGATTTCAGATTGCCCGACCAGCAAGTGAATGCCGTCTTCATTAAATATTATTGGCTATTCATGAAGAACAATGCAACCTTTTTACAACTAGCAGTTGTTTTTTTTTCTTAAAGTGACTGTCGCCACTCGCAGTTATCAATTGGATTCAACATCAATATTTTCTACAAGCACAATTTACTTTTCAGGCAAGTGGGCATGACCTGTGCGCAAAACATGACCTTCCCGACAGCCAAGTGCCTCTGAGACCTTAGTGTCAACCCCTGTGTGTGTCATATCATATTTGACACGGATTTGACAATCATGCATGGAACAATACTTTTAGTCACAGCACTTGCACACTCAAAGAATGTTTCCCCTTTTTTGTCTGTGCTTGTGTGCCTGGCACATGAAGGGTAATAATTATGCTACTGATTTCAGGTCTAGTAATAAGCAGGCATTTATATTTGATTTGCTTTCTCGTGTGTGTATGTATGTATGTATTTGGTTAAAATGGGTAAGGTTTTAAAAAAGGCAAAAGCATGCTCTGTTGCACTGGCCTAAAAGTGGGTCCTCTAAAACTGCTCCAACTTCTGAGAATGTGTGTTTGGTTCATTAGCCACCAGATGGCATACCTTATAAGTATGTATGTATGTCTGTATGTATTTAAAAGAGGCCTTTTTTGTAAAATCCCAGCCTATAATACCTTAATATATTAAAAATCCAAAGTAAGGTTACCAGTGAAGGGCAACCTGCCTATTCACTGGGGACTATACATATGTATGTATGTATGTATGTATGTATGTATGTATGTATCCTATTCTATCCATCTGTCTGTCTGCTAGTCATAACATGTATTAGGTGCAAGAACAGCTGAAATAAATTCAGAGAGGCCCTGCCCCTGCCGAAGTTCTGAATTACATCCTTTTGAAATTATAGCCTACCCAATACCCACCCAAAAAAAGGCTGTTTGGATGAACTAAGTAGTCACCTTAAGTGGTGACTGGTGATAAGTAATTATATGACTATGGGTGATTATTAGGCTGAGCTTTGAGTCACGTTTGTAGTCTGCTTAGCCAATATAATATGTCAACATTTCATACGACTACATCAATTAACTTGCATTGTTCCCGAGTAGGCTGGTGCCCAAAAAGGGTACCAGTCTAAGATTGTCTTAAATGAATTTCCTTAATATCGAGTGCGTGTGTGTTAGATTTTTCCTGAATTTGGCATGCATGTCTGATGACAAAATAGTCTTGCGTAGCCATACAACTATTCCACAGTCTCAGTCTGCTATGTACTACAGTAAAGCTGGTGCGGTACAAACTGGACAAACCGAGGCGAATATATATATATATATATATATATATATATATATATATATTCAGGTCTGACTCTGAACGCAGCTTTAAAGTATAGTCTGGAACTACACCTCCCATTTCTGATATGCAGCAAGCTATATAGGCTTTGAGTATTTTGAATTATATTATATTATATTGTTTCTTTTCCCTTTTTACCTCCATTATGATGAATTCCTGTACTGTTCTTTGTCTATATAGAAGTGTCTATTTGTACGCCTCTTAATGTTTTGATGAATTGAACATGGTGGACCCTGTTGTAAACAAGTGTAATGCTTAATTGGGTCGTCCACTCACAGTTAACAGCCTTTCTATTGAGTTTGTGCTTGAAATGTACTGTAATTCTGCAAACTGTTAATACAATTTTCAATCAATCAAAAAAAGGACAAATTGGTGCAAAAGACAAAATAGAAGCGGGGAGGAGGTATCACATCGTTTTCAGAGCTTCTGTGCTCCAGACTGTATGAAGGAAGCGTTTGAAAATTGTGGCAGGCAACAGTCTGGCTCAGGAGACTAGATGACAAATAGTCTAGTAAACGTTTAGTTAGTTTCATGGGCGAATGGCCTAATGCTTGAAAAGGTTACAATTCAGGAACTAATTTATTCCTCACAATCTGTAATGCATAGCAACCAGGTTACAATGAACGTACACCCAGTTGTATTCATCTCAATTCACCCAGCTGGCCAGTTCATGATTAACTATCTGACTCGGGGTGTCAAATGACAACCCACTGTACCTAAGTGACCTGTCTGAATTGACTTGATGCACACGGTGTATGCGTTTGCTAAGCAGACAGACAGCACTGCAGCTCACACAGTACAGTACACAATGCTTGTACAAAGAGTTCTCAGGCAAAATTCAGGACTAGATCACTGAACCTAATCCCTGCTGTTGACATTGACAACTGGCCCCGACAACAATAATCAACCACGTTCTCACGAGTTTGACACTAGTGCTGCACCACCCCTTTTATCAATAAGCAGTATCCGCATACAAAACTTCCAAACATCCACTCTATAATGTGATCCATTCTCTTAACATCGCCAATGTAAAGTTAATCATTTCGTCTTATTCCAATATCCGAGAACCCTGGTCTCCGCCTACATTTTCCGTCCAACCAAAACCACCCACACACCTGATGACCGTCAACTGACTCGCCAACACCCTAATGATTTATTTGCAACGCTAACATAACAATATTAGGCCAACAACAATCCATGTGGCTGTCTCGGTATGCTAACCGGGTTAAATACTCTAAAAGTGACGTTAATGAAACTGTGTTGCTGTTCCTGGGCCTTGGCAACTTACCTAACGTTGGGCAGCTGGGTCCAAGGCCCATTAGCTAGCTGCTTGTTTGTGTTAGCTTGCTAATGATAAAGCAATTTTTCGTTCTTACAAACGTAAGTTAACATTTGCCACGGCATTTAAATGCAACTTCAGTCTCAGCCACATGTTGACCGTGTCTTGTTCGCAATTGGCTTGCGAGTTACCAGAGAGTATAGGCGTTATAAGCCTTATAAGTTAGTTAGCTAGCACGGCAGCTAACGTCAGTATACCACTGCCAGTCAAACAGCAGCTACCCAATGTTAGTCATCCAAGTTGACTTAACAAGCTAGCAAGGTAGCTAGCCAGCTGACTGCAGGTGCGTACAGCTGATATCCAAGTAAACAGCGGCCCGTATTTCACTGACATGTAATAGAATACCTGTTTATTATAGATCCAATAAGCTGAGGTAGCTCTTTCGTTTCAAAAGCCGTATACGAAGCAGATAAAAGCGGTCGGACAGCCGCTGTCCATTCGTGTTCTCCGTCTCCTCCGCTCGACGCCATCTTGAAATTCTGTAGGAAAAAAAACAAAAAAATGAGCTACAGGAAGAAAAACCATTGCAACCGAATGTGAACCACAGGGGGCGCTCACAGTCTTTTGACTTTACTATGTGTACTGTTAACAATCTTGTTAACAACATTGCACAAATCTATTTATAAAAGAAATACACAGTGTTGTTGACTATTTTCTGTATGTGGAATGAATTGTGGATAGGCCTATATAATAATCCAAAGAGAATATTCGTTATGTATTCTGTAAATTCTGATTTGTGGCAGCATCACCTTTGTGGTTGGCATGGAAATATATACAGGTTTTGATTGATTGAAGAATGTATTAACAGTTTGCAGAATTACAGTACATTTCAAGCACAAACTCAATACAAAGGTAGCCTATGCCATTCTAGCCCTAGGCCTAGCCCAAAATTTGAACTCTCGTAGATGTATTTATCGATTCTGACATTTGTAGATGTATTTAATCGATAATCTACGAGAGTTCAAATTTTGGGCTAACCCGGCCCCTAGGGGCCTAGGCCTAGAATGTCTGTGATCGTACATATATTTCATGTATTCCCAAATACATCCACCTTATTATTAGATATATTTGCATTATAATAACTAATTTACCCGACTACATTTTATTTGACACAAGACATAACAAAATAAAGAAACTTGACCTTGGGCTTGATTTGAATAGAAAACATCGGAACATGTCATTTTAAGGTTATTGGAGAAGAAGATGGTTAAAACCAATAACAACCAAATGGTCTGATTTCCAGGATATGGTGGCTGAGTGATCGCATAATCGCATACCAAGTTCAAGTAAAGTTGAAATCACGGTTGGAAAAAATGCTGCTTCACTTGCTTGGCCTGCGCACATGACACCCTGGCCTGTTGGTGGCGCTGGCAGCAGGGGTGGAAAGAAAGGCGATGAACAGTGTTGCCATGTCCGCTTATTATAAGCGACCTTGGGCTTGTTTTTCTATAAAGTTGTTTGTAAATATTTGTTGTTGTTTCAAAAGTGTAGTGGCTTATTTGGGCTTGTTCCAAATGCTGTTTAAACCAGTGATTCTCAGGTTCTCACCCAGTGACATTTCCATGTCAAGGACCCCCAGATTAATGTATTTGTCCAAGGACCCTACAACATCGTCAAAACATATTTTGTGCCAGGGGACCCCATGCCAGCTTGTTGTTAAAACATTTAAGGGATTGTGACATTAAAAAAAAGTCTTTGTATTTTTTCTTAATTTGTTTTGGTTTTCTGAGCTCAATTGCACTACAAAGATTTGTTCTGGCCTTTCTGCCTCCATTGATTGATTGATCGATTGATACTCCCAATCTTCCGCCGTAGTCTGAAAACCCACCTTTTCAGACTCCATCATGGCCTCACCCCCTTAGATAGCATTTCTGTAGACTTAGATATCATTTGTTACAGACTTATAGCATGTTATGTAGACAGCACTATAATTGCATTGTATGTAGTCATAGCACATCATAGTACATGTGTATAGCATAGTATATGTATAGTTTATATGTATAGTTTCATTATATAGATATTCCACTGTTACGTTCTTAGCTTACGGCATGTTTCATGATAAATGCTTTTTATGTGATGTATTCCCATGCTTTTTTTGTTCTTGTTTGTTTTTTGTTCTTAATGTAAATCGCTCTGGATTAAGAGCGTCTGCTAAATGCTCAATACAAAAACTGTTAACTGTCTGTGAGTGGATGACACCATAAAGCATTACGCTTGTTTACAAGAGGGTCCACCGTTTTCAATTCATCATAACATTTAGACATACAAATATACACTTCTATATAGCCAAAAACAGGAAATCATCATAAAGGATGTAATAAGAGGGGATAACATATACAGTGAGGGGAAAAAGGGGTGGGTGGGGGATTCAGGTTTTACGGGGGCCAGTTTCGAATTGCAGTCGTCCGTATAGGTGCCCTTTGAGAGCGGTTTTGAAGGAGTCAAGGGATTTGCATGTCTTAATGGCCGTTGGTAGGGCGTTCCACATTTTGGTGGCATAGGAGCAAAAATAATTTAGTCCCCTGTTTGTGCCGAATCTGGGTTGCACGATTTGTTGAACTCCCTCTGGTGTTGTGGGTGTGGACTGACATTAAGGAAGTATTTAGACAGGTAGGTACATGGGTATCTTGGTGCTGTATCGAATCTTGTGGACCAGACCCATTGCAAGATGTGCTGTCGTCAACCCTAAGCCATTACAGTCTGTCAAAATGGGCAGGGGTGAGGTGGGTTCGAGGAGTGAGGCCAAGTAGTAACCTGACCAGTTTGTTTTGGGAAGTCTGAAGCCTTGTCTTAAGGACCTTTGAGGTGCTGTGGTACCAAGAGTTGCATGCATAGTCGTAGAAACCTTGTACTAGGGCTCCTGTGTTCAAGGTGTTTTTGTTGACCAGTGAGGAGATTCTGTATAGGAATCTTGTTCTTTGGTTGACGTTTTTGATTATGTTGGTGGCCATTTTATCACCAGAAAGATTCGCCTCCAGGATGGAACCTAGGTAGGTAATTTCATCTTTCCGTGTGATAATATGTCACCCATTCTAATCAAGAAGTCATCAGCCTTGCTGAGATTACTATTTGAACCAAAGAGAATGGATTCAGTTTTTCCCAGGTGTAAAGATAGTTTGTTATCAGCGAGCCAGGTGCAGATTCTTCCGAGCTCAAAGCTGAGGGCCTTTTCAACCTGCAGCTTGTTCCTGTCCGAGACCAGCAGTGCTGATATGCGAATAGGAATAAGTTGCAGTCACAAGCTGATGTCATGTCGTTAACATATATTAGGAACAGTAAAGGCCCTATGCTTCCTACCACAGCTCACTGGGAGGGGGTGGGGACAGTGTTCCGTCTTAATGACATAGGGCGTAGGGCGTTCCACATTTTTGTGGCATAGGAGCGAAATTAATTTAGTCCCTTGTTTGTGTCGAATCTGGGTTGCACATATGGTTCTGGTGTTGTGGGTGTGGACTTCATTGACATTAAGGAAGTATTTAGACAGGTACTGTACATGCATGGGTATCTTGGTGGTGTATCGAATCTTGTGGACCAGACCCATTGCAAGATGCTGTACTCTGTCGTCACCCTAAGCCATTCTAGCCTGTCAAAGTGGGCAGGGGTGAGGTGGGTTCGGGGACTGCGGCCAAGTGGTAGCCTGACCAGTTTGTTTTGGGAAGTCTGGAGCCTTGTTTTAAGGGCCTTTGAGGTGCTGTGGTACCAATTAAGAGTTGTACCTTGTACGCATAGTCGAGGAAACCTTGTACGAGGGCTCCTGTTAAGGTCTTCAAGGCGTTTTTGTTGACCAGTGAGGAGATCCTGTTGTGAGCTTGTAGATCTGCTATTTAAAAAAAAAAACCTAGTCGCTTCTTTTGGGCTTGTTTTCATAGAACTGGTCGCTTATTCTGTCACAGAATCTGGCAACACTGGAGATGAACCTTCAACCAGACCACTTCCCGTTTCCCTTTCCGCCGCAGCTCAGCACCCCCTGGCTGCTTTTAGAATGGCAAATCTAACAATAATATGTGTAAATTTCCTTGTATTGTACAGCTGCGTCGCAGCTGTCTTTGAAGATCAGGTTGGGAAATTTGACTGGTAAGATAAACCGAATTTTCAAAAATGCCACGTTCTTTTTGCTGCGTTTTTGTCTTTTAATTTTGAGATGCTAACGCTAATGCATTGTTCATAGAAGTGCAGGACTTCCTCATCTACACAATATTTTTGGTACATCTATCCATCCACGGCTTTGGAGTAATATCTCTGCAGTTGTGTTGTGAAATTCTGAATATTAACATCCCCATTGACCCCAACCCTGCAGAGGGGCTTTAGATAGATGTGCCTTAATCAATGAGTAATTAAATTGTGACCTCCCCCATCAAGATACAGCAATGGGGGAGGTCACAGATGGGGGCCAAATCAAGCTAAACAAGAGAACAGAAGAGAGAGCCTAGAGTCTTAGACCCTAGGCCTAGAGCTTAAGGGGTTTGAAGGTGTTGTGCACAAGGTTCTTACTCCTAGGTAATACACATCCATTATAAACTAATTCATGTCGTGTTCTTTGCAGGAGGCAACAATATGTGGGCAAGGTTCGCTTTGCCCATTTTGATATGCAAATGCAAGCATCCAAAAAGGTGATCTTGGCCACAGAGAAGAATGTCTTTGCATCAATTAATACCAGGACTGGAGAACTCTGTGAGTATAATATATTGTCAAGTTACCAGGGATGCAGTCCCAACTTAAGATGGTGGGCCCCAGAGTTGATAAAAATGTACTTATCCTTGCCTATTCCATTCCTGGCCAATTGACAATGTATACTGTATTATGTACAGTAGCCTACTTTAAATGAAGACAAGTGGAATCTATGTATTACCTCCTGTATTTGTTACAGACTGGAGACATGTGGACATGGTAGGGCCAGAGGGAAACATTGACGCTCTCCTGATGCATGGACAAGGTGAGTTTTGTAATGACAGTTACATTCGTGGAAGGTTAGGTTTGTTAATTAATAGGAGATAATAACCTAACAACCTCATTTGTCCTTTTAGATGCTGTACTTGTTGGAGGTGATGGCCGTCTGCTTCGTTCCTGGGATGTAAATATTGGTGGTTTAAACTGGGAGATTGTTCTTGACCATGGCAGGTGATTAGTACACTGACAGGACACATTTAGACCATTTGTGTATAGACCAAACATAATAACCTAATGTCTTTTTGTTGTACTCCTCAGTTTCCAGTCGACTTGTTTTGTTGGACAGCACGACACTGTGAAATATGTTGCTGTTCTAAAGAAAGCAGCCATTTCTGTGCATTACCTTTCCAATGGTCATCAGAAATGGATAGAGAATCTTCCAGAAAGGTAAGTAGCCTGTTTTTAGAGTGAGAGACGCCCATGGGCACAACACTAGAGGGAGCTCCTCCCCCTAGATTCGGCTCAAACATGGGGAAAAGGCATTCTTTAGAAGAAAAAAGTCCTTCTGCACACCTACAGTGGACAGGTGCGTCGGATAACTGGAACTGGAGAAGTAGAGAAAAAAGGATCCCGCACACTTACAGAATTAGATTTATTGAGCAACGTTCAGGCATCAGGCAAAATGCATTCTGCCACCAAAATGTGGATTCCCCTACCAACAACCATTAAAACTTTTAAAAGTAGTAATCTTATCCCCATCTTTCTTGTACCCAGAATCGCACAACGCACACCCCCAGCAAGCTCCATGGGAGTGTCAACTTGTATCCCCCCATTTTCTAAATCCTGTTTGTAGTGTGATAAATAAAATGCATATCAGCTAAGGTACATTGTCTTTTTGCCTACAGTGATACAGTACAGTACCAGTCTGTGTACTCTGGTGGAGATGCGGAAGTGTATGCTCTGGGAGTGGTTCCCCATTCCCATCTTGCTATCGTGGCTTATAGTGTGGACGATGGGGAGATTACAAAGCAGGTAACAAACAAGCATCAGAGTGACCGAATGGGTCATTTTAGCACTTCTGCAGCTGTTCTTAAAACACTTAAAATAAATATATTTCCGCTTACTTAAACCCCCAAAAAAGGATATATTTTCTACACAAATCAAGTGATATGATTATGTGACCAACTGTCTGGGAACCTTTTTCCCCCAAACTACCACATCCTATTTTTGAAAAGTCGTGAAAATGTGTGCAAATCTTTAAATATATTATTTTAAAGCAAACATTTTTAACTAAAATCTTTGCCCCTGTGCGTCCCTGGAACAAAATATTTTGAGAAGTGGGTCGGTGGCAAAATACATATAATTTTGGGGTGCAGTACTTAGTTTAGACAGTATTTGGTTTAGACATTGTCATTGGTTCAACCTATCTCAAACCCTCACCTAAACCTAACCTCCAACGGGGCAGCACACCTAAACCTAACCTTAACCCAAGTCTAACCAATGACTATTCTAAACTAAGTATGCACCCCATAATTTTGGGGGTCCTTGATATGAAACGGTTTTGAGCACCACTGATATAGCAACATACGTTTTTCAGAAAACTGTTTTTATTTATTTATTTAGAAGATATTTGTAGAATCTGCCTCCCTCAGGTCTTAATAGGTTAAAAATGAAGATCATTTAAAGTTTAAATGATCTTCATTTTTGGTTTAAATTTTAAACCAACGCATCTTAAAAATAAGATGATCATTCAAACTACCACATCTGACATCACTTGTGTGTTTCTGTTCTCCTCAGGTGTCTGTTGAAGCTCCATGGCTGTCCAACATACAAGCCAGCTGTGCAATGGTTGATCAGGGGGTGCTGATGTGTGCAGATACTACAACTTCGTCCTTGTACATGCTTGATGTCAGAACACAGTCACAGATGACCCAGATCCCTTTACAGGTACCCATCAACACCAAACACTTTGCAGCAATTCAGCAATTACTTGAAGGCTTTCTTTGGGGTTGTTATTTTCCCAATGCAGTGTAATGAAAATGTCCCTTATAAATAATACACTTTTATAATGCACTCACAAGGGTCAGGGTGATATTATAAGACTATCTATATATACATTTGAGATGGGCAGAAAGCACACTCTATTCTTGTTTGCTGTGCTTGCTGTGGTTTTGTTGTTTTAAATGTTATGCTATCTATGCTGCTGCATTGTATGTAAGGAAGCCGAAACATAAATAAGTTTTACTCTTATATACCTGTACACAAAATGTAACAATAAAGTACAGCCTTGAAAAAATGTGCACCAGTTCAGGTCGCCAAGTCATAGACCGAAAGGCGAAACTGCCGTTCCCGACTGTGCTTTCTGCCTGGTCCTCATATGTCACTGGCTTCCCCTTTGCACCAGTTCTATCTCCACACGCGACGGCGCTCCGCGTGCCTTCATGCCCCTCGTGTAACATTGATCTGTGCTCTGGCACCACGCACTAACATAGACTCCTTTCACCACCGTCAATGTGCTTGCATTCTTTTATTTAGTTTAATTTAGCCAATAATACCCCCTCGCCTTAGCAAGTATGATGATGATGATGATGATATAGTATGATGATGATGATGATATAGTATGATTATAGTATGATGATGATAATTTCTTTAAAGCTAGATGTGAGTGTGCCGAAGGCGTGTGAACCTCTTGTTTTAGTACAATTGCAGTGGTGGTCTGCCATAGTCTAATTTGTCCCATCGTAGTCTTTGGTATGACTCGGCCGGGGTTTGAACCCTGACCTTACAATCTCAGGGCGGACACTAACCACAAGGATACTGATATGAGCTGGTAGCGTAATTAGTTAGCATGAATTATGAACATTTCAAGATGTAAAATGATGAGATCAGCCATCAAGTTATACGTACAGTTGGAGGCGCAAAAGACAGTTAACCCATTTTGGGCGGGAACCCCTTTTGGTGTTTTAAACATGTTATAATTTAGCTATTGAAAAATAGCAGATCTACAAGGTCATAGCGCGCCACCGAGTGGCGCGCTACGACCTTGTAGGTCTGCTATTTTTGAAAAATCGTGAAAATATTTATTTCAGAAAACTGGAGGATTTAGAAGGATTTTTTTATAATTTTGAGGTCAGGCCTAAATGGGTCAAATGATAAGGGACAATATCGGTGGCACCCAACTGTAGGTCTATCTTGGTCATTTTGCTCTCAAAGTGCACCAGAGTGATGTATTTTACTTACAAAGTAGTCTCTTATCTCTTGATAGTCACTTTGGGCTTGACATTGATTTATCTCTTTTGATAGTCACTTGGGCTTGACATTGCCCCAGACTTCAAGCCAGTGCTGGTGTCAACTCAGCCCAACCCAGCACGACCTCCCAATTCCGAGTTCTTCCTCCAACTTGGGCCAGACCATCATCTTCTGCTGAAGCTTAATGATGGTGAAATAGTTACACTGAGGGATTTCAAGCCTGTAAGTTACTCTTTTTTTTTCTTCACCACAATAATTAATTCTTAAGGCAAACGTACAGTACAGATTGAAGAAGAAAAAATACATTGACTTTTTTTCCTCTTCTAAATAATTTATTTGAAATTTAATTGACTTGAGTACTGAAGATGTGAATTGAAACAATGTTTCTTGATGATTCTCAGAGAAATTAACTTGTGGTGGTCAACTGGAAATCTAAATTTAGAGTTTGTTGTGTTGTGGTGTGTAGTTGTTAAATGGAAATATCATCTGTAATAAATGTTAAATTACTGGGACTTATTCTTGAGTACATGTTAATAGGTCATGGATCTTTCAGATACTGTTGTTCAGACAGATGTTTATGGAGCAATTATTATTGATGATCATTAAAAGGTTATTTCAATTCATAGGCTTTGCTGGTTTCATTCGCGGCTGCTGGGGAGAAGACTATTGCTGCTGTCATGACACCCAAGAATTTAACTGTGAGTTACTTCCAATTCACACACACAGAATTGTTTGGCTGTCCAATGGTATATTAATTATGTCTGTTTTATTCACTTGTTCAATTGTTTTGTTTCCCTAGGCTTGTAGTGTGAACCTCTTTAGTGCAGACTCTGGACGCAGACTGCTTGACACAACACTCATCTTTAACACGGACCCCAATGGTGGCAAACCAGAGAAGGTGAGGATTCATGTTTTTCCTGAAATGGGATGATGCATACTGTATTTGACAATTAATTATCCAATCTTGATATTGTTGCCCATATACAAAATTGAAACATACAGCTTATTTCAATGCCTTTCAGCTGTACGTGCAGGCGTTTCTGAAGAAAGATGACTCGGTCGGCTACAGGGCTATGGTGCAGACTGAGGACCACACACTTACTTTCGTACAACAACCAGGTATACTTACAGTTTCATGCCACATTAAAGATGGATTAAAAAGTGACAAAATATTAATTCAATATAAAAGTATTACAATATTAAAGTGGCAGCGCCGCAGCAGCACAATGTAATTTTTTTAATGAATACATTTATTTTTGTCTAATCTGTATTGTAGCGTATATTTATACAATATAACTTATACAATTGGTGTGGTTGTATTTTGTCTCCTTGCTCTTCTATTGAGACATTTAGATCATGTCTCGCCCAAACACAGGATTTGACATGAATTTTGCCCTGATGGTCAAGATTCAATTTATCCCCTGAGCAAGCAGGGCGGGCAGGCTCTACATTAGCTCAATAAATCTCGACTTACGCAGGAAACGGTGTTAAAATCTGGGGTCGAAGAGGAAAGTTAGGTAGTGCAGCTTTAATGAGTCTTGTTTTTTCCCAGGTCGTGTAGTGTGGACACGAGAAGAGGCCCTATCAGATGTGGTAACAATGGAAATGGTGGATCTGCCTCTTACAGGGGCCCAGGCAGAGCTAGAGGGAGAGTTTGGCAAAAAAGCTGGTAAAACAAACTACTATTTTCTTATTTTATTTTTATGTATAATGCATGAATGCTCTTGCTTTTTTGTGTAAATCGACTAAAAATACACAGAAGCCTGATGCCTACAGCTGAAATACTCGTTAATACTATTTGAACATTTTATGAAAACGATTGGTAAATTATGTGTCTTTGCAAGCTCAATTATAGGGAATTTATCTCAAATTCCAATCTTAGCTTTTACTGTTAGGCATGTCTCATCAGTCAATTTATTTATCAATGTTTATGAATAAACAGCTGGTATTTCACATAGCAGTAGAATGCACTTTATTGACTCAAATGTTTGGAGAGTTATTTTAAGGCATTTTTATTGGTAAATTCCAAAAGGAGCCAATGGTCAGCTGGCAAAGTGTTCCACTGCGATGTTAACTTGCTTCAGGAATTTTTCATATAATGCTAGCTTCACTTTCCTCTTCCCTTTTTTTATTTAATTGCTGCTCTCGGATTCAGCTATTCAAGGTAACAAGCTTCTCTGCTCTTCATGTTGGCATGCGTCTGATATAGATCTTGATTCACACTCCATATTCTCTCTGTTCATGAATACCTCTGCTGTGCTCCCTTATCGCTGTTGTACAAGGGTACAAACTAAGGAAGCCACACCTCCATACCAGCAGGCCATGCTCTCTCATGCCTCTTGCTGAAACACGCCACTGTTGCTCATTTCATAAATTCAGACCACAATGAATTGATCTATTCATAACATTTCATCCAATCACTATCAATGTTTCTGTCAAGCACAGCTTCTCTGTCTTGATTTTTTTGTTTTCCGATCATTTTAAAGCTCCACCTTTTATTCTTTTCTGTATTCTTAGTTCTGTTTTGTTGATTCTGGCACTGCTCTATCAATGATAAACTGGCCAATTTGCAAGCTTTTATCTTATTTTCTCACTGTTTACACCTCAATAGATAGAATGATGCATTCTTTAAATGTTGACCCATGGATAAAGAAGCTTAGTTCAAGTTTTTAGTTTCCCTAGGTTTCGCACTTAGAGTATGGGTAATTGTATCTGCACTGAGGACTGGAATTCCAGTATTTCCACAGTGCACTATAAATGTTACATAACTGTGAGCATTATCAACTGTGATATAAAATGGGAATTAAAATCCTGTGATGTATTTTAATTGTTGCTGATTACGTGCCTTTAAGACCTCCAGCTTCAGTCCTCACATACCCTAATCTGACGTAGGATTGAAACCCACATGTGCCTCCTCTCCACTGTATCTTTCCTCGTTTTCATTCTGTCGGCCTTTATAAAAGAAAAAAGAATAGACTGCCAACTCTCCTCCTTTTAAATGAAAGATATCCATTGATGTTCACTTCTAAAACATTCGCCCCTTTCTTTAATTATGTATAATAGATGGTTTGCTGTCCATGGTGTTGAAGAGGCTTTCCTCCCAGCTCATTCTGCTCCAGTCATGGATCGGCCATCTGTGGAAACTGTTCTATGATGCACGGAAACCCCGCAGCCAGGTCAAGAATGAAGTGTCCATCGAGAACCTTTCCAGAGATGAGTTCAACTTGCAGAAGATGATGGTTATGGTTACTGCTTCAGGCAAGGTATGACGCAAACAAATTCTCATTCTGATAAACTGTCAACATTAATCTATAGCCTCGCCTGGAAGCTTTACAAAGTTACAGTGTGCAGACTTCTATTTTTTTGAGGGGAGCTAGCCCTTCCTATGCCCAGCTTTGTATGTCTGTGTGTACTACGGAAATTCAGAATGTGATGATTTAATTGGCTGAGCACGGAATGTGATGATGTATGATGATATGAGCGCCCCTCACTTCACTCATAAAGTGTGATTGTTTTAATATTGCCTTGCCTTATCCACTGTTGGTCCTGCACCTGACTTCCAATGGATGTGCCAGTTCTATTCTTTCTCATGGTGCAAAGAAACACCTGACCCTTCAGACCGAAGCACAGAAGTCTGACGTAATGTTTATGTATCCTACATGGGTCAGCTCTGTCCCATTTAGGCCTGACCTCAAAATTAAAAAAAAATCTTCTAAATCCTCCAGTTTTCTGAAAAAAATAATTTCAAAAATTTTCAAAAATAGCAGACCTACAAGCTCGTAGCGCGCCACTCGGTGGCGCGCTATGAACTTGTAGATCTGCTATTTTTCAATAGCTAAATTATAACAATGTTTAAAAGTGTTCCATACTATAATTCTGTTGAATTTTGTGTGTTAAGCTCTTTGGGATTGACAGCAAGACCGGCACAATTGTATGGAAGCACTATCTAGACAGTGTCCCGTCGAATGCAGCCTTCATGCTGATGGTGCAACGAACTACAGCCCACTTCCCTCATCCACCTCAGTGTACACTGCTCATCAAAGACAAGGTGAGACTAAGTAGCGATGTGTTTCTTATTACTTTTTTAATATCAACGCCATTCCTGACATCCTATACAATTACTCTGATATGTTACTCACTACCTTTTGTCCTTGTCTTGGTGCAGGACACAGGCCTAGCTACCCTGCATGTGTTTAATCCCATCTTTGGAAAGAAGAGTCACATCACCCCGCCCACTTTGCCTCAACCTATTCTTCAGTCACTCATGCTGCCTCTCATTGATCAGGACTATGCTAAAGTGTTACTTCTGGTTGATGACCAGTACAAGGTTAGTGGAAATGGTCATATTTTCATGTTAAATCTTTGACTGTCTAGTGTTCAAATGCGTTGACTGCAGATGTGCCTCTCGTCTGCTATACGGCGCTTGAATTGTTTCCGGGTTAAACAGGAAGGGGAGGGGCTTCCGGAAGGCGAACAACACAGCTCACAGCCTTTAGCTAGCAGTACAACCAGCTACATTTTCTATGCGGTGCCATACAAACTCACAAATGATTTACGATCGTCGGGTGCGCGGCGGCGCACCATGGACACTTTGGACGCCATAGTGTACTATGGCGTTTATAAACGTAGATGGCAATCAGGCATGTGCATGTCTGTCAGAGATCCACAAATCACCTGACCAAGCTGCAGCAACACACTACTACACACTACAGTAGCACCTAGGGTTATTATGTTAGCTGTTTATAAAATAAATAAAATGATAATAAAACACATGCTTATCAGCCAATTAGTTAATTTGCATAATATGCATTTTCGCACTGGTAGGTTCTTGGTTCAGAGAGAGAGCTAGAGTGAAAATGAAATGCACAATATCTGGTAGGGACCATTTCACAAAGGATGACTTCTGTGAAATGGTTCTCAAACTCAACAGCAGCACAAGCAGCATGCTAATCACTTAAATAAAGCACCCGTGTGTCCAATCGATCCATTACGCATGGATGGAGACACAAAGAGGAACGTGATGCAACTGCTCCTCGCACATAACTACGTTACTTCTGAGGCAAGTAAACCAAGTGGAGAACTACTTCAGAGATGTTTACCCATCACTGAAATTTTATGGAATGTTAACAGCCTCTGTAATTTAATTGTCCGTTTCCCCAGACTGGCTACCTTAGCTTTATGTTATCTAGGAATACTGGGGATGTCCGTGGCGTGGCGTGCAATCGGAGCGGGTGTTCTTGGCAATGTAGATTGATACCAAAACTTCTTAATCTTCTTTAAAAAATAATATGTAGACTAACCTACAGTAGGTAACCTACCTCATTTAATCGGTGCAGATTACAACACAATTATTATGTTGTACCCCATAAAGTGTACTATACCTTCTTCTGCCTTCAGTTGACAACCCAGGGCTATGCTTTCACTGGTTGTCTTCTGAGAAGTATTTTCATTCATTTTTTCTCTCTCTCGTCCTAGGTGTCTGCTTTTCCCTCTACGAAGAATGTACTACAGCAGCTCCAAGAAATGTCCACCTCCATATTCTTTTACCTTGTTGACAATAGTCAGGGAAGGCTTTCAGGCTACAGGCTACGCACGGCAAGTACCATTTTATTGTTCCGTTTTGTGACTAACTCACTATCTGCCAAATGCTCATAATATGCACTTGTATTTTGAACATAATTGTGGATTGTTTCTGTTCATTGATTGCTTTGAATACTTTATTTGATAGAATATGTAATTGCTGGATTAAAAAGAAAAAACAGTGGTCACCTGGTGTCATCAACCACATTACCACAATGTCCTGGGTTTTAGTGTCATATTCCTTCATATTCCTGCTACTCTTACCTTTTACAATCCCAATAAATAAGAAATGCCTTATTTATCACTCATAAAGTGTGCTTTCTTTCCCCCAGAATAGTACCCGTTTGTTGACGTTGATTAACTAATTTGCTAACAACTGTGTCTTCAGGACCTGTCTACTGAGCTGATCTGGGAGGTGTTCATGCCAGCTGAGGTGCAGAAGGTCGTTACTGTCAAGGGGAAGAGGCCCAACGAGCATGTCCACTCTCAGGGCAGAGTGATGGGAGACCGCAGTGTCCTCTATAAGGTATTTCTACTAACAAAATGTACGCTGACTGATGATTTATGATTGAATTTGGATTTGACAGAACCTCCTTTTAGAAATAACGCTGATGATGTTTATAACCATAATATGTAACTTTGCAATGCATTCTCATAGTACTTGAACCCCAACCTACTGGCTGTGGTGACGGAAAGCACAGACATGCACCCGGAGCGTAGCTTTGTGGGAATCCTCCTGATTGATGGTGTGACTGGACGGATCATCCATGAGGCTGTTCAGAGAAAGACCAGAGGACCGGTGCATTTGGTGCACTCTGAAAACTGGGTGGTGGTGAGTAGTGTTCACAACATCTCCCTGTCCCATTAGGTTGGATTACGGTATGGTTTAAGGCTCTTTAAAACACACTGAGTATGTATCTATGACTATGTTTACATGGACTGCAGTATTCAATTATTTATAACGGAACAACATTTTTGTATTTATGGATTTTGTATAGTTTATAATCTTGTCATGATGTGCGCTCAGGGGGTATGTTGCTCAGGGACACACAGACCGGGACAGGGAGGTGAACTAGTGGCGTTCTGATTACCAGACACTTGTTCTGCCCGCTAAATTACGGCCACTCTAGATTAAGGACTATAATCCAAAAAAACTACCTGATGAGAGAAAGAAATGACAGATCAGAAATAAATATGTCATCACATCATGTATGGGATGAGGTCATAGGGCTGTAACTGTTGCTGACTGAATGAAGGAAGAAGGTTGTTATGTGTTTGAACAAGTTAGCAATCACTGGAAGATGTTAAAAATAGCTGCTGTTGCTGTGGAGGGGGCGTCTTCAGTTGTTCCGGCTATCTTCTGTAGCATGTGAATGGGAATATGAATGGAATTGTGTTAAGCAACCAATAAGCAGCTTTATCAAAGAATTTTAATGTCTCATTTAAAATAAGGACCAAAGTAAGATTATTGCAAAATGTAAACATGACAAAAATAACTTCACCCATAAATAAATAAATCACCCATAACTGGGCATTTAACATGTCAGCTATTAAGTCTGCCAGTAAATGAGAATAGACTAACTTTGAAAAGGGGACACAGTCATTGCCCGGAATCTTGTGTCTGTGAGATTCCCGTATTTCTAAAAAAAAATATAACTCGGATTACCTTTTTAGATGACGTGTTAAAAAATAATTTTGCACTTCCTGTTGACGTGCAGCAATTTCTTTCTCTCTGTTTTATGTGACAGTATGAATACTGGAGCACCAAGTCACGGAGGAACGAGTTCTCTGTGATTGAACTCTACGAAGGAATGGAGCTCTACAACAGCACCGTGTTCAGCTCGCTCGACCGACCCCACCTCCCCCAGGTGCTGCAGCAGTCTTACATCTTCCCCTCCTCCATTTCTACTTTGGAGGCAACCCTCACTGAGAAAGGCATTACCAGTCGCCACTTGCTCAGTAAGTATTGTCTTGGATCAGGTCGATCAAACCTCTCAAGCCGTAGTTGTACCTGGTTGCATGCCCGCGTCGCGCCACGAAAATAGCCGATCTGCTATTCCCAGTGCGCGACATGTTGACACCGGCACGTAACCAAGTATACCTCGGGTGTTATACAATGTGACTAGATATGGTACGTGACTGTCTTGGATCTTGCTTTTTTGTATTTTCTCTTGTAGATTGAATAGGTAAAATGCGTGTGAGAGCAGTCTGCCCTGTTTCATAAACCATAAATGTATTTCCGGCAATCCTCACAACTTTTCTTCTCTCTTAGTTGGCCTGCCTTCAGGGGCAATTTTGTCCTTACCCAAGATGTTCCTTGATCCACGAAGGCCAGAGATCATCTCTGATCAAAGCCGGTTGGTACATCAGTTAACTTCAATTTAAACCATTCATTTGACAGTCCCCCCCCCCCCCCCCCCCCCCCCCTCACTCTTAATTTGTCTATAATATCCAACATACCTTTTTGTTCAATCCGCAGTGAAGAGAATCTGATACCTTATGCTCCAGAGATGCCAATCCGCACAGAGTGGTTCATAAATTACAATCAGACTGTGGCAAGAGTACGTGGAATTTTCACTGCCCCCTCTGGCCTGGAGTCCACTTGTCTGGTGAGATATGCTGGCTGTTTAACGGGTTCCTAATTTCTGGGTTTTGACAACCAAAATGTCCTCTTTTTCTTTTGACTGGTGTACCGAGTGAACTTAAGGCCTAAATTGTGTATTGTCCTAGTATTGTACTTCTCCTGATCGAAGCTAAAATCCAACAATTTCCCCCTCCAGGTTGTGGCGTATGGTCTGGACATCTATCAAACCCGCGTCTACCCATCCAAACAGTTTGACGTGCTGAAGGACGACTATGACTACATGCTGATCAGTAGCGTCCTCTTCGCCCTTTTCTTTGCCACCATGATCAGCAAACGCCTAGCGGAAGTTAAACTGCTCAACCGTGCCTGGCGGTAAAATAGAGTAAATTACAGTACCTGGAGAAATCCCAACATCTTGATGATTCTACTAATGTGAATGCATGATTAGCCTCACTCTGTAAAGGTGAAGCAAACAGAGGCTGAACTCATCGTTTCTGTATATCAGTAGTTCCCCACCCTGGTAGAGTTGCTTAATTTCCATCCTGCCAGGACATTTATTGTATTCACCTGGTGTCTTGTAATAATGGCTGTCTAAAGCCTGAGTTAGACTTACACCTGAGTGCAACTAAGTATTAACCACTTAAATCCTATATACTTAGTTGACCAAGGTACCCCAGGGTTATAAACTTGGTCCCCTCCTCTTTTCCCTTTGCACCAAATGTCTTTGCCGCAAATACCTGATCTACTGTACAAGCTCACAATCCGTTGTGAGCTTGTAGGTGGACTATTTTCTCTGAATGTTTGCCTATTATGACATGCCCTAAGTAGGGAACCCTTCGCTGGTGTAGAATCGAAGTTAAATGGACTCGACTATTTAATTTGCACAAGTGTGACTGTACCCTATTCAGGGACTAAATTAGACTTCTAGACCTGGTAGGATGAAAAAGCAACTGTACCAGGGGACCTGAGGAACAGAGTTGAGGATCACTGCTGTAGAACAAATCTTAAGTACGATGAGAACTTTTTGGAACCATGAGGGTTTGGAGGATTGTTTGTATGTTTATTTGTTTCTAACTTATTTTTCAAGGACAAGTTATAGTTGTTAGAATAATATTTTTGGGGGTGTGACATGTAGTGTTTTAACTCTGGAATTCATAGATTCTTGTACATAAGAAAATTAGATAATTTAATTAAAGACACCCTGATGCGATGAGATATAGAGAATTTCTGATTTATTAAACGGTAACACTGGAGTTTGACAGGAGACAAGGAGGGGAAGAGAACAGAGGTGTCGTGCAACTAAGGTTGCAAGCTGCACTTATAATGTTGCATGGTGTGCACCTTAACCTATTGAGCCTCTAAGAAGCCACAATGCCACTAGGTTTGATGATTAAGAAACACATAAGCTTTTTTATTGTCCGAATATTTGATAAATGAGCATAACTGACGACTGTCTCACCAAAGTTTCAGGCATGCTATTATTAATGACATTAGCTGTTGACATGGAAAAAACCTGAGCCTGTATGTGAAGAATTCTAAAATGTAATGACTGTTTGAAGAAAGGTAAAGATCACAGCCACATTTGTCAATCATAATTTGTCTGTAAGTATTTAACCCCGAAATTTAAATTAATTTAATTTAAATGTTACTGTGTCAAAGCTATGGTTTTGAAATTACACCAAGTTACCTTTAGGTTTTAGGCAGCCTGCATCTTTCTAAAACGGATGATTTTGGAATTAAATCCTTGTGGGGAAGAAAAACGGCTTGAGTTTTTAAGTTATTTTTGTCTGCTGCTCTGGTACCCCATTAAAGTCTGTGGCTTCAGAACAGCTTTTGTATCATCCTTTAAGAGACACAAATAAACACTAGCCTTACTTGTTTTTAGAAAGGTATGTTGTAATGCAGGTGAATTGTACCTATAGAAAGATAAATAAAAGACGGTAAACTTTTTTTTGAAAACATGAATAAGTTATTTATTTCTATAAATAGATTAAAAATACACAATTTCACAAGCCTGACAAAATGAACACTTGACATTATGAATTATAATTAATTTTTACCAAGTCAATAATCCTTCAAGAGAATGAAAACCCGTCAATGTAACAAACTTTGTAAACTCGGGTCTGCATATCAGTATACCGTAAATGTAATGCGGCCTTTACATGAACATAAATACTTTTATAAACATGAGTCGATTCTTCATCACAGCTAGCAAATAACCCATATGTTTGGATACTTAAAAGAGACTGGCACGTACTTCTCAATACTTGATTCTTAATGGTCTTTTTGTGGAAATGTTTTTCAACACACTTGCTCAGATGTGGAAACACCAAAAAGGCTTGTTCAGAGAAAGATAAGAAAATACAAGGTGATTAATCAAAATCATTAAGTCCCAATATTCACAAGCCAAATTTAATCAAACTATTAGAACTGTTTCAGTCTATGTAAATGAAAAGGTATGTATCGCAATACCCAAATGTCTAAATATATGTAGAAACCAAATTCTTAATAGTTAAAAAATACAGATTGATTTCAAATCGATTTAAGATTATTACTAATTCAATAGTTTATGGTAAAAAATGAAAATCAGCCAGGCATATTTTCAAAAGAAGAATATATGTGAGAAGATTAGCTGAGTACAAGCCCAGCTTATACCTACAGCCAACTATTTGTCATGTTTGTAAAACTGAACATTAATACCATCCTGTTAGGCATTCTGTGATACCAAAATGTTCTGTGACATTTCGAGCACAAGGCTTTTCTTCAGACAGTCTTAAGAAGAGCTTTGTGCTCGAAACGTCAGATAATTTTGGTGCAATAAAGCAGAGGTTCCCAACTGGTAGTACACGTGGTAACTCAGTATTAAAAGGTTGGGAACCAACGCAATAAAGCATCTGTTGCATTGGGAGCCCTCTGTGCGAGGGTCCAATATTTATGCTTAAGCATAGTTTTGAATGTAGCACATTGTAATTATCAGGTAGCATGTTGAATTTGTTTTCCAACAGTGTAGGCTCCACTACACAGCATTGTTAGAAGGGATATTATTTACGTTTAGGATTATATCTAGATATATGTTTCAACAACAAAGTGCTGTGTGATAATATTGCTCTGCAAAACACTTTATCGCTGAAGCATACAGTATATCAGGCTTTATGGTTTTCAGCAGCTAGGAATACACAAAAGAGGCTTCTATCTGTTCTGGCAACTCCACTCTGTACCGCACATAGTGTTGTCCTTCCTGTCTGGTTCACTGAGGAGCCTTTCTAATCTGCCCATGTAGGCTGGTCGGCCTGGGAGGAGGAAGTAGTGTGTGGTACTGGCTTGCCTACCATCCTTCATGATGGGAATGATGCAGGGAGAACACTGGTCTGCAGGGGGCGCCCTTTCACTTTGCTGTCTCTGCTGGGCTTTGCTAACGTATTTTGGGTTGGGAGCAAAACTTTGTGTAGCAGGCATCACACCATTCACATAAAGGGGAAGACTCTTGGGACTTGGGGTGCGTGGAGGGCAGACTGGAACCAATGGAACCCTTGGAGGAATTTTTGGAGGCTTGTCTTGCTCGTTGCTAAGAGACCATTCATCCGCGATAGTCTTTGATAAAGTGGAAGGCTTTGGGCGAAGGGGGATACGAGGGGGGACTTCAGGCTTATCAGTAGCACAAGGTGTGGAGAGGCTCTGAGGGTGATGATGGTGTGCAGGGCCTGAATAGGAGAAACGTCGTCTGGAAGGCTGCAGACAGTCAGGCAGTTTCCTGCAGGTGATTTCTCTGACTGCTGTCATCATTTGTTCACTGTCATGTTCTTTCTGACATTGCTGTCCTTGGCTTCTGTAGTTAACCCCACCTATTGTCCAGCTATTAACTCCTACACTTGTCCCAGAGTCAGCTACACATCCCCTGGCTGCTGGCGAATCATCTGTGCTAGCCCAGAAATTAGCTTTACAGTCAGCCCCACCACTACTACTCGCCGAGGAGCTTTCCTGGTAGGCATAGTTAATCTGGCCATAGTTAACCTGGCCGAAGTCCTTAAAGCTGCTCCGAGTGGGAGATCCATAGCAAGGGGCCTTAGAGTAGCCTTTAGGCAGAAGGCGGCGGTGGTCGCTGGTGAAAAACTCCACCTCGCTGTCAGCTGCCTCGTCTGACATTAGCTCCTCAGGGTCAGGAAGAGGCGGAAGGGGCTTGGGATCTCGGTGTTGGCCCTCGAGCACCGTCAGTCTTTGGAATGAAGGAACTACTTGGTCTCCCTCGTGGGGCCGTGGCAAGTTATGATGTGGCGTTGAATGTTCCACGTAGATTGAAGACTCTGTGAAGGGGAACTTGCCTGGAGAAATGGAAGAACTATTATTATTATGCATCAAAGATATGCACATCCTGAATTGCATCTTTACTTGTAAAGCTGAAAGCGTTTTGTATTGGAAAGCTCTGCTACCACAAAGAGTTAACTGGTATTTTTTGTTTAGTATTTTCTTCAGTAGAAGCAACACTCAGAAACTAACTTGGAGTGGGAAGAAACCCTTTCTGTTTTACTCAACATGAAGGAAATGGGGTCATACAGCCGCTTAACCTATCACCCTCTTTGTCAAACATCAGTCACAACACTCTGATTGCAGTGAGTGAGAATAATCGTTTTTATCAGAAAGACAAACGGCAATCTCAATAAAAGCTTCCCGTAACCTTCTGCTGAGGTTCCGGAAAAACATCCGACCTCAAGAACAGCTGGTGACCAGACAGTGATAGTCTCTCTTCCTGCCTTCCTTCCTGTGCTTCTGAGTTGTCTTTTATACCAACCTCCGCTTTAATTGATGCAAAAACAAATTTTCTTTTGTTCATCTGTTTTTTCAGAATTGTATTGATATTACTTGTGTTTTAAATTATCACACTGTTGTTGCAAACACTACTTTTTTATTTACAACACTGTACTGTACTACCTGGTAAGCTGTTTTTTAAGGTATAAGAATTCTGATGTCAACAGTAATGGGTTGTTGAAGCCATCCTTTAAATTACAACTATCTATGAGCATGATCTATTAGTTATAAGAGTAAGAAGTATTCAAATTTCAATTCACTTTACAACTAATGGGCTTAAAGACAAGTATGTTATTGTTTAGTTTACTCACTTTCAAATTCCTTGGACACCTGCTGTTGCTGAAACCTTGTCCGATTGTGTTCCATATCATTACCCAGGCCAAAGCACAAGCTGAAAAACAAGAGAGATTGAGAAATACATACGGGGCTGTATGTAAATGATTCCTGTACATAACCTGTCACAAGTAAGTTATAAGTGAAATAACAAGCATGACATAATGCATAAAATGGCCATGGTGCTTTGGGCTTATTAGTTAATTCTTCCCTTGGGCCCCTTTGTTATCAGAACTGCTAAAAACAACTCCACACCATGTGAAACAAGATGACAATTCCACTACAGAACCCAGAAAAGATTTGGACCCCCTTGGTTAATCACAGCCCCCACTCACTCACGTTTTGTGCCAATGGATATGAAACATTTTTGGTCCACAAGAACAATAATTATTACATGTTTCTTATCGTGATATATTACTCTCCTGTCTGCTAAAGTGATGTACATTTCTTGTACAAATCTGTTTTAGTATGGCATGTGCTTACCTGCTCATGTCATGCTGTCCCCAGTAGTTCGAGAGGCTCCCATCCATGTTGTAACAGATCCGGACGTTGTATTGTTATAAGTCATCAGGATCTGTGACGTGCTGGTCAAATGTCCCATTACAGTCAGCTCAGTTAAAGTTATACCTTCATTGTGATGACTTGCAAGCTACAGGGAGAATACAGGATAAGAAAAAAACAATATATAAATAATAAATATGTATAATATATTATATGTATGGATAAAATGCCAGGCATGTTACATTGCATTGAAACAACTACTACTACAGGTACCATAGAAACGAGACACAGTGTACAACACAAAAACCCAACCTCCATAGTAGGCTTACAAAGACCAACATCAAGAATTACATTATGTGCAATTCAAAAAGTTAAATAACACAACTACACAACTAGGACTTGGACTAAAGTCCTGTGGTTGTTTAGCTCTGGAAGTTTCAGAAGAAGAATGTTTGCAGTTAAATCCTATATGCAGCATTATTAAGCGTTAAATCCAATATATAGTATTATTTATTTATTTATTTATTTTCATACATGCTGATACACAAATACACTAACCCTTTCTTTACTGATAACAAGCCAGGCGATACATTTTGAAGTAAAAGTCGAGTTTCACTACTCAAATAATTCTTGCTCTGATTTTAGAGGGCAGCATACTGTAGCTTGGCTAACTGCGCTGTGTGTGCTCTCTTTTGTAGTTCCAACTTAAAGCCATTTGTCTGATGAATGGGGTATTAAGCAACCTCAGGGTCAGAAGTGGGAAGGCCAGAGCACTCCTTTCATCCCTCCCTCCTTTTTGTAGCTGTGCCAGGCATCCTCTGTAGTAATTAATGCTATACGCGCCCACAGTGTGGAAGCGCTGTCTGCCATTTGAACAGGGTAATTGTGCAATGTTTCTCTGATGGTACAATGACAGACTCCACTAACATATATGACCAAAAACAGACTCCAGGAATTAAATAGTTTTGTTGTCTTGTCTTGTCTTGTTCTGTCCTATTGAATGATTATAGATTAGTGGTGGTAGCCTAAATCAATTGTACAGACTAGTCTAGATAAATGGAAGGACACATATAATATAGCCTATTGATGAACACATATAGCTTTTTTTCAGGGGCTTTAATCTGTGACTTTGTGTTGTATACTCTGCCATTGTAATTAGGCTACTGCATGGGTCACCCTCCTGTCATCTGAATATTTCATCACTAATGAAGACAAAAATGAAAAACAAATGCCATAGGACAATTATATGGATATCGATGTCTCACAAAAATCCTATTTTAATGTGATTTGGATACTTTGCACTGGATTGGCCAACTTGCCTGCATGGAAACTAAATCCTACACAGTCTATTAATAAAGGTAGCCTAATTAAGGGCGGCGCTTCCCCTCTAATGACTGCTTCTGAAAGGCCATAACATTGCACTGAACAATGAAGCGCTGCAGATTTAATTTCAGTAACTTCCACCCCCATCGCGAGGGACGCCGGGGGACTCAATTATAAGTGTAGGCCTAATCATTCAAACCCATCCACTCCCTTGCAGTCACAATCTGATCTTGTATTGTTTCACTAACTAATACATGGGGCTTAGTTGTACACTCACTGTGGGCGCAAACACGCAGAGCATGCATAATGCAACCGCAAATCACTACAAACGAGAAACTGACCTATGCACCTGTTTGAATATTTATGTCATTCTTAAAACAACTGTTTCTGGCGTCACTTCCGCCAGTGAACATCGGCGATGGAAGAAGCTGAACAATTGTGAATTCTACCGGCAATTACTCAGCCTGCATGAATGGGGCCACTCTGGCCTGAATGGGCCTTTGTAAAGTGTGTGTTCGCTCCGCGGAGAGCCTGAAAATCCTCGAGAACTCTCCCATGAGGTCAGAGCTGAAGACATGCCATGGTGACATGCAGAGATGGCCATAAGGTATGGGCTTCAATTGTGCTGCAGTCCAGTTTGGGTTGATGTTCTAGCTTTTAACCAAAGTAATTAGGCTTATCGATTCTGACATAATCTGTCAGAATCGATAAATACATCTATGAGAGTCTAAATCTTAGGCTACTTCAATAGCCATAGGCATATTTATTGACACAGATAGAAAGTAAAGCGCATCCACTCTATCAAATGAAATGATCACATCACCTTGCAACCTGTCCTGAAACCTATACCGAGGTAGAATTTCCAAAGCGTTTCAAACAGCACCACTACCCTAAACATATTTTAGTGTTATTGGAATAAACCCAGACCCAGAAACACCCAGGAGGAAGTGGGCTAAGAAATGGGCCAAAAGGTAGGTTGTGCAAAAACAAAATAAGATTTTATATATATTACCATGGATTCCCAGATTGGCATAGGCCTTAAATTCTGCTTTGTTTTAAGTCAATATACCAAGGGATGTATGCTTTGTTTGTGTCATGAGTATAGCGAGTGATTTATATATTACATAGAGGTTACCGTTTATTAGACTTGCAAAATTCAAATTTCAGCAAGGATTTAATAGAACTTGACATGCCCACATGCGACTATATATGAGCCCCCCATTGGGAGATAAGCGACGCAATCGCTGCCTCAGCCTGCCTGGGACTTGGCACACGCAGACGGGATGTCCTGCAGGCAACGAGATTGAGAGAGAGCGCATATTCTCGGTCCTCCGACCAGTGTTGACCAGTGACCACCAACTGACCCATCTAGACTGCAGATTCTTTCCAAATGCGAAATGTTTGGTCATTGGGTGGTAGCCGGCCGCACACACAGACACGATCGCGATTGACTAAAAGTTGGGTGTATAAAAGTTGGCTATACTCAAAACAGACACCGTCTCCCTAGCTGGTTGTTTCCCCCCGCAAATGTGACAAACATGGACCATAGCTTTAATCTAGTCAAGCAGTTTAAAACCTAGTATGTAATAAATTAAAGATAGCTTCGACGTTCCATTTGGGATTAGATCATTCTCTAGGTTACTTTATCGTAAGTGGTTTTGTCGAATTTTAATGGCAAATTTCTCGCTAGACCAACGAATTGAGCAACTTACCATGAAATACAGGCAGCAGGAGATCAGTATCTTCCCCTGAATCCCCTCTGATACAGCAGGCTACAGTATATGGATTGGCCGATCATGGAATATCCTTGCTGGGCGCGCGAGTGATGCTTCACTTCAGCTTCAACTGTCGATACTGAAGTGAACCACGTGTAATGTTCTTCTCTGTCAACACTGGCTCGTGAAATTCTCCCAGTGACGTTTCCATGCCCCCTCTAATGTATCCAGCACTTGAATAGAACTCCGCCCATCCCCCCACCCCTTAAAAGGAGAATCCACCATAAAACAGAATGTACGTTATTCATTCCTCTTGGGCCGTTCAATCATTGACAGCAAGTCACAGCATAATACCTTTACACACCAATTCCTGGCATGAAGCCTTTTAGCCAAGTAGGCTACATGAGAATGAGACACCGATGTTTATCCTTTCTCAGGACCATGCAGTCTGCAGACAAAGCACAACAGGCATGTTGGAAATCATGTTGCACTCAAATTACCCCAATCTCTCTCTGTGTAGGCTATATATGCACACAGACATTTTCCTGGAGTGCTACTGTCCACAAAATTGCATAAATCAGGTCTAATCAGAGATTGCACTTTTTTGACAGACAGACTTCGACCTATCAATTCTGAATACAATAGAGTCTTGTTTTGCAATGGCCACATAGATCACTTTGATCTGTTTTCAAAGAATCACAATTGAAGTTAATTGCATTTTCCAAGTATAGGCCTGCAGCAATCAATGCATATATGTTCTCAGTAGCTAGGGCTGTAAACAATATTGGAAGAGGACGTGTGTAAACTCAAGGGAATGTGTGGGAGTAAAAGTACGTGGGTGGGTTTTGGCAGGAGTACAATATATTGAGCACAACAAGTTGAAGATTGGCAGCTCCAGTCATGGTGGAGGAAGGCTCATGATGTTGTTTTGAAAGCTGTGACCTTACTATCCACGTTTGTCATCACGGTCACTCACCACCCTAACCTAAGATGTAAATTAACTTAATTAACTTAAATTAACTTAAATTAACTTAAATTAACTTAATTAACTTAACTGAATTTATGATGCATGCATTAGTCATACATTGATGATCATGAATTGCTTGTCTTCATCAATTAATGTTATATTCCACAGTTACTTAATATTTGAATTCATATGCAAACATATTATGGGACACACTATGGTGTGTTTGTAGATCTGCTTTTTTCGGTGGCTTCTATGCCCAGGATGAGTGTGCTCATATAGGCGGGCAGGATTAGTGAGGCAAATCGGTCTATGAATAGGTGTCAAACTGTGCAGTGCAACAGTAGCCTACACATTATCTCTGGGGTCATGTGATCAAGATGTTTAAGTTTGCAGGCCCTGTGTAGGCAACCCGGCCTGGCAGAGACCTGTGCTCTGAGGAGCACACTTTTTGAGCGGTGCCAAACCGCTCCAATGAGTGACCGATTCTTTATGTATGTATGTATGTATGTATGTATGTCTGAGTATGAGGCCTCAACAGCTGCAATGCCGCTGGGTGACCTAAAGTGGCACTGTTGAGCAGTCTAAAGGGCCATTCACACTGCACTAACTATAGGCCCTCATTTAGTAATGCGGTGTACACCCAAATTTGGGCGTACACCGCGTTGATAAATGAGGGCCATAGACTCTATAGTTAGTGCAGTGTGAATGGTCAGGAATCTCTAACAGATTTTGTTCAATGTGGTACCTAGCACACAAATTGCCATATACACATACAGAGCATAGTGTTGGGTGTGGTTTTCTGGACCCACTGAAAAATCGGCCATTCATTTTTCCTATAGAGATTTCCAAAAATATTGATACTTTTTCTTGTGACCACCACGCTCTGACTTATGGTGCGTTACCCGTTCAAATCATATAATGGAAGCACACACCAAGACTGCATTGTGCAGCCCATTACCTTTATTTCCAAAAATATTGATATCAATTATTTTAAGCCTATAGAATCCAGCCATCCAGGATCCTGGTGAATCATGACCATAAAACCTTTGATTCTGTGATATTGTTTTATATAATTAATGATATGATATACTACATTTAATAAATACCCTTTGTATATGGGTCAGTGACGTGACACCCCTAAAAAAGTGTTTTTTAAAAACCTTTAAATAACAGGAATAAAAATTATTTACTTTTGTTCTACTCACTCTCATCTTTATGGAAACATATTTTGTTTTTAGATATTTTATTGGAATCAGAATTTATTCAGCATTTTGTTGTACTTGTGCCTAAAATCATCATATGGTGTGACATGACAATAATTGTTTATAAAATGAAAATGGAGTACACCTTTCTTAAGTTACTCACTTTATCAAAGTCCTTTATCATAACTAACCTGTAATCCACTATAGTTTTGTGAAAATGTCTTAAATCTGTATATTATTTTCGTAATCAACACTCAATGTGAGGCCCATGTTGTCGGTCTTTCAACATATTTTGTATTTATTGTGACACAACTTTCTCTAAAATTACACAAATATTTGTGACTCTTCCTGATACTATTTGCTATGTAATCCATGAACATTAATGGTTTCATCATTAATAAAGGTATGATTTTTTCACTATTTGGAACGTCACACCAAATGATTTAGTGTCACACCGTATGATCATATCTTCATTTCTCAAAGCAAACTGTGTTTTAACCTACCTATTAGTGAGTACTGAACTTTACAGATTGATTAAACAATTACTCAGGAAAAACAGCAACAGGAAAATTGCTTTAACATTGAATAACATGCAAATGACTTAATAAAACAAAATTAAACACATTTTATTGTGGATAGTTGCAGATTTTATGTGAAGCTGTTTAAAACAAATGTTTAAATGGACAAAAGAAACATGGGTCTTTGTTATTTATTGTTATATCTGTAGGAAAATACAGTTTGCATCATATGGTGTGACAAAAAAGTCATATGGCGTGACAGGCAGACAGTCACACCATTATGATATAGTGTCACACCATATTATGTTTTCTGCACTTAACATAACCTTGAGGCTACTAGCTACACATTAGCATGCTAACAACATGCTAGCTATAACAAAGCAACATAGATTTACATGTAATTATGATCAAAAAATCTAATAACTTTAGCTTTTTTAATGAAAAAGGTGTCACACCCACAGACACTCGGATGAGTCGCATTGGTCAGCGTTCCAACAAGATCGTATTTCATGGAAATGTTAAAATGATAATTCACCACAGACACCTGTCATGCTATTGTAATGCAAGTGCTGAGCAGCCTTACTGAAGAAGGACCTCTCTATCCCAATGGGTGTCCAAACAATTGCCTGTTGAAATTTCCCAAAATGGTGTCACACAATATGATTTTGGTTTGGGGGACAAAATCTTTTTGATCAGAAATTACTGAAAACATTATGCTTGGACTTTGAAAAGATTAGGCTCACAAATAAACATCTATATTATATTTATGGAATTTTTAAAAGAATTTTAGCATTTTTTCCCCTTAGTTTTATTCAAGTTCCTACTTTGAGAAACAGGGCCAGGACAGTCGCACCATATGAGTTTTGCTATGTTTGGTTGAAAATTCTGAAGAAATGAGGAATGAAATGTTTTAATCTTGAGTATGTTCACATAAAGCATAATGTCCTGCACAATATTCAGAAGGTTTTTGACAAATATATATTTTATTTATACGCGTTTGACACTGAGGACAGCAAAGGACAGCATGTCACGTCACCCACCCACATTAGTGGTTTTCATTTTTCTTTCTTCACAGAATCAAAGGTGTTATGGTCATGATTCACCAGGATCCTGGATGGCTGGATTCTAGGTTTAAAATAATTAATGTAAATATTTTTGAAAATCTCTATGGGTCCAGAAAACCACGCTCACTGTTATGCTCTATAACTGCAGCCAGCCAGCGGTGTTGTTGAGCAGCCTGCACCGCTCAGTTCACACGGGTGTGATTATTTTGTTCACACTGAATTCACCAATAATGAAACAAGCCTTACTGCACTCACAATGCGATTTTTCTTTGAATTCTTTAATTTATAGCAGCAGCAGTCTCTGACAAACGGACGTGTTTCCGCTACTCAGGCCTATACATCATATAATCTTAATTTTTTTTGAAGATGTGTGCAATTCTTTTGAATTTTTTAAGGTGTTTTTTTTTTTTATCAGATTTTTAATTTCTGAATTTGTATTTTATTTTTTGAAACAGTATTTAAAAAGTAGGAAACAAAAAAGGGCTATTTACTCATGAATCATGACTCATGAGCCATAAAAACGTCTCTGTGACCCAAATATGGGTCCCAGGACCTTTTTGTGTTGTCCTTTTAGCCTAAATGTCTTACTGTACCTCCGTGCTGTTTACATTTCTGACTCAAGTATTCAAGCAATCAAGCACATAACAACCATCCTAGAATAGATCATTACCATTTTCCACAATTTTGGAAAGAAGGCCTACCGGTATTCTGTTTCGGACTTGTCATTCTACCAATGTGCAATGAAAATATTGGTACAGTTTCCCTTCCATGTCCAGTCTTACTACTTGTGACATAATGTTAGCTATAGCTCATCATATTGCGTGCATAAGGTCATAATAAATAGAGCACACACACAGGTAAAATAGCTGTTTATCAATTATTTGTACAGCAAAACAAAAACACATAAGCCTACAGGGTACAGGGTACACTTGCCAGAATGTGAACCCAGGCATGTTGAGTACACCAAAGTTTTATGTTAGAAATGTTGAGTATGGGTCCCCAGCATGTAGAAACTGGCGGATGCTAACTTGCATATGTTGAGCAATTTTCATAATTGGCATAATATGGAGAGGAAAATTTCATCATGCTTTAAGTAGCATGTGCAGTGTCAAACTAGGGGGTTTGCATGATGCTGAATCCATTCCAAGCATTAGTTTTGCACAAAAAACACTCCTTGGGCTAAAAACGGCCATAGCGTCATCACAAATGTGATGATGTCAGCATACATTTGTAGCAAGTGGCTATGGCCGTTTTTAGCCCAATGAGTGCATTTTTTAGCAAAACTAATATGAATGGATTCAGCATCATGCAAACCCCCTAGTTTGACATTGTCACATAAAGCATGATGAAATTTTGATTTTTTTTTCCCCCCCTTCTATAGGTTGTAAATGGTATGGTCACATGAAAATTGCTCAACATATGCAAATTAGTATCTGGCAGTTTCTACATACTGGGGACCCATACTCAACATAAAACCTTGGTGTACTCAACATGTCTGGGTTCACAATGGGGCTCTATTGGCTGGCAAGTAGACTATATATATAGTTTAATTGCATATAAGACAAGGGGGGAAAAGGTACTCCTTTTATCGTGTAGATGGCCTAATGGCCGAGCCTATGTATTGAAGTGTATTATGCACAAGTGCAACCATATAGCATAAGCATATTATGAACATAAAATATTCTGTCTTCTAAAGTGTGTATTAATGAATTCCTAGTGCCCCAATAAAATTATTACTAGTTTCAGGGACTAAAAGTGGGTAAAAGTGGGTAAAAAAGTGAGGGTAGAAAAGTGAAGACGCCTGGAAGATGCTTGGCTGACCACAGAATGTGATGTATGATGATGTATGATGATAAGAGTGTCCCTCACTTCACACAAGTGTGATATTTTTACCACCTGTGCTGACAGGTTTTCTGCTCTGCTGTTGCTCTGTGGGCCTCTGTAGGCGCTAACAGTGACCCATGGTGCTAGGAGCTATGGGGGTTGTTGCCGGGGTGGGCCAGACTCCCACAGGGGAGGTCGAGTCATTTCCTGCTTTGAGACCTCTGTCCCTCACAGCTGTCATGGCAGTCAGAAACCTTCCCTCCCACATCTGTACCCCTTTCTTTCTTTCTTTCTTTCTTTCTTTCTTTCTTTCTTTCTTGCTTAAGAAGAGATGTAATAATACAAATACACATTATTTATTATTATTACCTTAACAATGTTAGAAAGTGCTTTGCAATACAATTAAATAAATCAAAGTAATTTTGCAACCAATAAAAAGTTACAAAACAACAACAACAATAAAGCAAATAAAACAAGTACACAAATGTTCTAGCTGCTGCATTAAGGGGATTAAACAGCCTTTTAATATAGATTTAAAAGTGGTTACTCAGCTAGCTAGCCTCATGTCCTCATCAATCAAACCCCATTGAATTTGCCTTGAATTTGAAAAAGACAACAACAACACTTGTGATTGTGGAACTAATCAAATGTTTAATTATAATTCTTAAATTAGCTTGTGACCTAAAATGCAATTGATATAGGCCTAGATCATTCGATTTCTAACTATGTAAAGCGCTTTGGATAAAAGCGCTATATAAATGTACCAGTTACCATTGAACTCTTAGTCCAAAATAAAAGATTCAGACAAGTTATTTGTCTAGTTCTTGCAGGGAATGATTATCCTTAGCATTTTGGGGGATTTGGTGTTTTGTTTTATAAAACCCCTGTTTCTTTGTGATGTGTTAAACCAACTATTTAATCTGTGCAATAAGAGTCTTTATGGATTCTTCACATTTGTCGAGAGTCGAGACTGTATCTGTGAATTATATACACGAAAATAAAATTAATTCCTTGTTGAAAAGCAATCACTCATAGTAGATGAAGTAGGTGATAACATACAAGTTGTATGGTAAATACATTTGTGTAGGCTTCAGCTGATGACATTGTGTCAGGGGGAATACCCTTATAGAATAACCAGCTGTGTTTAAACATGAAATAGCAATTGACTTCAAATTTTCTGCTTTCAAATAAAAACAAGGAAACACAGTAAACACTAAATGTAGCACATTTCTTCTGTGTTTTTTATTGTGCCAGGTCAATACAATATATATAGTAACACTAAATTTAGCACATTTCTTCTGTTTTTTATTGTACCAATATATAGAGTTAACAATATAGGAATACATACAGTATATCAATTCACCTCAGCTTTTCCACCCACCGTTTCCTTGTTTAGGTTATGCTTGACATGAAACATTCATGCAACTGGTTCATCCTCTGAAGCCTGCCAAATATACTGTATTTGTTCTGGCTTAATGTTATGTGGTCTTTAATTAAGCAATATAACTAACATTATATATTATACATAATATAAATAATTACATAGGATAATGTAACATTGTTATCTGATAAAAAATACTGTTCTTTCAGTTGTACTTTGAAATACAGTCCACACAAGATAGAAGTGTGATTTGAAAAACACACCACCTGAAGAATCACAGTCTTTCAATTGATGAACTGTGGGTCTCTGGTTGAGCCATGACAAGATGGAGGCGTAAGGAAGGAAGTGGACTCCTCAAATATCTGAGTGGGCTACCCACCACGGCCTTTGACCTTGTCCAGGCTCTGTTATCAAAGACCCATAATCCACTGGGAGGAAGAGGAGGATGGGAGGAAGAGATTTATATTGCCCTTGCTTGTTAGCCCTCACATGGAACTCTATTAAGAACAAAACATAATTGAACAAACATAGAAAGTTAGTAGGCTGGTATATAGGTATAGTTTTATGTTTTGTGAAACTTGCACTGAGATTGAAATGTTGGCTATCGGTTTTGTAAATCAAATCGCAGATCTAGTGAACAAAGTTTATGGCAAAAATAAATGCATAGATGTACGCAAGCATCTGCACAGTGCACACACAGAGCTAATTATGTGCAGTCTTACTGAGGCCTCTCTACAGAAACCCTTTTCCCCCAGAATGCCAAGTGGGTGAAAGAGGGGAGTGAGGAAATGGCAGGGATTAAAGTGATTTAAAGCCAGTGTGATAACTGATTTCATGGTGACAGAAACAATGAAACGCATAGGGGTTCCAACTTCCATCATGAAAGGAGTGATTCTTTATTTGCCCAGGATACAGCATCGGAGGACTGGCCAGCTTCCCTAAACCCGTGCTCCTGTCCTCAGCTGGAGCAGCAAGGCTTGAGGGGCCCAGCAGGAGGCCTTCCGCAGGCAGCCACATAAAGATGAGAGCCAGTTCATTAAAGTTAGTTGTAATTGAAATAGGAAGGGGGGATTGTGGGGCATGCAGCATTTCATTTAACATTACGTTTTTATTCTGTATTACAGTCTATGTTAACTGTATTGGAATGGAGACAGGATTTTATTAATTTTCAGATTCCTTTTTTTCCAGACACAAATGTATTTCCTTTGGTAGTTTGAATGCACTTCAAAAAGCATCATAACTTCATTGTGAAATAATATTTCAGCACAAGAATTTAATTATAAGACTTTCATTTTTGCTATTTTACTTCCTAAACATGTTTTCTTCCAAACTAAAGCAAAATAAACATTCAAAACACAGATTTAGATGTTTATTTTAGCCAATGACAGCTCGTTTTGCTGGGTGAAAATCCACCCTCTCAATTTTCATGATTGGTTGTTGGTACAAAGGAAGTGACCATATTTAGATCAAACCACAGTCAGCTCGAGGTCCAGACCTTTCCAATGATATATGGCATTATATGTTGTTGCCAAGATTTGGATGAGATATTTTGTCTCAAAATAGTGGCTTCAAATAAAACGTTTTGGAATTGTACAATACAATTATTTAAAGGCCGTTTACTCAAAATGAGTTTTCCTCATACCTGGGACAAAGAATCTCCACTTCAGTTGCACTCACATACACCAAACTTTCCAGTCTTATTCATAACCATATTCTGCAGATATTTACAGATGGGTTTGTTGATATATCATTCACAGCCTGATTTACATCACATTTTATACCTAAAAACATGCCGATAATTGGTTTTTTTTATGCCTGTTGACACTATTTTCTGATTTGTGGAGTGATAATTAGAGATATCTAAAATCCCTTCTGTAATTTTCTTTGTCTCTAATATGTCAACAAAATGAAACAATCATTTTGAATCTTCAGATTTATCGTCCCGAAATGTATGCAAAGTAGCGCATATAATGCCTAATTTGCATATTTAAACATATAATTTCAGAAAACTTGTAATACAAAAAATCTTAGTTTTAATATAAGTAATCAACTGGAGAAGTTTCATTGTGATAGCTATTAGTTAACTTTTTTTTCCCTATTCACCTACCATGTCTCACCTTAAGCAACATACAGGGAACCTCCACCATCATTTTTGGGAAATCGACAGGACAGACACAAATATTTGCTTTTTTCTGTGCCTACATTCAGCTTTGTCGGGTTCAAAGACCTTTGAATCACCACATTCATAGGGTCGAATGCTTTATTGATTCCATATGGATTATTATGCGTAATGGCGGTTGATTCAATAATAGGAAATCAGTCAAGTCTGAGCAAAAACTTAGGAATTTAGTAGTATGTGATGTAATGTTTTTTGAGTAAATGTACAAAAGTATTTACATACAACTATACTTATGCAGGATGTCCCATTTCATAAAATGTTTTGAAAATCTACAACAGATGTACAACATCATGATGCAACACGTTGTGAGCTAGTTGTATAGCTATTTCCGAATAGCCAAAGTATACTGTATATATAGGGTGGTAATGTCTTGCAATGTCTGAATCTGACAACTAAAAGTAAAAAGTAAATTTTCCTCTGAGATGTCAAGAAGTATAAAGTAAGAACGTATAAAGTATGGAAATACTCAAGTAAAGTAAAAGTACCTAAAAATTGTGTGTGTGTGTGTGTGTGTGTGTGTGTGTGTGTGTGTGTGTGTGTGTGTGTGTGTGTGTGTGTGCGTGTGCGTGTGCGTGTGCGTGTGTGTGTGATCATTCCAGCTTGCAAAGTTGAAGGAGGAAAAAATGACTAGGCCATATGTGTGTTTCACTGCCCACAGTTTTCCCCAGAAAACTACTGCTGTCTGGACACCCCCCCCTCCTCTCTCTCTCTCTCTCTCTCTCTCTCTCTCTCTCTCTCTCTCTCTCTCTCTCTCCCTCTCTGGGCTAGGAACATGTTTTGGAATCCTGAGGCATGACAGAGTCAAAGCCTTCATTTCTTTGTCCTACCCCCCCAACCCCCCCCCCCCCCCCGCTCCCACAGTCCTCCCTCCTTTCCATCACTCTCTTTCCCTCACCCAACTCGTGCTCCATCATTTCCTGTTGAGTCACGGTGACGGACTAGGAGAGGGCCGTGTTTTACAGTTTTACTGCTTCCCTCTTTGTACCCCTCTCTGTACTTCTACGTCCTCATGCACGTACGCCAGAGTCTCATATGGGAGAGAATCATTATGTGTGACATTACCGCCAGTCTTGCAGGGTACTGACTACATTGAAGTCAGGTAGAGTCCTGGAAACTCAAAGCAGATGTCGGAAAGCTCAATGGCATCTCTCCCAAGCAATGTGGAATCGTAATTTATACAAGACTTGTGTGACTTGTATTGTCACAAGACTTGTAGAAGACTTGTACAAGACTATTATTAGAAGATTATAAAGCATGTTGCTCTCCATAACCTGGCAGCATCATACATCAATGATACAACTTACAATAATAATTGTAATTGATATAGCACCTTGTGAAGCACTGCTTCACTGTATAATAAAAGCACAATATTCTGAACAAAGAAGATATTTTGTTTGAGGTTTCAATAACTGAAATGGGAGACAGTCATTCAAAAACACTTCGATAAACACAAATGCAAACCTTTTCAGATAAACAAAAACCCATTTGACCCCAAAACACCTCACCAAACGTCATTGTAGCTGAAGGCATGTTTCCTGATCACCTGATATCACGTGAACAATGATAATGACCTCTTCAATATCAAGTTTCCTCTCACACAAATGTATTGCTGTTGGCACAATATTGACATAATGGTCGTTGCTGATTAAACTGGCAGAGAGAGGAAATTACGCGAATGATGAGGTGAGGCGGGGCCCCATTTCAACGAAAAGATACATGTCTGTATGTGAGGGAGGGAGGGAGAAATGAGGCAGGGCTTTGAGAAAGGAAAGGAGCCCGGTAGCAGATTGCTTGACTCATTTTAGAGCTCAGCTGACTCACAGTTACAAGCTCGCCTTCCAAGTGTGAGTGTGTGTGTGTGTGTGTGTGTGTGTGTGTGTGTGTGTGTGTGTGTGTGTGTGTGTGTGTGTGTGTGTGTGTGTGTGTGTGTGTGTGTGTGTGTGTGTGTGTGTGTGTGTGTGTGTGTGTGCGCGTGCGTCTGTCCGTACTCTTGTTCCATGTCCCCTGTGATTTTATTCTTATGTAAAGAATAAATCTACCCAAATGAGGACAAATATTGTTGAGACCTCATTTCCATTGGTCCCGGTTTGAACTGAAAAAATAAGTTTTGAGAATTCCCTACACTAGTACCAAATAAACTCAGGATGGGGGGGGGAATCAGCTTTGCCATAAAGGAGTGCCAAATCATAAAACTGATGTAATCCCGGTATACGTAATGCCAGGTCAACATTGCACTTTCGATTCCATCACCTCAAAGTAATTTAATCTATTTACACTAGTACGCACCCATATTTCCACAGTTCTACTGTCATTCTGTCAGTTCCAGGATCACCACAATGTGGTCCATGTGGTGTTATGGACTCTGAGACATACTCCAGGGTTAGTCATGATGATGAATGTGTTGCAAGTGCCTTTAATGGTGTGCCACTACTGATAATAATAGTGAATATTGGGCAAGAGCAGTTCACGGACGAGTAGGATGTGAATATCGACTCTTGGGTATACAGTAACTGTGCCCACTTTATCTGATTGAGAATGAGACTGTGACAAAATGAGGTATATGAAGGGCTTTCCTTTTGCATTATTATGCAACATTAACATTATTTCAAGATGTTTTAAATTTAGCAAATATCCCAATTGTTTCTCCAAAAATAGTAGTATTGAATACATTACTAAGCATCCATGTCATGTTCACATTCATACCGACTCTTTACAGGGACTGTGATTGTGTACAGGCCGTGGCATTATTCCAGAGCCGTTGTTGTAGATTGTTATCATTAAATCTGCCTAAAGTAAATACACTGATGCCAGCCCATCAACTATCATATTAACACTAAACATAACATTCACATGATTCAGACATAACAGTTACACAATCCATATGTTTTGCAATATACAGTATACATGCCACAAAACCTTACAGGAGTTTGCCGCTTGTTATACATCATTTCTTATAAGCTAACATTGTACAAGGCGACCCTCTAAAGTAACGATATGCTGTTGTACAGTAAGCAATACCAGGTTAAGTTCACTTGGGAAGTATTATACATTAGTATAATATAATCATAACAAGTATGTTTATTACAGGTCACTGTTTTCCATTGGCTAGTTGGGGCCCCACTCCATGTTCCTTCTTTTGGCTCAAAGTTATTTCCATATTTAACAAATGTTTATCTAACATTTATTTATCTCCTGTGGCACTAAGTTTATCAGTCCTACTTACATACTTAAGAGTAACACTGATAGGGATGAGATCCCCCCCCCCCCCCCCCCCCAATACAATAATTCATGAGACATGAGATGTAAGATTAGTCTGTATGGTGTATAATAGTGGAGCATTCTCTCTAAAAGTTAGTTTACTGTTGGCACAGAGGGGATCACTTGTGCCCTGTACAAACTAAACACACACAGATAATGACATTACGCAGGGGCTGGGAATGGCGTGGGCAGATTTCAAGGCCATGTCCCCTGTCCATGTCACACAAAACACACACACACACACACACACACACACACACACACACACACACACACACGCACACGCACACGCACACGCACACACGCACGCACAGTGCAGCACAGTGATGATAATAACTACAAGTCTACATTATTAATTACACATACCATTATTTACACTATACAAAGGCCTGGCATGTTGTTAATTTTAGTCAGCTTATAGATGAAACAATTATAAACATTCTTAACATAATATTAAATGATTTGTTTGTTTTGTGTGGTGTGTGGTGGTACAGTGTGCAATTACTATTTTCAAGAATGCTCTGATGAAGCTGAAGTGCTTCATTTATTGGTGTGTAAACTTGAGTACTTTGATTTTGAATGTGCTACCTTTTGGGATTTTTTTCAATTCCTACTTTTGATATGTATACTGGATTTCTCCACTGAGAAAACCCATTGCTGATGCGCTTTGATTGATTGATTGATTGAAATATTTATTAACAGTTTGCAGAATTACAGTACATTTCAAGCACAACTCAATACAAAGACTGTTAACTGTGAGTGGAAGACCCAATAAAGCATTACTTGTTTACAAGAGGGTCCACCTTGTTCAATTCATCAACCTCTATTTCTTATTCACTGTTTTCAAGTTTCATGTCCACAAAACACAATTCCAATGTTTTTTTTCTGACAGTGATGACCTTTTTCGTTGAGGCCAGATGAAAGTCTCTGTGCGATTAAGAGACATCACTCTCTCCACCTTCTCTTACAGAGATAATGACCCCTTGTTTTTGTATTTCTGCTTTATTTCTGATAGTCATAGTGAGAGAGAGACAAGATGGAAAAAGCAGAATAAAAAGAAATAACAAAAATAATAAATATTGACAAGAGAACTTAATAGGATTTTGGACCAACTCAACCTCATGTAATAATTTCAGAACAGGTGAATAATAATAGTTATTCAAGTTATTTCAGATGTTTCTATTGTAGTCTTTGGATCATTCACAAAAAGCATTGCATAGATAATTATAGGCTATATATTATTTGCACCAGGGACCTCGTCTATCAATTATAAATATCAATTTCTTCAATTTAGGCAATTTTATCCAATAATCAATACTCATTCACTCTTCAAAAATGTCTGTCAATTATTTTCACATCAATGTTTTCTTTTTTTGTATGTCTGACACCTTGTGGTCAATATCTGTAATTACAAACACTAGGTGGATAACAAATGTATAACATACAAATTGGTTGGAAACATCTCAGGACCAGGACAAGTTTAATCTGTTTCCGCCAGTCCATAAAACCACATGGACTCTCTGATTTACTGTGGAAATAAGGCTATGAAGTGTAAACAGTCTAGATTACTTTCATTAGATAAAACACACTCCTATATCAGCACCTCTCCATTTTACAACTTACCATTTTAATTTTATTTTAAATGTAGAGTAAGTGATTTTCTTTCTTAAAATAAGTGTTAAACGGCCCTCCAGCTTTTTATTAAACAGAAAATGCATTTTCAGGTCGGGATACCAATTTTTATCCAATCAGGATAGATAATGCAGTCAGGATACAGATTGTAAGTGATGACACAAATAAATGAGCAGACAAATTTGGAACTGGAACACTATACAAATTAAGCTGATAATTGGCTGAAATCTTGTCAACTACCTAAAAGATATATTTTCTGTTTTAAAGAGCTGGAGAGACAGGGAGATCCCTGTTACTGAACAAACACTCTAGAGCAATGATTACTACCAGAATATAGTGATTTAACCTTTTAAAAAAATACTTTGTTTTCACTCAAAAGTACCACTTACCCTACCTTCAAATTATAAAGTTTTAATTTTAAATTACATTTACTGTACACTCTAATTACAATTGAATGAATGCGCTCTCTCATACACACATAGAGTACATTAATTAACATCCCTGAGATTATTATTATCTGTTACACCTGTGCAGTTATCCAATTGTTATTGTCGGCGGTGCATTCTTTCTTTTAAATTGTCAGTGTTGTTCTGTCATGTAGCTCTGGTCAATGGCACCACAGTGCACCACCTAGCTCTGGTCAATGGCACCACAGTGCACCACCTAGCTCTGGTCAATGGCACCACAGTACACCACCCTGCCCTCCAGTCGAGATTGCTCTGCTTCAAACACCAGTTTGTGACTCAGCAGAGTTTCTTCAGGGCCCGAACGGATCAAGGATGGATCATTTGTCTACGCACGCACGCACGCACGCACGCACGCACGCACACACGCACGCACGCAAAACACACACACACACACACACACACACACACACACACACACACACACACACACACACACACACACACACACACACACACACACACACACACACACACACACACACACACACACACACACACACACACACACACGGTTAGTTGGCAACAGTTTACCTGCACTACTACACCCCATGAATCCTGAATCACATATTATGATTAAGTTGAATGAAGAAATACCACCAAACCCAATATAAGGATTACTTCTCACCGCCACTGCAGAAATGAAGGCATCAATGAGGTGGTAGTCAGCACCACCATGCCCGCTCATGATGGAGTGTGCAGGGGAATTGCTTGGCGCTGTGTGCTTGGTGATTTTCTGGGTCAGGAAGTCAAACACGCGAATCTCATCGCCATCATATGACAGCTCCCCCTAAGACAACCCAGCATTGGTTGGTTATATTCAGAAGGTTGTGCAAGCAGTTATATAATACTGATCATCTGAAACAAGTCAACAACTGAGCATATTCACAACGTGGCCATGTTGCTGTTACGTCAAAGTATGTGGTGGGGGCCTCCATGACAATGACGCAACAGCAAAATTGTTACTGTGTGAATAATTATGATCAACAGATCTCATGTCTTTTTATGTACACAATGTTGAGCCATATTCTAGAATCTAGAAGGTCTGTGAGTCTGTGGCTAATTGTGCAAGCCACTGCGCAGATCAGCACCAAATCCCTTGTGCATGCTTCCACGTTTTATATATTTTTAAATATATCATTTTATATAATGGAAGTCAATGGTGGTCGGATCGAGCTGAAGCCTTACTCAAATATGGGGATGACCGACTACACAGTACTGACATCATTAATGACGGTCGGACACTTTTGACATTAGACTTGCAATAGCTCCGTTTGGAACCGCATATCTATGCTTTAGCTCTGAGAAGAGCTTCTGTATCTCGGTTCTGATACCTTTACTTTTTGGAAACTATACCGCGAAAAGGGTTCATTTTTTTGGACAGCTCAACCCCAGATCTACCCGTGCAGGGATCTCCTGCCAGGCTGCCACGGAACCTCTTCTCAGAGCTAAAGCATAGATATGAGGTTCCAAACGGAGCTAGACTTGAGATTACTAGTGTAGATCATACATAATAATAATAATAATAATAATAATATTCCAATACTCTAATTTCCATACTTGCGTCCTCTGCTCCCACCTTAGTCCCCCCTCTGAGCGAGGATGCGAGAATTAGATGTGAGTCCGGAGGAATCGAGCAGGTTGGAATGAAATGCCAAATTCCAATACTCAAATTTCTGCCTGCTTGCTGCTTGCCTATACTGTATCTGTCCTCCAGGTGTCATGTTATATTGGACACAGGTTAAAGTTCCTGCCCACCACCATGGAGTCTTCATGGCGCTCCAACGAACACAATTGGCCGTGTTCACGGGTGGGAAGTTGAATGGGGAGGGCTTATCTTTGTCGCTCCATTGATGATCCCCACAAATGGTTAGGGCGCCTGTTCGGGGGGGGAGGACGTGGGGGGGATAGCGTGTAGTACCTCCACATGCGTTATGCCCCCCTAGTGAGACCCATCACTGTCAGGTGGAAAGAAGATGGTGGCTTGACGGCCCGGGTATCGAAGGAGATCCGAGGCTATCTTCACCCTCCCATTGACTTATTGTGGGGGTTAGCAGAGATGGAGTACCGGTACTCGTAGAGAGGCTGGGGAATTGGCTTTACTAAATTGGGATTGAAGGGGAGAAAATGTTTTTTTCTTTTTCCTTTATCTTGGAGGGGCATGTTTTGTGCAACAACATAGTTTTTTCATTATTTGTCTGCCCTGAGATCTTTGAAGATTTATATTATTGAAATTACAATAAAAAGATTTTGAAAAGAAATATTGGACACTGCATTTCTCTCCAATACACTTAAAAAAATCACTTCTCACTTCTTCTGCTCTTTGCATCGCCTGCCCCTCGTCATCGTGTTTTGGGTTTGTAACCTTTCTGTTCCGTTGCAGTCAGCAAAAACCTTACCTTACTGCCACTGATGACTGTCTTTCGCTTGCACATCTGCTCAGTAAATGCCACCATGGAAAAGGCAGCTGTGAGGCCTCCTTCAAACTCCATGTTAACAACCTGGACATGCAGAACATAAATGAAAACATGCCTGGTGGAAACTCTAATGCTACACACAGTGTAAAACAGTAACCAACAAGTTATTAAGTTCTACACACAGGATATACTTATGCATCAATGGACACTTGAATGATTTCCACTTGATATTGTCAGACCTGGTTAGTACAAACATCGTTGTCACACTCGTACACACAGCGGCCGTAGGGTCCAATTTTCAGTGCCTCTGTAACTGACTCGATGTCCGGAACTGAGCTGGGACATATAACTGACACTGGCCAACCAACATGACCCTTATATACACAAACACACACAAACACACACAAACACGCACGCACGCACGCACACACGCACGCACGCACGCACGCACACGCACACACACACACACACACACACACACACACACAGACACACACACACACACACACAGACACACACACACTTACTTTAGCCAAGTTCTTTTTTGGCCACCAACTAACTAAATGTAATTGTTGACAATAAAAAGCAAGTGATAATAACCTTTTTTACGCTGTCTAAGTAGATTTTCCGGGCAGAGTATGGGCAGTCTCTTTCTACGGCACACTCCAAACAGCGGTCTCCTGCACCTATTGGCTGACATGATGGTGACAGTGATGTGAAGTTAAGCTATGTGTTTAAATTGCCACATAGCTTCCTTTCAATGCTGCATGGATTGGAACAAACCAGGATAATAAAACAACAAATTCATCGACTTTTACAGAAATTATATTATTAGTTTGTACAGATTTTTAGTTAGTTAGTTAATACACTATTACAGAATAACACAAGTATTAATCATTCAAGCTTCAAAGTATTGTACATTATTTACACAATGTCCACTAGATGGAACCAGAGGAGCAACAATACTGTAGTTAGTAGATGAAGGGAACAGTAGTAGAATGGAGTGTTTTTTGGCACAGATTTCAGCTAAAACAAAAACCTGCTCCATTGAAAAACATTGGCAAAATCCGCCCACATTGGTAGAATTAAACTTCCCTATTAACCAAAATTTCAAAACAGAAGGAAAGTATGGACGAGGTAGCTAATTTCTAGGTCATCTCTTGAAGAAGACTCAGTAGTTTCCGGTCTTTGTGACCGGTCTTTGTGACCGAGAACAGATCGATCACACTGTGTGCACAGTGTGCAACTGTGCATTAGATTATTTTTTATTTTTTAAATAATAACCACCTCCTCCCGAGTTTGCATAAGGCCATCATTTATTAAACTAGATGTAATCATACATCTACTTTGTAATGGAGAGATCATTTCTTTCTATGGGGACAGCCTAGTACTCACCTTGTTTTCTTTTTTGAAGTGACTAAGAGCTCCAAATGACGACACTTTAACACACCTGCCAATAAAAGTGGCATATAGTTAATCATTAATCCCAATAAACGCACAACACGAATGCAACAACAGCCTTATGTCTTAAAATTGCTTTAGTACTGGCCAATATGTGGTTAGCCTCATAGCATAATTGCTTATGGCAATTTTGGACCAAATTGACATTTCTACCGATCTACTCTCCTAACACAGTACACTGCTGCTTCATTGTGCCTTATTGCCTTAGGGCCTAAGGCAATAAGGCACAATGAAGCAGCACACTGCACACACACTTTCTGATAGGCAAAGGATAGCCTAAGGCTTAGGCTATCCTTTGCCTATCAGAAAGCGTGTTTCATTCCAAAAATGACTTGAAACTTGTAAATGACTTTACAGTATGTAGTATTTGTGGAACAAATGTCAATATTCCTCTAAATGCCCTCACTTATCAATATATATATATATAATATCAACGTATTGGTAAATGAAATGTATTATTACCTGGCACTAATTGTATTATCTGGACATACTAGGACGGGACAACAGTTCTGTTATCTTTTGTTTTCTTTGTTGTTATACTGTATGTAATGTTTCGTGTAGTCTTGTTCTGGCCACACAGAGGTCAACATTCTAACCCTTGTATTCACAGTTCTTGTAAGGGATTTTGAACAACAAACAGTGCTGAGTGACCAGCCACGGTCACATAACAAGTGTTTGGACACCTTATTCTACCATTAACCATGAGCTTGGAGTGGATCATTGACTATGTTGTTTACCTGCGTCCACCAGCCCAGTGGTGTATCAGGTCAATGTCATGGCAGGATTTGGCCAAGAGAGCAAAAGAGCTCTCTGCTTCGTTCCTCCAATTCCCACGAACAAAGGAATGGGCGAAATGGTAGAATCCAACCTGGAGGGAGAAAATAATTTTACTGATCAGTTGAAAAGTGAAATATAATAATATTATAGAAACCTCAACAAGGTAGAGAGTAATTAGCACTAATTACTCTCTACCTTGTTGAGGTTTCTATAATATTATATTTCATAGATATAATAATATTATATAATAATATAGATACGGCATTAGTGCAGATCCAACCAAAATTATTTAACGTAAACCCTGTACACTGAAGACACTCAAGACATGCTCCATATATGGCCAGTACATAATTCATTCCATATGCTGCAGCAGTCTGCTGTCACCCAGGCGGATGCGTGCACGCAACCTCAGGGCGTCTTACTGGTTATTATTTGGTTATTATTTGTTCTATGGCAGTGTGTATAGTATTTCAATGTTATATTGTTTTCTGCATAAAGAACATTTGAGTAGGATAAGTCTGTTAATCGACATCACTCTTTAGGATAGAATTCATTCTTAATTTGGATATAATGGATATTGTTAAGTGTCCTTGCTAATTTTTGCTATCAGTGCTGTAGCCTGACCCAGCCACCGTGATTTCTGGTATAGAGGGGTGGGTGCCGCAGGGATCAATGCGTTAGAATAGATCATAAGATTCACCGATCTGAGCGCCTGCCCCCGCCCCCCTCCACCCCTCCCCTCCCTGGTAGAAAACCGCTGACAACACTGACGCCACCAAATTTGGAGTGACGTCACTGTAGTTCACTCCCACTTATAATGTAATATAAAATTATAATAAAAGTGTTCATATTGCATGTGCAGACGGTGTGCAGGTCATTGTGTACATTTTGTGCATTTCTTTTTAATAAAGAGAACCTTCAAATGTACAATATAATGATTTCCTTAATTTCCAATAGTGCCTTCTTACCGGCTCTAGGTGCTGAATATGGATCACATCTCCTATGGCTCCAGCATCTATCAATACCTAAGAGATACTGTAAGTTCACTTTAATTCAATTTTTACAAATTACATTTTATGTAATGATGGTGAAGAAAAACATAATTTAATTTAAAGATGCACTAAAGCTGTAAATAATGGATTATGTTTACATGAGATGCCAGGCACATATTGCCACTTACTTTTATCTTGTGGATGGTCGGGTCATATCGGAGCACATGACATACGGTTAGCATCACACCACTCTGAGTGCAAGCCTGCACAATCTCAGTACAATCCTTGGCAGTTGTCTGAAATTATATTAAATATATGTGCATGTTTTCCTGACACATTTTTCTAATTTAAACTATTACATACTAGTTTATTGTAGAAGCGTTATACAACTCACATCCCACAATTGGAAACATTGCTGTTTTAGATATTCAATATTTTATTCACTGGTGTCATACATCATATGTACAGTATGCCATTCATATGCACCTACAATATCTGCTCTGTCTGACTGGGTGAATGGTCTGATTTTGAGTTTGAAATATTCTCTGTGATGGACACTACAAGTTAACCATTGATCTCGCCCATGTATATTTTACACGGACCATTGCAAAGTGACAACAACGTACATTACTTTTTCCGCAACAGTGTTGTTGTTTAGAAAGGAGCGCTTAGAAAGGAGCGCTTCCTAGTTCTTCAACAGCAAATAAATTAACATATTTATAACTCCACACTAGCAAAATCTCCACTTCTTTTTAACTCTACTCCTGAAGTAGCTTATCTCTCAAGTTCTATTTTATAAACAAATGTAATGTTTCATGGAGGAAGTTCTTAAATTTAAAATGATATTACATTAACAATCTAGGCTTGTTCTTTATCAGAGCAACTTATAACTGTGAACTAACAACGCATCAAAGTGCTGAGTTAGTTAAACTCTGAAGAGTGTACAAATATAACCAAAATGGACTTGACGTGATCTTTGTGATGCCATCGTCTGGCCACGCCCACCATTACCTGCCTATGAAGAAATGATGACTTTAAGAAAAATGAATGCATAAAAAATACTCACTGCCATAGGTTTTTCCAGTAGAACATTGTACCCCTTCTTTGCAAATGCCACTGCAGGCTCCTGGGAAAGAATAGTTTAATATATTAATAGATTAATATTGGACTGTAGATAAACTATACAACAATGAGAATTACTTGAAATTAAGAATTGAGGATGCAGATTAAATCATTTTGTGACGATTATTACCTTGTGGAGACGGTCAGGAGTGCAAATCAACACAGCATCTGCAAACTTTTCCCTCTCTACTAAACAGTGCCAATCTAATTAAGAAAAAATGATTGGGAATTCAATAGGGAATAGAAAATAATTTAAGCATTTAATTTCAAAATGGAATATCCACCATTGAAACAAAAGTGGCTCCTGCTCTTACAATATGTAAAACCCCCATATTAAAACGAATCCTATCTCGTAAAAGACACTGACCATGAGGCAGTGTTTTGTTTTTCCCTGAGAAGAATACTTATACATTGCCATTAATGGCCAAACCATTCATCTTAAAAAGCCCACCTTCAAATATATTGTCATCTGCTATTCTGTGCAGCTGCTTAAGTTGATTACGAGCAAACTCCCTGGGGTCAGCAACTCCAACAACCTGAAATGAGCACGAAAATAAATTTACAAGAGCTAAAAACGCGGCTAAGAATATGGCTTGGAAAATTCAATATGAAATCAGTTTTATAGGGCAAACACTGTTGTACAATGTTTCACTCTCAGCGTAAGCTTTAGTAACCATATCATTCAACTTCTAACTGGAGAAATACTGAAATAGAAATATACAGTTTGTCAAATATTCATCATGTTTCTATAGCTTGGAATCCCCATTGATGATGTCATTGGTAGACTGTGTCGTGTCCCCAGCTCACCTGAGACAGAGTAGACAGAAATTGTGCCATAATGTCATTGTGTGAGGACTAATATGATAATGAAAATGGGTGAAGTGGCCTGGGCCGTGGCTCAGCGGTCCAGGCACCTTGGCTGCCCAGCCTGGCAGTGTGCCGTGGGTTCGACTCCTGATCCCGACGGCCTTTACTGCGTGTCATCCCCCATCTCTCTCCCCATTTCCTGTCAGCCTACTGTCTGTCCCTCCATAAAAAATATAAAATAAAAGCGAAAGCCACAAAAAAAATAAAAATGGGTGTGCCATTGCAAGTTTTCTCTGATCAGATTTCAGATCAGATTTTTTTTTAAAGAAATCCATCATGTGAAGGATTCCCGAAAACTCTGTTTTCCCATTCTCATATTGTTTGATATGATATGTGATGTTGTTGTATCCTAACCTTCATTCGTTGAGGGTGGATGGATGCAAAATGTGAGTAGATCCCTCCACGACTGCCAGCTCCCACCACAATGACATCGACAGGGGACGGCATGGTTAACGTTGTACCACGAGAACTATATGATGAAACAAAACCAGGCTTGATAAAACATGGGTTGAGTGGTATAAATTCCTCCAAAGCAACATTTTTCTCTACCTGTCCAATTTAATCAAATTCAAGCAAACAAAATAGCAAAACGTGCTGTACTGTTATTATAAACTATTTGAAGATCTTGTTCTCCATTTTCATGTTTTTCCTTTTTCATACTGGCCACTGGACTGGTGTGTCAATCACCTTTCAAGAGAAGGAGCCGGTACACCGATGTTGTTGTAATAACGTTCTATAAACAAAAGAGAAAGAATACGAATCCCGCCGCCAACGACTCGTTTATTTTGTTCTTTTAAACGATAATATAAAGTCAACTAAGTAGGCATATGTTCAAATTAGTACCTGCAGTTTTGCCCCATAAGAGTATCCCAAAATCCCACTCGGATATGTTGTCAGTGAGTCGCCGCACAGCTCACCTGACCTGACACAGTCAGCAGCAAGTAGCAACCAGACAGTCCAGACTCCAGATGGTCCAGACTTCCTTGAGTTTGAGTCGAGCATAATGGTCGATGGCAAACCAACATCATAGGAGCACAGCGCCATCTACCGTTTCTTTTCCCCCTTCTTCACATACAGAAATGCGCAAATGTTCCCTTTTTTGCCCATGTAATGTTGTTTGCTTTAAAATTACACAGATTGGTTGAACATATCTCTAAGCAATAGAGCTATGGACCAGAGCTAGAATATACACAACTATATAGGCCCTATAGTCAAAAAGGAAATCATCATTGAGATCAGCTGAGTGAATTACTGTTGATGTTGAATGCAGTTCCGAGATAATGTAGGCAGAGTTTATTTTATTCTCACTATAAAGTGTTTCATACACACATTTCTTTCCATTCCATTTTTTTTTTACTTTATATTTATAAAACCCTCCTCAAAGAAAATGTGTTAACACCGCAAACTTTTTGTAATACAATCAATACTTTATTTCTATGAAACGAGATGCAAATGTCGTCGGACAACTTCGGCTTCGGGACTACCTTTTACTCGGTTTCGATCTATGGTTTCGATGGGCGCTGATGGGACGCTTGTTTTACAGCGCCGGCTACTACTAGTAGGGCGGTGTGTGGGCGCATGCTTTCCGACATAGCCCGAACGACAACCTACCTCGGCTCAAACCCCGGGCCAAACCCTAACCTAACCTAACCATAACCGTAAGCACGGAGCAGCGCACTGCGCATCCCTCACCAACCTTAATCCGGTCGTTTTAACGGAAAACGGACCCCTCGGCCCTCACCAACCTTAATCCGTTCGTTTTAACGGACCCATCCGGTCGCCAGTAAAACAAAAACTGAATCCATTCTCTTTGGCTCTAATAGTAATCTCAGCAAGGCAAATGGCTTCTTGGTTAGAGTGGGTGACAATGTTATCACACGTAAAAATGAAATTACCTACCTAGGTTCCATCCTGGAGGCTAATCTTTCCGGTGATAAAATGGCCACCAACGTAATCAAAAAGGTCAACCAAAGAACAAGATTCCTTTACAGGATCTCCTCACTGGTCAACAAAAACACCTTGAAGACCTTATTAACAGGAGCCCTTGTACAAAGTTTCTTTGACTATGCATGCACCTCCTTAAAACTAGGCTCCAGACTTCCCAAAACAAACTGGTCAGGCTCCTACTTGGCCTCGCCCCCCGAACCCACCTCACCCCTGCCCACTTCAACAGGCTGGAATGGCTTAGGGTCGACGACAGAGTACAGCATCTTGCAATGGGTCTGGTCCACAAGATTCGATACACCACCAAGATAACCATGTACCTGTCTAGATACTTCCTTAATGTTAACGAAGTCCACACCAGGCCCGGCGCCAGGATGAAATGACTGAGGGGTCAATTGAGATTTTTGTAATGTCAATAATAAAATATAAAACTACCTTTTGTGCTGGATTGGTTTTCTAGTGATATTATTCACTAGCAGCACTGGTTATAACAACTCTAAACATGCTGCTACAAACCAAAACAGTTTAAAAAAAATCATATTGTGTTGCTAAATCAAGCAGGCAGTGTCAGTTCCATGACTCAGCTGGTCATATACAATATTCTAATGATAGCACTGGCCCGACAGGGGGGGTCCGGGGGGGCTTGCACCCCATTTGCGATAAAAATGCTTCAATCTGGTGCACTTTGAGATAAAAATGAAGAGGCTGGATCTATAAAGAACTACACACATCATATTAGATTATTATCATCTTTACTGTGCTATTATTGCCATTTGCCAACATCACAGTAGGCTACAAAACAACATTGGATAGGGCAGGGGTGGGCAACTTTGATGATGGAGAGGGCCACTATATTTCAAACTCACTCCAGAGGGCCACAATGCATATAGTCAAAAGTAGCTGATCTACAAGCTCAAAACGTGTCGCAGTGCGATGCATTTTGAGCTTGTAGATCTGCTTTTTTGCTATTTTTAAAATTGGAATCCTGAATTATTTTCACCTATTTTTTAATTGAAATCCGGAAAAGTAATATTTTTTATTTAATTTCAAATACATTTATATGTCATGTTAACTTTATGATTATGAACTGAAATGCAAATATTGGACATAAAAAAGGCTAGTACTATAGTCATTAAGCTACTAGTAATTGAAGTGGGTCATGTTTGCATGTTTGGAATTGTAACAGCTGAAATCAATAACATATCAGTATTCTGATATTAACCTGCAGACCGCATTAAGTGAACTGAGTCTGTGCTCAGAGAATAAATAGAGAATATTATATCCAATCTACAAGCTCACAATGGATTGCACATGCACATGCACCACATTAAATAGTTTGAGAACCACTGATATAGAAACATATAGTTTTCAGAAAACTGTTAGGAATAAAAATAAATATTTTTTTAGAATTGGCCTCAGGTCTAACTGGGTTTAAGCCCGGAGCTCTGAGGGGCTCTGGTCAGTGAAGAATAGACAAGATATACACACAGTACGTGGGTTAAAAGAACAAAACCCTGTAGAACTGCAGCAGGTAATATCTTTAGCCCAAGGACATTCTGACAGGACATGTGGTGGTGGTGATGGACACCTGGGTTTTTTGGGTTATAAAACCTCTAGCCTTCCAGTTACTGTGTACAGGACAGCCTGCCTCTCTCTACAATAGGCCTCCTTGGAGCCATGATCATATAACTCCAATCCAATGAAGCCAGGGTTTATGAGTGAATTTTTGTTTGTGTGCAGCCAGTGAACTTGACATGAATCTTAATGTCAAATCATGAAGACTTGGGTGTCGCCCTGGTGGCACAGCCAGTAAGTGCAGCTCCTATAGTGTGAGCACTGCATGGGTTCAAAAATCGACCCCAATTTATCTCGCCCACAATAGTCCACAGCCCACTTTCTCTGATCCACTGCATCAATAGCACCCCTCCCCCCCAATGGCAGACAATCATATGTCAGACACATACATTCAGTTGATCCGAATTAACATGTGTTAAATTCCTGTGCCTCAAGAATGTCGTACTTCTTGTTCTTTCCAGATGGGAGATGGCCATGACGCATGTTAGATGTTCCTTGCATGCCTGTACAATACATGTTTTTGTTTGTAGCAGCATGTTTCGAGTTGTTATAACCAGTGCTGCTAGTGAATATCACTGCCAAATATCACTAGAAAACCAATCCAGCACAAAAGGTAGTTTTATATTTTATTATTGACATTATAAAAAATAATTAAAAAAAAGGGGTCAAGTACCCCCTTTGACCCCTCGTGGCGCCGGGCCTGGTCCACACCCACAACACCAGAGGGAGTGCAACGAACCATGTACAACCCAGATTCGGCACAAACAAGGGACTAAATTATTTTCGCTCCTATGCCACCAAAATGTGGAACGCCCTACCAACAGTCATTAAGACATGCGAATCCCTTGACTCATTCAAAACCGCTCTCAAAGGGCACCTATACGGATGGCTGCAATTCGAAACTGCCCCCGTAAAATCTGAATCCCTCAAACATGGACGCAAGGACAACACAAGAGACGGTCGCGGCCACACAGCCAACTCAAGGTATGGCCACGGAGCCGACTTGGGGACCCAACGCAAGGACAACACAAGAGACGGTCAGTCGGTCACGGCCACACAGCCAACTCAAGGTACGGCCACGGAGCCGACTTGGGGACCCAACGCAGCTCCTCCAAGGCAAACAAACAAAGGAACGGAGCTGAACGTGAATCCCCCCCACCGCCCCCCCCCTTTTTTCCCTCACTGTATATGTTTCTTTTCCCTTTTTACCTCCATTATGATGAATTCCTGTTCTGTTCTTTGTCTATATAGAAGTGTCTATTTGTACGTCTCTAAATGTTTTTATGAATTGAACATGGTGGACCCTGTTGTAAACAAGTGTAATGCTTAATTGGGTCGTCCACTCACAGTTAACAGCCTTTGTATTGAGTTTGTGCTCGAAATGTACTGTAATTCTGCAAACTGTTAATACATATTTCAATCAATCAATCAAAAAACAAGCGCCTCCTCACGGCCCTCAGTGACCATCGACTCCCAGGCTCTGCGAAAAAGGTCATCCCTTTGGCCACACCCCCCGTGGTTGGGTGACTTGGGTCACATGACGACACCATGAGCAGCAGTACTGTAGCTAGCACTGCAGCAGACTCAGAGCAGAGTGCACTGCAGACTAGAGAGTATGGACCCTTACTGCAAACATTAGCTAAACACGCTACTGGTTGTATATTTACTGAATTTAAAGTTACGCCGACACATTTGTTTCAGAAGATTGGCACAACATATTGTTGTTTATTGTTTTCACTCAAAACAAGTAACGTGTAAAGTCGATTAGCCTCTTAATATTTCTCTGTGCTAGCCTGTTCGCTGGCGCGCTAGCTAACGCATAGCTAAAGCTCAAGGAAGGAAAACAAGCTGGTTGGTGGCGATGAACAACAACATGGATAATCAGTCTGTGACCACAGGAGCCACCCCGACCACCTCTTTAACGTCCAGCAACTGTATCGCAAACAATAGCACGGCGGCCAATGTCGGCAGTATCCCTTCGGTCACTACAAATGGTATGTACCGACCGAGCTACCGACATGAATTACTGCGTAAGTTACTGTTAGTTAGCCGTACATGGAAACTATTTGGAAAATAGTCTTCTTAAAAGTTTTTTTTTTTTAGTCGATCGTAGAGCGAACATAATGGGCCAGGGTAACATGCACCCTGTTAACTTTTATCCGTTTGCAGGATGTTCATCCTTAACTGTAACGTGGCTTTTGAATGCATTGTATGTTTGTTTACAAGCCCCAACTACCAACACACCAAAGCATGTTACTCGAAAAGGAAATTACAGAGAGAGATACGTGTCTGTACTGATGACATTATGTCCCAAACTGTCCTTGTGTTACTAGAAAGTCTTGACCAATGATGTATACATTTCTAAACCCCATTTAAACCCCAGATTGAAAGACTGTTGACATCGTTTTTAGGTGTGGATTTTTATTTGGATTTTACTGCTTAGGGCTAAACGCTGAGTATTATCTTCACCATGGAAAATGCTTTTGTATGTAACGTCAGGACAAACTTTATGAAATGCATAGCCTAAGGTTATACATGTAGGATTATGTATTATTTTATAGTTTAGGTATTGCAGCCAGTTTGCAAATGTTTTTCTCATTTCTCTCTTCATTTCATTATAAAAAATAAACTCCTGTTGCAGCTTCAACCTCCGCTGCCATAGCGACCCCTTCCACAGACACATCTGTATCCAATGGCGTGTATGTTCCTGGTGGCATCGCCAATGGAGATGTGAAACCAGTTGTCACCACAACACCCCTTGCAGATTTTCTCATGCAGCTGGAAGATTACACTCCCACAGTAAGTGTTGTTATATCTGTCATAGATTAATGACAATCATTAAATGTTCCCGCAGACTGCACAATATTTGCCATCATACATTATACACTGAGAAGGGGGGAAATTCATGATTATCCACCCATGTCACACAGCGATTTGAATCAACTTGACAGATTGTGCACAAAGACTATGACCTACATTAGTAATAGTAGATATATGCCAAGTCAGTGTTTTGCCTCCAAAAATAAAACTACTCAAGAAAAGGAAAGGTGGAGAATTTGCACCCGATGTTGACATGGCAAAAGAGGACAACATGGGTAAAATATTTTCCATGCGGAGGGATATTTCCAGCCATTTTTCACCAAACTTAATGCAAGACTAACAAATAGTAACTGATTCTCTGAACTTTAACACATAAAACTTGTAATATTTCCAGTAAGTTCACAGTTTGTTAATATAAACACTGACATTCTTTTAATGTGGAAGCTGTTATATAATGGTCTTACGTTATGGAACACCAGTTCCATTAAATTAGTATGGCGCAAACATTCCAACACTGGCAAAAATCCATGGGAGCCTACGATGCTGTGTAGACAGCAGTCCCTGTCACACTGAGCAACGCAAGATGCGTATGCTTGCAATCTGAGTTCAGTGGTTGCCAAACTCTTTATGACCGGACCGGGCACACTAGCATATATATATATATCTCTCACCTCACAGTACCTTTATGTCCAACACTTTAGGGAAAACATCTAGTTAGCTTTTATAGTTGAAGGTTGTTTGTAATTTTTGTGATTTACCTAGCCTAACACTTGATTTACAGGCCACTTCACCAATAACAAGCCACAATAGCAGTTAAACTAGGACAAATTTGACTATTTTTTTTCGAATCTTGCGTAATTATAAATGTTAATTGCTTTGTTTGTTCTTCAGATCCCTGATGCAGTGACGGGCTACTACCTCAACCGGGCTGGCTTTGAGGCGGCTGACCCGAGAATGTAAGTGCAAATTAAAGCGGCCTCATTCAGTGAGTGCGGTCAGCTGTTCCAGTGTGTGTATGCCTGAGGCCAATTAAGCAATATTACACGAGAGGGTGTTCTTTATCGTCATTAATGCGCGCCTGCGGTGCGGGCGAGTTCCGAAAGGTATCGCAGAAGTTCTGCGATGCTGTAGGAACTCAGACTATTGAAAATCAATGTTGTCTTACTCCTAGTAGTGTGCTTTTAGAGGCATTAGGGGCCGTAGACAGTTGTCTCCTCATAGTCAGGGAATATTATAAGTATAATGTTGGTGTTGTGTAAATGTGTCTACTAACATATCCCACATTGGTTTATATTCAACCACCCTAGGGGGATTTTTGACAGCTGCTGAAAGTTGGGATACCATCAACAACGTATGGCAAAATGTTCTAAATTTCATTATGCTTTAAACAGCATGTGACGTGTCAAACTAGGGGGTTTTCATGATTCTGAACCCATTCCAAGCATTCGTTTTGCACGAAAAACACTTGTTGGGCTAAATTCGGCCATAGACACTTGTGTGCTGACTTCATCACATTTGTGATGACGGCTATGGCCATTTTTAGCCCAAGGAGTGTTTTTCGTGCAAAACTAATGCTTGGAATCGATTAAGAATGATGAAAACCGTGTAGACGTGTAGTTTGACACATGCTACTTAAAGCATAATGAAATTTCCAACTTTCAGCAGCTGTCAAAAATTCCCCTAGGGTGGTTGAATATAAACCAATGTGGTATATGTTAGTAGACACCATTACAAACACATTGGTGAAGACAATTCTTGGTAAGAAATGTATTCCCAGATTGTATTAATATCCCCTGACTATCAGTGTCTCCTGTGTCTTCTGTGTGTTGCAAGCTCGCAATTAATTTTCAATGGGAGTCACATGGTTTGACGAGACAACCTTGTTCCATGGGGGGGGAGGAAGACAGCCAGGGAGCAAGCTTGCTAGGAACATTGTAGTTGTATTATGCTAGTGTGTGTGTGTTGTACACTACTGCATCCAAATATTTCTATTGTTTAATGGCAGCCAGGTGATTTTGTTTTCAGCAGAGGGCAGCCGTGCAAAGCAACAAATCTAATTACATGCTTTTTATGTTTGTAGAATCCGTCTGATCTCCCTCGCCTCTCAGAAGTTCATTTCAGACATTGCCAACGACGCACTGCAGTATTGTAAAATGAAGGGTACTGCCTCAGGTAGCTCTAGGAGCAAGACAAAGGTATGTATTTATACATGAGCTGTATGTTAAAGTTGTTTTATAATATACAGTGTTTGCAGAGGACTGTGGTTAAATGAGATCGAGGAGTTTAAGCATTCCCATCTTTTATGTTGTCTCTAAACTACAGGATAAGAAGTACACCTTGACCATGGAGGATCTACAACCCGCCCTTGCAGAATACGGTGTCAATGTGAAGAAACCTTATTACTTCACATAGTCATGTCTTTTCTGTCCAAGAGGTTTTTTCAGCTTCTCTTATTTCTATGTCCTTTGTGACCCAGTAGAGCTTGTTGACACCTTTTGCAAGAACATTTTCCAGCATGGTGCTTTAGTACAGCCTTTGATGAGTGCTCACAGTCATTTTGCCTTTTTTTTGTAGAACTTAATTTGCATTGTGTGGTTTGTGTAATTACATTGTTTATTGTGAAGAATAAATCCTTAAAGTAAAGCCTGTATATGTTTGTCCACTTTCATTCAAAAATGGTTTCATGGATGGTGACTGATGGCACTGAAGCAATGTTTCTCAATGTGGGGCCACTTTTAAACAAGTTCTAATAATGTGGAACAGTGGAATAGTTTGCAAATATGGGAAGGTTTGAGAACTACTATTTTCGCGTTTTGGTGCTATGGTATAATGTCCGTCAGCCTGTGCCGTACTACCGTAGTATGTCCAATGGGGGCCACCGTATGGGAAATACACCGTTTTTCAAACCGGTCGCATGTTTTGTTTGAGCAACGTCAATAGTCTCTAATAATTGGCCAGGAAGGAAAAAATATGACACATGTACAGCCATCAAATCCCAACAATCCGATAGTTTTCTTTGATGTCACCATCGGAGGACAGGTGAGTAAAGAAAGAACAAAACAACACTGACTGGTGTGAAAGCCAAGAGTCGCATGCAGCTCCCAGCTAACGCAACTAGCTTACTTAGCATTTACTCAACACTAGGGATAGCGTGAGTTATATCATCGTATCACACTCTTAAAGTTGATTGGTTTATAGTACTAATTGATTTAGTACCCTCATAGCGGGTTTTCTCGTTTAAACTTTAAAACAAATTAGTCGCTTGGTTATAATTCAGCGAGGCGCGGTTCCCATTTTCCATAGCTAGATCAAGACTATCCTAGATGGTAACAGCATAGGTGAGCACCTCGGTGTTACTGTTAAATTAGTTTATTCCCCCCCCCCAATGTTAAATGATAAAATATTTGAAAACTCTTAATACATGATTAGAAGTTAGAACATGCTTAAACAGTCGACAATAAAGGTCCAATATTTTGGGGCATAAACAATTTGAATTACGTCTGATGTACAGTGCATGTTCACAACTTACTTCACACATGTATATTTTACATTTATAGCCTACTTAAAACTTAAGTCAAATATTTTATTTAACATTTTTGACCAAATAGCCAATTTGAAATGAAGGTGCCCAGATGTCCCTAGTGCCCACCTATCCTGTATACTCGCAGATGTATGACCTTTGCTTTCGTGTCTTGACAAACTAAACTCGGACTCTATAGTTATTCGTTATGTGACTGCCATTGTTATGTAGCCTAGTATTTAATTTTACAGTTGATTGTTTACGTTTATAAATTGTGAGGGTGTGCAATGATTTTAAGGAATGCTGCTTATTAAATGAAATGCTCATTGGAAGAATCGGTTGATGTTCTTGAATCTTGACCATAACTATTTTTGGTGGATAGCTGCTTGGTTGTGCATTGGACAGAGTTCACTTGTCTTTAGTTACAATACTGTGACTTGTCACAATTGCTAGAGGAAGAATTTGTTTAATCGGATTTGGGAATTCAGTCTTAAATCAGGCAGATTTATGTGATTTCACGTCATTGTGCAATGGTGGAACTGAAGTAGACAGGGGATTAATACACAGAAGTAAATGGTGTACAGTTTTAGACCAGACCCGGTCTGTTATGAACACACAGAATGCCCATATGGAAAAATAGCTATATCAAAATTCAATTTACAACTTGGGAATCATGAGAAGTTTAATTTGACCACTAGATGGAGTTGCCACTTACCATACCATTTTTGCTTGGAAATACTCCTGCACATTGTCTCCAGATGCATTTTATTTTTTAATCGTTTCAGCTGTTAGACCGCATCAGGTTATCTAATTTAGATCACGATAACCTGATGAGGGTCTAATGGCTGGAACACAGTTTACTTTTTTCTTGAAAAAAGTTTATTCAAGAAAAAAGTTTTCTTTAAATCTTTTTTATGAAAACAATTTCATACATGGTATTTTCTGGGCACTGCTGCTGCAGCAGTACTGAATTGGGAGGTAGAGGATGTCATTGTCATCTGGGGAAAAGAAGGTTCCTGGTTCCTGGCATCATGCTGGCCTGGACCCCCTTACTGTTTCTGACGAGCAACAAGTCTGTATTGTTTTTGTCCAACATCTGGCTTTTGAAATTACCTCATATGGCAGCCAAGTCTATGGACTATTTGTTTGTTCAGAGCACTTTTGACAAACCTAGAGTGGCAGCCAAGTCTATGGACTATTTGTTTGTTTTCAAGGGCCTTGTGACATCATGTGAGTCAATATAAATTAAATGCATCTTCTTGCGCCCCTCAGTTCACAGTACACTAGTGTGATTTAGTTGTATTGTTTACCAAGTACCTACCAACTTTAAAGTTCTTTGGCACTATAGAAAATGCAAAAAAATCTAAAAAGACATGACGCTGCTGCACCCCAATGTGCAATACATTGGGTGATGAATAAAACCATACCATAATAGAGCAGAAAGAACTGCACATATAATTCCCATTTACAGGAGTTTATTAAATTAAATGACATTGCGCAACACAGATTCTTCCTAAGACCAGCTATAGAAATGCAGACCATTTACAGTAATTATATTACATACCAGTCTCAAAGTAAAGAACTTCAGAGACATAAAAACAGAGGTGCAGGATTTAAATCACTGTACTTGCATTTGCCCATATAATATTAGTATATTTTATATTTCCAGTTTTTTTAAACTGGTGCACTACACAGTATGCACCTTTCTAATGCGCCACAGCCGCCACTATGATATATCTTCCCTTCTTTACATTACTTTGGAAAAACAGAGTTGCAGAGTCGAATGCTTATAAACAATATACAAACTTTATATTCACTATCTGAATGTATAAATAAAAAGCTGTTAAACACATAACCACTTCCAAGATTTTTTGTTTTTCTTTATTTTTGTCTTTAATAACCTTTATTCATGCTAGCATACAATTGTGTGTTTTCCGTTTGTGATCATACTGTCTTCTAGAAGAAAAATGATGATGCAATTGTTATATTGTCAGTGTAGCTCTCCAGCTACTGATGTCAATACTGTATCTATCGAGCAATGTCTTGATTTACTTTCACATGGACCAATACAGTAATAGAAAACGGCATTCATTCTCTTCAGACAGTTGTAGGAAGTTTGTGCTGATGGGTTCCTTTGCTCAGGTGCCAGTACCCACGGCATAAAGACATGTCATCCGGCAGTTTATTGTATGGCCCTACTATGTCGCTCTTTAACCAGAACACCACACCCGTCAATACACTGTTGATGCATTCCAGCCAAAGAAGGTTGACGATAACATAAGCAGGTATTCCAAAGCCCAACCACAGACACATCACAGATATCACCAGATAAGGCATCCATACTGAAGCGAAGCCCAGAGTTAAACTGACACACAGAGATGGACGATGCATGACTTGAGGTTCTGTCAGGAAATTATTCTCATCACTCTTGGTGTCTTTCATTGCCACATATCTGAACTGTAAATCGCTCCTCAGGTTCTGTGGAGGTGCATTCCTCTGTTGATTAAACTTTTCGGCTTCTTCAAACCACTTGTATAGCCTGGTGTAGTGGGGCAGCAAAGTTACAAGGACGTAGATGAAAAGCCCGAGAACAGTGTAGCTGACTATTCTTGACTCATGTACTTCACACACCAGTGCCGTAGTTCCTCCCAACTCCTCGATTTCCATCATGTCTGTTGTCACTGATCCGGTGTTGTAGACCACAGCCTTTGTCCACATCAGTAAGACCAAGACTACATTACATAGGGATTTACAAAGGGATTTACAGCTCCACCTGCTTGTGAGCATATCCCCTAATGCATAGTCCAGCAGGCCCAGGCCTATTGTAGGAACTGGTAGTGCTGCATATACTGCAGAGGCATGTCCCAAGATAAAGCAAACAGACACAGGAGATCTTATGGGCCCAAGAAACCACAGTGTCACCATGGAGTATGCCAGGAGGGCATCAGCCACAATGAAGGACAGTGCACATATGCTTAGAAAGGAGTTACGCCATTTATGCTGGCATAGGTGCAAAACAACCAGGCCCAGGCCCAACTTGCACAGAAAGAGGAACATGTATTGTCCGGTGTTGTTTAAATGACAATGATCCTTCTGCTCCCAGTACTCTATAATTGCGAGCATTTTGACAGTGCTGTTTCCCGGAAATGTCGGCAAGTTGGGTGACATTTTGGTTTTGGCTAATGCATTATCACAGTTCCCTCCAGGCTGGGTGCTTCAGAAAAAGCTGTTGAAGACAAGAATAATAGTGGTTAGAACCACACACACACACACACACACACACACACACACACACACACACACACACACACACACACTGACACACACAGAACCAATAAAAAAAATACAGCAGATTCAGCATTCTGTTATACGGACTTTGATATGCACACATTTGGAGTGTGTGTTGTTTCTTTTTTGGTTTTTTGTACCTTTTTCGCAGAGTGTGGGAGCTGATTGTCAAGGTCAAGTTTATTCTCATGTCCCAAACTGGGGCGCTTGTTTTACATCGTTGTCTACTACTAGTTGTAGGAAGTAGTGGGGCAAGGGAGGCTTTCTCACATTCTAACTCAGCCAGAAAACCCCATTGTGCCATCCAGCTCGGCAGCCATCTCTAGTCATTAGACTCCTGGCTAACTAACCCACACCTCCTGGTATTGAATTCACAACCACAGACTACTTTTTTGGCTGGTGTACGCTTTGACCTGCAGAGTACACCGGTGTGGTGTCACCAATCACATGACCCCAAGTTCTAGGCTAAATAGAAGGGATTTTTTTATTTTATTTTATATATTTTGAATTTTAACATTATTTCCCAATCTGTGACATACAGACTTCAGAATCTCAGTTCTTCCTGGACTACAGTCTGTGCTTCCTGTAGTTCCAGTCAGAACGATCCCTCCAACTGATGTCCATTGAGGTCAGGAAGGATCTGAGATCCACATGGAAACCACGCCGTTATTAGACCCTGTTTTATTTTATCATTGTCTCTTCCTTCTTTGAAGTGAATGTTAATTATTCACTTCATATATATTATTTGAATACATTTACGTTTGTCTCATCAAACAAACATGTTGCTCCTGCATTAAGCCAGCAATGATTACTGCTACTGACTGTACCCGGCTGTCCATCAGCCAATGCACTGCAGCTAGGCAGTAGGCAGGCAGACAGACATGTGACACAGAATTGTGTGGCACAGATTATTTGTTTTGTCAGGGGAAATGTGGGCATTTTGCATTTGAGTGACTTTTGAAGTAGCTAAAATTTCTAAATCAATTTTAGAAGTAGCTACCGTACAGTAACTTGTGTTGGTAGTTACTTAGAAACAAACTCATGCAGTAGCAGAAGTAGCAGTTTTCCCCCCCGTTTTAACAATCAGAAATCAACCAACTCTGTTTAAAAAAAATGCTGTCTGTTTGTCACAGTCAGTGTCACCCTGTCATCTCTCCATATCTGCCCTTAAGTTTTCAGACAGTCTTTCTTCGCTGTCCTGACTAAATACAGCAAAAATACATATTATCCAGGGCATGGCACTCAAATGCATTTTACAATAGTAAAATAAACAGTGTTTTTCTTGTTTTTTTAATACTCTGCAGGACCAGTCGTGTTGAAACTCCTATTCATACTTAGATCTTAGTCTGAGGTCATCTGGGAAACAGAAGACTGAGCCTTTGTTCTGTATCAGCTCAGCTGTGCTGATAGTTAGATGTCAAAACAATGTTATTAATCTCTTCAGTGGTAGGCAAGTCTGACTGGCCCACTGTACCTGCTATCAGTTACTTACTTTGTAGCACTTTAGCTTGCTTGTTTACTTACAACTCATTACTTAACCGCTTATGTTGTTAATTGAGTCCATACTCCGATCTTGCACTTTTGTAAGTCGCTCGAGTGACTGTTAGTGCTAATACCTAAATTGAGCTTCCATAGTGAACCCTGCATTGCAGAGCACCATTCCTGCTGATAATTTGTCATAGTTGATGTTAATAGTGCATGTTTGACATTCAGTTTGACCTAGATCTGATTGACTGGTGCTGATTCAGTCTCATCTGCATAAGAATTTAGATATGCTTGGGACGCCATGGTCACTGCTTAATCTGGATACTGCATGTCCAATAATACAGGATGCAACTGTTGAAGTACAACTCATTTACATTCATTGTAGAAGGTCTTATTCATATTATACTCTGTTCCTTTGAATCCTTTCTGTATCTGTTATGATTGATGACTCATATATTATATATATTCTAGTCATGTAATGTGACCTATAATTCTATATATTCTCTGTGTTTCATAAACTTCAGTTGTCATGTGATACTGCCTGGTATCATCTTGTTCTTCGTTCAATCATCACTCACCACTTTTAATAGTGGAAGTGGAAAGTGGGAAGAAAAAAAATAGTAGTATTACTACATTTACAAAAGTGCAAGTAACCAACCAAACTGATGGCTATTTAACTTTTTAAAATGTAAGTATAACTATTAAATATTAGTAACACCAGTATTATTATATTTAAATAGCTTTGGAAAGGAATGATCATTAAGAGCAGTAAACTGTGGAACATTTAACTGTCAATTCTGTCAACACAAAATTGTTAAAGTTTATCTTTTGCCAGAGTAAAGAAAGAATAGTATATTTTGTTCATTCCACAGAGAATGACAAGTGTGCCTGCCCTGTTACCTGTTGGCCAAGTCGCATGTGTTTCCGTGTCAAGCCAGCGGCTGCCTGCATCAAGGCCTCTTCTGAGTGGAAAAAGCTAGCAAAAAAGCAGAATCTGCTCACGCTCCAGTCAAGGTCCACACATGAGATCGTGTACAACCACATCCAGCTTCTTTATGCTCCGTCACCCTGCAAGAACAACTTGTAGAAAAAACACACTGTCTTTAAACAGACCGGTCTGTTTTGACCCTCCCCCACAGGTGACAGATGACTCTCATGCTGTTTTGCATGTTGGGTAAACTGACTGGATGATGGACCCACCCTTTCACAATAGATGTATGTAGCTAAGCTCTTTGTCCATATGATGTTTCACTGTAGAAACCCAGTGAAACCAGTCTGAAAATGGTAGGTGTCAAGGATGTTGGCAGGCACGGATTGCCCTTAGGCATTGACGCCTCCCCTGGCAGGGACAACCAATAGTAAACATAGTTCACGTTTTTTGATTAAAATGCTTTTTGACATCATGCCCAAATTATTCTCCATTTTGATAGTTATCCAGTTTTTTTGTTTGTTTTTTCTTGATAGTATCAAGTGATGACTGACAGGAAAGAAGGGGAGAGACAGGGAAGCTTGTCATGAACGGGACTCGAACGTGCTGTCAGGCCAAAGCCTATGTGTGGCATGTGCCTAGACCACTTGGCCAGCGGGTGCCCCCAATTTGATAGTTTTATAGCCAAACGGTTCTGGTAAAAACATCATTGTGGAAGCACTTGTTATGTTATAACCTACTTCTTACTATTTGTACACCGGTTTACTCCTCCATAACACAATATATATGAGCACTATATTGTTAGATGATATGCCTACAACAGTTAGTGCTTATTCTTTCTGTTTGGCAAATTAGTTGAAATATGTTTGAGTCGGGCCGTCTGTACGCAAAATCACACTGATTCATAATCACATTTATGGCTGTGGGTGGAGTTTGTGTGTTTGCTTTGTAAGTGTAAATGTTTCTATGACATGGCCAGTTTGGCCCCAGGTAGTGGTCTGAAAAGGGACACAAAGAGCAGGTGTGGTGAATGCAGCTATGTTTCAGTTCAGTTGACTGATAGTTTGTAGTGCTGAGACCAAAGAGGGGGTGAGACTGATTCAAGACTGAGACAGAGGTAGTGCCAGACTGAGCCATACTGTATGGCCACAATGGAAACAAGTCCCCAAGGACTTTTGTATTATCCTTTTAGCCTTAATATTACTGTATTATGTGCTGTTTACATTTCTGACTAATAAAGTATTCAATCAATCAAGACCAGAACATTTGCATTCCTAATCAATTTCAGGTACTCTGGTTTTTGTGTTGTCTGAAGTCACTTGAAGCTAGATGCGTTTAACATACAAAATGATATTTCTTTTCTGAATAAAATGTTATTTTGTCCAATCTGTATGGTAAAGTATATTTATAGTATAATACAATATAATGTATACAACAATTGTGGTGATTGTTTTTGGTATCTGCTCTTATTAGTATTGAGACATTTAGATCCTGTGTCTAGGTTGGACCTGACACGATCTTCCTGCTTCCAGAGCAAGCAGGCAGACTATTATCTCTGTGGTACAAATGTAAGCACAAGATAAATAAAACGGGGAAGTTATGAAGTGCAGCTTTAAGAGCTTAATAGTAATAAAAATGAAAGCAATAAGTTCAAAATGACAGAATTGTATGAAATGGGTAGACCTGTTAAACAAAATATGATCTGGATATTAATACGCTTTTAAGACACACAAACTGTTGATGACAAGCATGATTAATACTGTAAATTTAGCTTACCTAGTATCAAGAATAGATGAACATAGCTTGTCTGTTCCACACAAGCTTATAGCAAACTAGTCCTTTGCTCTTGTGACCAGTTTCCTTTTCCAATGACATTGACATGATAACATGACATTGATTTTACTATATTATTACTACCCTAGAGAATGTAATATACAGCACAATATAACAGGATTCCACTTAACTGCGGGATGTCGCCAAGCAGTGTTGTGGGGACAAACTACTCTTTTCATACGCATAAATTGTTTCCTTTCACTTATGCGCACACTAGTGCACACACTACACAGTGTGTGTGTGCTTCAATCTCCTCTACTGTCCTCCAGTTCCCCAGTAGTTTGTGGGAGGCCTGTGTTGGCTGATGCTCTGGCATCCCCCCCACAATCACTCAGAACCACACTCACTCAGAATCCATGGAATAATAGATGAGCAGGGCTCAACACAGGATGCTTGGAACCCATTCATGTATTGCATACATTTATTGGAAAACTCTTAATTTACAACCCAATATGCTAGCCGGCAGTGACAATTGTCGTCACAAGGAATGGGCTGAAATGACGTTCCCCATCATCCCAGAGTACTGTAGATGCAAAGTAGTTTACTTGCTCACTTGGCCGCCTCCTCAATTTGGAACTAAAAGGCATGATTATGATTCGATCCGTCTGTGTGTATAATTTGTCATTAGTTACATACATGCTGTTATCAGTAGAGAAACAAGAATCACAAGCCTTGGGACAAACTAAGTAATGGTACACTATACAGTACTTCATGTTTAGTGCTACATACTGATACTCCACCAAAGTATATCCTTAAGCAAAATTAGGAACTGGTCTGTCAAGATTATGCTGCCAATCTTGTATATCACTGCCTTAGGAACACAATGGTATATGTTTCTATATTCAAGTGACATAACCTGTTTGCCCAAGGCGAAGGAGCAAGTTGACCTATATTGCTAACAGTTGTTTTTATCTGGTTGGTCAGCTGCTGTGATAAAATGTGCTCAACTGTTTTTCAGGAAGTTGGACGTATGAAGGTTGAGCTGTTTGCTGATGTGGTTCCGAAGACGGCAGAGAATTTCAGGTAGGGAACAGGCCTGCAGAATACTCTGCACTGTCACCGTAACGTAAAGTGAACGTGTGCTGTAGCACATTACATACAGATATATTCTACAAAGTACAGCATACTATCCCCCAAGCACACATGACAATAAGCATAAGATATTACATCACTCCATCTATCCACACATTAACATTTTTGCAGCATGTATGACTCCACCCCTAGAGACCCAAAGTTACTATAGTTTATCAACATTTGATGCGCAAATCCGATTTGTTTGCATATCCAGATTGTAATCGCACTCTTTTATCAAGAATATTGGATTTAAACCACACTTAAGTAGTTTGAAGTGCGTAGTTTGAATTCAGACTTCTCAAGATGTTTCAGTCTGGACACTAGTATCCACTCAAATCGGATATCCGATTTTCCTTTTACATCATTTGCAATGTAGTGATGATGTCAAACCCAGAGTGTGGGAACGAGAAGGATTTTTAATTTTTTAGCTAAGTGTAAGCGGTTAAAATACCATCTACAGAGGAGTTCTGCGATGAGACTAAATAGATAGTGGCTACAGTAGGTGATTGGTTGCTGTTTTGTTATCTGCACTGTTCTGTACGCCTATGTTGTTACCACAGCAACCAATGCAAATGGGTTGACAATGTCTGAATACAGTAACACAAATCCGACCTGATCATTTGGAAATAACCGTATGGACAGTTAATCCTAAAGAGAGAAACAAACAGGGTTTGCCTGCAGTCTGAACAAAGCCTTAGATTTTGTAATACATCTGCATTGTGCCATAGGCTAATCCCTGCCATACATGTACTGTACATGCATATGGGACTTACATACAGTATGGATTATGGCACAATGTACCTACATTACGACATCTAAGTGAGTACACCAACGTGGTAAGTGTGGCAATATGTCATTTCGAGGTTTTGAAGATGTTTCGAGAGGGATCGGGTCCCTAGGAATAGGAATAAACCTAGGCAAAATGCATTTTTTTTAGGTATGTAATCCAATCAAAGTACGGACCCTCAAAGATTCTGATTAAGTACTAAATAGTCACACCCAGACATGTCGAATTATTTTGACTCAGGCCAAGTTGCACAACAGCTGTGTACTCACACACCCAGCCCAGAGTTTGACACTACCCACACCACAATGTACATTTTGGGATTCATGTGTACAATACCATGTTCGATTTTTTTTTGGTTGATTGTTATGTGGCGATTCTTTTGATATGCTTTTGAAGCACTTTGTGTCGTGACCATCAGTGTCTGTGAAAGGTGATCTACAATTATATTTTACACTATGAATCATTTCTGAATGTGAAAGATGTCTTGTTCCTCTCTTTGCAGGCAGTTTTGCACTGGAGAGTTCAGGTAAGCAAGTGATGCTGGTATGTGTGATGTGTTATAACGTCCAGGTCCTAAATTAGGCATTGGTTCTGGCCCACCAACCCCTCTTCTAAAACATGCATTAGACATTGCCAATAATTTTGCCCAAGCAGCACTTCATGGATTATTACACTTCCATTACACTAATTTGGTCTTTGCATTTTCCCATTTAGTGACATAGATGTAATTTATTCCTCTGCACTTACTTTTACTCTGGATAATTATTTTGCCAATTTTCTATCCTTTTTGATATGGACTGCTGGACCACAAATATCACATAATCAAACTTTATTATCATCGTAATATTGTTTTTTAACAGCAGATTCTGCATTTGTCCATAACAAATGTCCCCTCATGACAATACTTTGTATCCTAATATAGTGGGTGAAATTATTTTTGTGCCAGCTTTCAACATTTGCAGTTACGGGAAGAGTTACAATAGGGAATAGAAGAGAGAATGTAGAACAGAAATAACAGGAAGGCAGTAAAGCACAGTCAAAGTCCAGTGTACATAAGGTGCATGAATAATTTTAGCAATGGATAGATGGCACCATGGAAGACAGAAATGCTTCTTGTGCAGGTGGAAAACATATCCACCATATACAAGCAGCAGGTATATAAAATCAGTGCCATGTGCATTGTTAAAGTGACAAGGATAAAAACATAGCAACAGGTAAATCGCATAAAATAGAAGCAGGTGTGAAATCATGGCTTCATATGCATGGTACAGTAATTGGTTAAAGTGACATGGTTACCATAGCAGTGAGTATTGAGTCACCATCTGGTGACTGATATCAATATACAGAACTGATAAACTGCCACAAAAATGTGTGCAGACATGTACTAACTAAAGGTGGCCTTACACTAGCCGATAATCGGGCATTTTTTGACGCTCGGGGGGTGCCCGACCCAATCGATCTGCTCGGGGCGCGATCGGGATCGACCCGATCAACATCAAGCATGTTTGATATTTGCTCTGCCCCGCTCCGATTATCCTGTAGTGTGTGGTGCTATCAGATTTCAGATTGAAAAGAATCGGCTAGTGTAAGGCCACCTTTAGTGATATGCCTTAGTGGCGGACTGTGGCGCCAGTTGTAAACGGTACTGTCAATTGTCTTGCTCTTTAATATGCCGAAACTGTAGAAGATACTGTTAAGTTGTTTATGCAAGTACAATTACGGGGGCTATTTTTTGTTCAAAGTCCGCCCCCCGGGATGTGTTCATATTTGTACATCATCTGTTGACTTGACTTTATCCAGGGAAATGTAACGTACACTGATGTTCTTTACATTGCCTTGTTTAATCTCCCTTTATATATTTAGACCATTATTGCATTTATGAAACAAAACATAACAAACATAAGCCGGTCCAAAAGTGTTCATAATTCTATCCGTCCAGCTATCTGCCTTCCATCAAATGGCACAACAGCTATAGTGTCCTCCACCAGGATGCAAAATAATGCAGACTGATTACATGCGATGAAGGGTTGGAAGATTCATCAGAAACTGATCCAATTTATCTGTCTGTGGTTCTTTTTTTTTGGCCCATACCACATAACTGGATAGTAGCCTAACTGGAGTTGGAATATTTGTTGAATAAAGTTTTCCTCCTTTTAACTATTAAGTGTGCCCGGATCTCCACTTTTTTCTATAGATGTGTTATCCCGATTGATCCCAGGAGCACCTTTTTACTATTTTTACATTTTGTATACCTGCACACCTCCTGAGCACCTGGTTGCTTCCTTGCCTCTGGAATATTTGTTACTTGGGGGGTGGTAATTGTACTCTCATTTGTGTCATGATATTTATACAGGTTTGGTAAGGGACCGGGTACAGTATAAAGTAGGAAAATGAGGTCACAATGACTGGTAATTCCTACTGTGTTAACTAATTCGCCAGAACGGAACAACCTCTAAATAGTTCACGTTAAGCTAAAGTAGTATGAAAGGTAGGCACACGTAACAGTAGTTACAGACAGTTGTTAATATAACAGTCTGGCATCTACAGTCTGTATATGCAGTGCTGTCTTGCACAATTTGCAGTCATGTGTTTGTCTTCATCTCCTGTTTGAAAATTCTCACCCTCAGAAAAGATGGAGTCCCTATTGGGTTTAAAGGCTGCACATACCACAGGTAAGTGCACTTGTACTGGAAGGAAACAGGATTGATGACACACATACCTCTATTGCTACTGATATTAGAAATGTCCCTAATACTGTTAGTATGTGCTGAAAAGCATATTTTCGAATGCGGAATAAATAAATAATAAAACCCGGAGAGTTGCTTTTTGTTCATTTCTTTGTACAGTAATAAAGCACGTTTAAATGTGAAGCCTTTAGAAACCATAATGCAAATGGAAAAAGGCCTCTTGTCTACAAAGTCATACAAGACTTGTTTTTTCCTAATGAAACCATTGACACGTGCCAGTTTAACAAGGTTCACTGCCCTAACATTTTTTTATTGCTTATTGGTAGGGTAATCAAAGACTTCATGATCCAGGGTGGAGACTTTGTAAATGTGAGTACACACACTTCAATGCATTTTAGTTAATGATTGTTCTCTGATGACACATTACAAGCGCCATCAGTATATGGGATGTTTTTCCACTACATCGGTCTGTTTCAGACTAATACTTGTCTAGTAGTTTATACCTCTTTTTCTTTTTTACCAGTTTCAGATTTCTTAAATGTGATATTGCACATGATTGATGTATATTTCGCTGAGACATTGATATGTGTTCAACTGTTCACTGTGTTTGCACTAGTGCATCAAAGCACAGAAGCAGGTTCGATGTTAGGAAAATCCAAGTCATAGTCATACCCCCCATATTGCCCATGTGTACTGTGTAACCTTTTGTTGTGATTTACAACAACATTGAATTGACTTTGTCCTTGCTCTTGATTTAAGCATTGAATGTCATGAATATAGTCTATCAATATAAAATATATACAATCAATAATGGGTAGAGGTGGAAAAAGCTAGCCATCTCTCACCCTCTAGTGGACATGTTGTGCAATACACTTTAGCTTTTGTGTCCTAGAGCCGTCCTAAGCTATCCCGATGTACCTTTTGTACTTTTGTGCAGGGCGATGGAACTGGCATTTGCAGCATCTACAGAGGTCCATTTGCGGACGAAAACTTCCGAATGAAGCATTCTGCCCCTGGTCTTCTGTCTATGGTGTGTAAAAGATTACACTCCCCATCCATTATATATAAAAACAATAGTAGTTGCATTTAAAATATTGCATTGGTTAAATTAAAAGGTAAATAATCCCATCCCTGATAGTCTAATATATTTTCAGAGCTCTAGTCCTTCACAATAATATACGGTACTGTAGATCTTCTGCACACTAATTAATATTCTCTTTATTCTTCATCAGGCAAATAGTGGTCCTGGAACAAATGGATGTCAGTTTTTCATCACATGTACAAAGTGTGACTGGTTAGATGGGAAGCATGTCGTTTTTGGTATGGTGTTTTATCAATCTATTGGAATTTATTCATGTTGGAGCTACATTTTGGTTGATTAATCCGTCTTTTTTAATAACATCTTATATGTGATTTTAGGAAAAATTGTTGATGGCTTGCTGGTCATGAGGAAAATTGAGGTAATGAAAAAGTCTAATATTGTCATATTGATTTAGAAGTTTTAATGTATTCAATTACCTGAATATTTGATGAGTACAAAATGTTCCAGTGTTCTAATAGCTCCCCCCCCCCCCCCCTTTTGTTTTACCCTTTTGGGGCTCACACCTAATTTAACATGGACTCTAATATTCCACTAATATTCCTATTATTTCACGATTTTACTACCATCTGATTAAATACTTTAAGGCGTGTAAAGCTGATCACTTTATTTAGCATCCATGTAAACACATTGGAATCTCTCATAAGAATCGTTTCAATTTGGTTGAAGTAATATTTTTCAGCTACTGTTTCTGATGTAAGGACAAAAAAAACATGTGTAACTTATCTGGTAGTGTAAGTGTACACTATGTACACTTTGCTGTAAAAAGAATTGTGGTCACCACTGCGACAGTATCCCTACATGACCTTCTTTCCATTGCCTGTGTCTCCCCTCTGGTGGCCAAGAAAGCTATGTATGTTTTTCCAGCATTATGCTCCCCCCACAACTATTAACATCATGATACATGGACAACACCTTTTACTTTGAATTGAAAGCAGGGATGGTCATTGTTTATTACTTTCAGGGATCATGTTAATGTGCAATAATACTTTTGTAGAGGATTCTGTTGTGTAGTTAACTTGCCATGATGATGTAACTTCAAATATTGACAATCTTTCTTAGAAATTGATATTCTAAAAATCGTGTCCTCATTGAGTTACATTGTACAATTAAATGGCTCTAAAGTCACTCACATAAAAAAACAAAACAGATTATTTCAATATACAATATGACAAAACGCAGTAGAAAATATTCAACTTGCTGATGATTTTACTCTTTGAATATCCACATCTGACTGTGGGTCTAGTAGTCTGTCTGGATCTTCTTCTGTATACAAATGAGTTTCCAGGTCACCTGTTTCACTGTGCAATGTAAGCCATTGAGGATTATCCATTTCTATGGATCAATGGAGCAACTGAGGAAGATATCTTGCCAATATTTGGAGTTGCATCACAGCTAGTTGTATATAATTGAAACCTCTACCAAAGTGTCATTGCGCTTTCACTTGGGAATTTTGAAAGGAAGCTAATTTAAATTACCGGTACTAAGTGCTGTCACAATTGATTGGCAGCAACAGACAAATGAAGGGAACCAAGTTTTGATAACTTGGCAATGACATTTAATAACATAAATGTTCTCACAAATCCCAACAGAATGTTCCTACTGGTCCCAACAACAAACCCAAGCTCCCTATCGTCATTTCCCAATGTGGAGAGATGTGATATGGCTCTACTTGCAAGAGCTGCAGGCGCAGACCCACAAGACCATCCGTTTTCTGCAGGGAACCAATGATCCACCTTCTTTGTTTTCATACGTCAGCCAATTTTTACTCTTTCTGTCAGCAAAACTCAACCAGCTCTTGTGTAAATTAAGGCAATATGGATTACGTTTATCTTTTTTGCTGGCATTAATGTACATGTACATAATTGTAACAACATACCCAGTAATAAGACATGTTGGCTGGATAAAGAACATCTTGAACTGAAAGGCTTCATGCATTGATAGATTAGCCAAATCTGATTTGATGCACCTAAAATCTAATGTACAGATCAGTACATGATTCACATAGGCATATTTTTGTGGCTTATGTCTGGCCTATTTACAGTTGTCAGGGAGTTATTACTGGGTTGTAAAAGAGGTAATGGAAGCTGTTCAAATCTATGAGCGATGTCCAGATTTAAGCCTCTCAAAAAATACAATTGAGAAAAAGGTAAATGAAAGCTGGAAGGAGAGTTGGATTGTAAACATTTCTCCATTTGTAATTCAAACATTCTTTGAACCAACTTTGTGACTAATACATTCTTTTACATTTAAATAAATAAATAAAGCAACATGATTTCTCACTTGTTTCTGAAAATTTTAAAAGAATGTTTGACCATTTAATTTCTTCATATTCAAATTGTTCCCCTGTGAACAAATTAAGCATGTGGTGATCATGGTATTGTTGACTGTCATCAAATGATTTTTGGATTTAAAGGTAGGGTACGTGATTTCATTTGGTTACAATACATGTTAATAAGCTCTATATTGTGATAGTACTCATTGCTATATTGTTTATTCGGAGTGAGGATGTCTCCAGCTTTTTATTAAACAAAATGCATTTTCAGGTCGGGATACCAATTGTATCAGATTAAACAAGTGGGATTGTAAGTGATGACATAGAAATGAGCAGACAAAATTGGAACTGGAATACAAAGTTAAGATGATAAATGACAACTTTCTCCTGATAGAGCTGGAGAGATGATGAGACTCATGCTACTGAACAAACACTGGGAATGAGTACTATCAGAATATAGTGATTTAACCTTTTAACAAAAAACTTTGTTTAAACCAAAAATCACACCTGTGTGAAGTAAGTGGTGCAACTCCGTGTGGGGGTCCCTGGGGGGTGGGAGTTCCAGACGCGTGATTTCTTTCTACGTACGCTTTAAGACATAGACCCGCCCTTGGTGACGCCCCTCGTCTGCATCTCAAGAAAATCAGTGCAATCAAAGCTTCTGCAGCAACACACGCTACAGAAAATCATATGAGCACACTTACATAAACACACACTTTTTCCTACACATGCACACAGGATGTAAACGTAAGCCATAGTTCACCGTCATGAATCATGTCATGATTATGATTGTCATGCGGCGACAGATAAATGTTCTGTGCAAACTACAACAAAAAGAAGTGTTCACGAGACAATTACAGTTACAAGGCTTACCTTTTATCGGGGACGGCGACAGATAAATGTTGACGTTTTAATATTATTATCGCTAAATCGCTAACGTTTTAATATTATTATCGCTAAGCTTCTCCCTACTTCTCTCCCTACTTCCTCTACTCTTCTGACTATGCAGCAGCATAGCTAGCCAATCAGAGGCAGGCGGGCCGCGCGGGCCGTCACCAAGGGTGGGTCTGTCTTAAAGCGTACGTAGAAAGAAATCATCGTTCCAGACCCACAGGAACGCACCCAGGGTGCCGGCCTGATTCCGGCGAGCCGCCCCGCATCCGAAACGGTTGAGAAATGACAGAGTTACCGTGTGGGGGTCCCTCTACTGTACTGTACTGTCACTGTACTGGCACACCTGAAATCACCATATATACAGTTAATATGTGCGTGTGTGTTTGTGTGTGTGTTAGGTTGCGCACAGGTGGTGAAAAACAACCATGCTGTTTTCGTGCTCAGACATACCCAGGCAGCCAGCCAGGCAGGCACCCACACACACACACACATAGTCACTTAAGGAAGTGGTTTGCATCACTTAAAAATATCACTTACCCTACCTTTAAAGTTGTAGGGAATACTTGCCATATTCTCCAGCAGGCAGGTTGCAAAAGAAAGTTAAGTTGAACTAACTAATCCTTTAAAAGTATATTGCGATATTATATAATACAAATTGTCCAACTACACCACAGTAGCAATATTTATCAAGTTAAAAGGCACAAAACAACAGTCTATGTGTCTACGGTATCTTATTTCCCCTTGGAGACTGCTTCGGCCGTACTTTCTTGCTCAGACTACAATCTCCACAGGTTGTGGAGTTCATACATTCATGATGCTGTGACAAATGTAAACGGGTGTAAAGAATGTAAACTATATTCTACCTTGTGTATAATAATTAATTTCTCTTTGATGCTTTCAATATGCAGATAAAGTCTTCCAATTTCAAACTGCAAGATTGCATTTAATAATTGACTACAGTGACTTACTTGGCCTAGATGTCATTAAAAAGCATAGAAGTCTATGTGTGAGAGGAGTTGAAAGGCACAAGACTCCTCAGAGCAGAGGCAGTTTTGCCAAGCAAGTCCTCTGTTGAACTTATGGGCTACCTCTTATCCCAGCCCCACATACAGCCCCAACCTACCAAAACCCCCTCCCCCAGCTTGCACTCTCCCTCTCTAGTCTGCTTGGACCCCGTTCCCCGACACAAAAGAATCCTTTCAGATGGAGGCTCTCTTATGGAAGCAGGAAGAGTTCTCTTAGGAAGGTTTGGTGGGGGGGGGGGGGGGGGTTAGGCCTACTTCGTGTTGAAGGCTTTCTGGGGTCAATGCTAAAGACCATCTTTGTGTGTGAGAGAGCTGGGCTCGTCCATAAACAACGAGCTCCTCACACATCAACCAGCACTCATAAACAGTGCCAGTGGGGGCATTAACATGACAATGGGTGGGGGTGGAGGTGATCTCCCCTCTGTCTGGCTATGGAGGTTGTGTGTGTAGTGTGTGTGTGTGTAAATTCAATCGTTTAAATAAAAGCCAAATGATAATGACAGCAAGTATGTCTTCTGGGCTACTCCAATTCCCCTATGGATCACATGAGGAACAAGCTGATACAGTATATAGGCAGTGGGACACTGACAATTGTACTGTCAGTAGAGTTCCAGTGATTTGGGTTGCAGTCTTCGTGCATAAGCTGTCGGTATAGGACAGCATTAAATGCATCCGAAATTCCGAATGTCTTTCTATATCTCACGAACAAAGCGCCACATTCTTTATGTGTAGACCACCAGACCTTTCTTCCACCAGGCTGAGGGTGGACTGGGTCAGCAACAGCAACTAGCCTACACTCCAAATCGATCTTTGGGGGCATTACAACAGTATATGGCCCACGTAGTGTGACTAGTGTAAACGAAAGACAGTGGCCAGGCTGACTGTAACCGCCTCTCAATATAGGTCATTTATCCCGCTGTAGATTTCCACAATCCACATGCATGGTTTCACACTTAACAGATGGGCAGGGCTAATCTGTAGACTGTCTGATAAAGTCAGTCTAGCACTTTGAATGACATAGCGATAGCGCTCCAGTGTCTAAGAAAAATGAAACAAATTAATTATAATCGCATCTGCTCATTCTGTTTTCTCACCGAACATTCTAAATTTGTTTACTGAGCACTGAGATGTAAAAGGTAAAAGTGTAATTAGCCTAGCCTACTTAAAGCTTCCGCCATAAAAATCATTTAAATCACATTTCATATATACCATAAAAAACACAATTAAGATCACTACTATGCTGCTGCTTGTAGTAGGCTAGGTCATTGTAAAATGGGTATGGGACCCATGAAAGAACATGCATGCAAGCATCGGTATCTGTCCCACAGTCCCATAAATTAATATGTAGGTAATATGTGCCAATGCCCCTGCCCTGCCAGGCTGTCCCATAAAAAGTGTCGCTATCTGTCTCGTCTGGATTTCGCATCTCTATGGGCGTGGACTTTGTGCAGGTACAGTATTGGCTTTAGCCAATCACCTTTAGCTAATTCCCCTCACACAAAAAATGGCCGCTGCATTGACCAATAGCAACCCGTTATTAGTTGCGTTGAAGATTTGAGCCAATTAGAACCGTTCTGGGCGGGCGCGTGGTCGGGAATAGTCTCTGGCACAATTTCTAATTCTGCCCAGTTCGATCGGCAACGGGAGCGGATAGAGGAAAGCAGAGAGCCCGAAGGCAGCAGCCCCCACCACCGCCGGCCCAGGTTACCATCTAGCACCGGGAAACATACTAGAGACTGAGCCACCGCCGGCACAAGGCAAGCCATTACCAACCAGTAAGCATGAGCAGCGAGGCCGACACGCAACAACCACCGCAGCCCGCTGAGGATGCGGAGCGCCCATCCAGCCCGGCAGCCGAAGCTTCCGCGGCGGATAAGAAGGTCATCGGTAAGATTGCCGCAACTAGCCTAGATGGGCTAGCGTTGAGCTAATGTAGGCTCCAGCAGACACCGCCGGTCGAGGCGATGCGGCTGTAGCTCGTTGGCTAACATGAACTAGCTGATGTTAATCGTTGGGACGGTTATGCTAACTAATGTTAACATACATCTCCCCTGGTAACCTTGGTAACTCGCACGCGAGGTGCCGGTGGAATACAAAACTGACCACCTCTATATGGTTGGCAAAGCTGATATTACAACTATATAACGGATATATGTACCGATTTATTTTTTTTATTTTTTTCTGGACCAAATTTTTCGCAATGGCGGCAGTCCACGGCAACGTTAAATTAATGTCTTCCGTAGAAATGCCGTTGAACTTGATTCACGTTGAGCCGGTTTGCCACATAAATGTTTCTTACATGCCCGCAGGAAATGGACAGCAGACGTTAGCACCGCATACACTTTTAGTCAGCGATTGAGTGCAGTGACTATGATCTAGACGGCTAGCCCAATGAATGTGTGCATTGGGATTAATTTCTGAAGACACTAATGTGACTGCTCAATCTATTGTTTTATTTAGCCGGTTCATCGCGGGCCTTCCAGCCAGACATCCACCGAGTGTCAACCGGCCGGCTTGTTAAAGAGTCACTACTGTCGCATCAGTGTCAATGTTGGTTTCACATTGATTATTACTATTGGTTACATCGTAATTAAAACAATATTGGCACACATTGAAAATATTTATGGTTATTCGCGTTCGGTAGCCAGCTATAATTAAAATCACTTTTTTTAATTCTCCGCATGAGATTTTCTGTCGACAAAAATAATGTTTATATATATTTATGTCGTGATTTAAACTGAAAGCTGCACCCAACAACCCTCTCGGTTGAAAAATGACATTTTTGTCGAGCGAATGACTCGCGCGACTAAATGCATTCCAACGTTAGCTGTTAGCCTCCAGACATCTCTTTGTTCATGGGATTGTGTTTGGTTGAGAGTTGCAACACTTTTAGATGTAAAAAAATCAACCGTAATAGAACCAGCTAGAGCCCTCTGCCAAACCAACACGATCACGTTATGCCGTCAGAATGACAAACACCCGACTGTCAACAAATCGATTTTTGTTTAACTTGCAAATGGCTAACTAGCTTCTTCAGCTACAATGGCTGACTTACTATGCAGCAATGTTAGCCCGTTGGCTAGCTAACCATAGTAGCTTAGTGCTAGCTTGCCATTTCTGTGGCTAACGGGGCCCCCAAAATGTCCGCCGGGATAATGTAAGGATTTCTGTTGTACCGTAGTTGTGTTGAAACCGAGCACCGTGGTGGTTACTGGTGTACCCCTTAGTATCCGACTTCGGAATGTTGTTGTTGGGTTCAAGTGTTGGTATTTCACGTATTCGTGTTTCCTCGCGTTGGCTCTAATCCAACCACATGGTAGAGACCCAGTTAGCCACTTGGCTATGCTAATAGGCTGGCTAAAGCTTCCGCCTCGCTAGCATCTTAGGGCGCGACAGGCAGCACCACGTGTAAACGCCCGTGTGCTTAAGTAGTGTGGGGTAAATGGGACAGTGGCTCTCTGGGACTTGTATCAATCTACACATGTGTATAGCGTTACGTTGTTGACATTCATTTATGTCTGTTATTGCCCTTAAATAGCCCCACATTATTGCTGCCTCTATATCTTGAGTAATCTGACCCAACTGAATTGGAGCTGACCGGCTTAATATTGTTTACACACCATACAGGACAAGTGTAGTAATGAGTAGCTAATAATAATTCATTTGGATCATGCTTGGCGCTTAGTGCAGCTGGTGGAGAACACTCATGGGCATCAGCATCTATAAAAAGACTGACAGTTGGAGCTTAAATATAACTTCTGTTTACGAATATTTTTTTAATTTACATCTGTCCTACCATTAAGATGTTTTCTATGTTTCATTAAAGGGGGTGTTTGTGTTTTTTGTTGTGTGAAGCTGTAGACTGAGGTTTATTTTTTCTTTATTTTTTTTGTCATTACAGCAACAAAAGTCTTGGGTACAGTGAAATGGTTTAATGTCAGGAATGGATATGGTTTCATCAACAGGTGAGTAAACCCCATCTCTGTCTCTTAAAGACACTAATATGATCCTTTGCGAGTGTGTGTGAGAGCGAGAGAACATTCCCAATCCTATTATGGCTTTGATTTGCTTGCAAAGCTGGCCAGACGATTTATCTGCCTGCTGCCATGCTCTTATGCGCTGTAGTGCTTCATTAATCCATACACTTGCTGGTTGAGTCTGTAAATAGTGTTGGAATCTGATTGTACTCATACTACTCTATTATTGTAACTGATACCTTTCCCCCCCCCCCTTTGCTAGGAACGACACAAAAGAGGATGTTTTTGTACACCAGGTAAAAATAAATGTCCACAGGAAGTTTGTACTTAAAACATTGACGTTGTGTGAAAACTTGGTTTTGAAATCTAATATATATTTTTTTTAGACGGCCATAAAAAAGAACAACCCAAGGAAATACCTTCGCAGTGTTGGAGATGGAGAAACTGTGGAATTTGATGTGGTTGAAGGGGAGAAGGTAAGCCACAGATGTGCTTTAAGAATTCAGGTGTCTATTCGATTTGATATTGCATTTATATAGTCAAAAAAGGACAAATCTAATTCCTGGTGAATTTTTGCAGGTGAGAAAATCTCAAGCTGTTTTAGTACGCTTCTGCCATATGCAGTCTGCATGCTTCACATCAAACGGCACGTGCCATTCAAGCTCTTGATAGCGACTTGACTTCAATTTTAATACGCCAATTTGATTGCTGATTGTTTCAACCCGATTTCAATAAACATCACCCAACTTAAGAATGAGATGCTCAACTTGAGAAAAGTTGTTGTGATTTAATCATGTACCCACAATGGAAAGGTTTGCGTTAACTCAAATATCACAATGGGTGTCTGGTGAGTTGGGACGAAGGCTAATGAGCAACGTTGTTCTATCCTAAAAAATAAAATGTCAATTGCACAGGGAGCAGAAGCGGCCAATGTCACCGGCCCAGGAGGGGTTCCAGTCCAAGGCAGCAAGTACGCCGCTGATAGGAATCGCTACAGACGCTACCCCCGCAGGAGGGGACCACCTCGCGGCGGAGAATATCCAGATAACTACCAGAGCGACGGTGAGGGCGAATCCGGCAGTGGCGGTCCTGAAGGACGCGAACGTCGGGAACCTCGGGAAGGTCGTGAACCTCGGGAAGGTCGTGAACCTCGTGAACCTCGTGAAGGCCGTGACAAGAGCAGCCGTGAGGGTGCAGAGAGTGCCCCAGAGGGAGAGATGCAGCCACAACAACGCAGGCCCACCTACCCCGGCAGACGGCGTTACCCGCCTTACTTTGTACGTAGACACTATGGCCGCCGGCCCCCGTACACCAACGCACCACGAGGAGAGATGACTGAGGTACGCCGTCAGAGGGCTAACTCTCCTGAAGCAGGCACCTGGGGGTAGCCCACATCAAAGTTGGGCTCCCCATTCCAGTGAAGTCATACGCAACTCTCAACGTGGTTTGGACAAACAAATCTTGGTGTATCGGGGGCCTAGCCGATATACTGCAATTTGACCCCAGCTTTTTGCCCCTGTTTTTGGGAGCAGCATGGTGTGCTGCCATTTTTAGACTAGCACCAAACCCCTACAATGAAAGATGTTCAGTATGGCACAGCAAGACAAATCTTGTTATGGACAAACATATGTCCATTCAAATCATACAAATTATGATTCCTTTAGAACCTGATTGGAAAGACTCTTCTGCCTACTGAACATGATGTAGGGAGCTCTCGTGCCAGTTGTTGTTTGACTCGTCTGTTTGCTTTCAGGGAGGTGAAGGTGATGAGAATCAGGGCGGTCCAGACCAAGGCAACAAACCAATGAGGCAGAACTACTACAGAGGCTTCCGACCAAGGTTCATACCAAGGTTTGCATGTTGGCTTCATTGACGTAAGGCTGCAACAATTGGAGAACAGCATGAAAGCAATCTGAATTCTTATCTACCGGTATGCACTAATTGGACATTTGCCGGATAGTCAAGTGATATTGAAACTGAGTTTAAATTGCTCAACCTGTTCAGGGACGCTGTAGTCTCCTTTTATTGCAGCCTAAACTGGAATGGCAGCAACTTGTAAAACTGTTTTTTTCCCTTTTTTTTTGTGTTGTGTATGTGGTTATTCTGTGGGCACTCTGTCAATAATCTCTTTGAAATTGTAATTTGTTCCAGTGGATGACCCGTGTATCATTTGCATGACCATAAACCAGTAACTGAGTAAATACTGGGTCTTATGGTAAAAAATCTTGAGATAATTTGAGCCGTGACGCGATTGCGAAATTTGTAAAGAGCTGTTTGTCTGTTTATATGCATTCCGCTTTGGCAGCAGTTACTCAATAGAGTACCGAAGTCTGACTTTAAAACCACACCCCTGGGCAATGAAGATTTTTTCCTATTAAAAAAAATCCTAGACTTTCACAATATAAAAACGTTCCAAATATAATGCCTTTCAGGTCGCTCAATATTTGATATTTGGAAAATGTAAATTCATTCTGCCGTGGTACCTGGAAGTAGTGTTGTAAAACTAACTACTACCCGGTAGGAAATCATGGTCTCCACTGAAGCATGTCATGTTCTATAAAACATGACATTCCATAAAGTTTGTGCAGTTTTAGTCTAGTTTGTTTGATGTAAGAACTGAAGAAAGAAGAAAGTCCAGTGCAACATGCATGACACAGCGCCATGTGCTGTGTCTGTGCGCCGGGCGACTGCCTTTAGTCGTTGGGTCATTTCTAAGCCTGAGAATATTCTCTGTGCAGTGCCAGGTTTTCAGAAGATGGCATACCCATATCCTGTTCAGTTAATTTTCCCATAGGTTTGAACTGGAAACACAGATGTCGTCTATATGCGTTTCCAACTCAAATCTGATGTTGAGCCAAACAAAGCTCTGGGAAAATGAACTGGAAATGTTATGTCACCTTCTGAAAAACTGGAAGTACAGTTCCTATTCTAGTAAATTTAAAGGTGGCCTTTTATTTTCTTTGGATAAATTGGTACATTCCCAGTTGATTCTTAATAATCAGTAAAATGCCTGGACTTTTTTTTTTTTTAGTCGTAGAATTTTTGAGCCAACAAGAAACATGGTTTCTTGGTACTCTATTGACGATATACAGACCGCTGCCATCTTGCCAGCAAGGTGCTAACTAGGTTCAACTTCCAGGGCAAAGTTCTCAGTCCTGGGGACGGATTTCAGTCCTGAGGATTTCATAGGGGTCATTTAATGAGATCAGTGCAGATGTGCAAAAAATCAATTTCAGTCTTGGGATTTGTTTTGGCTTTAAGCCCTGTTCAACTTCCCATAGACTTCATCCAAACAAAAGTCCTCTCTAATTATATTAAACGATGTCAAACTCACCAACATTGCAGCTGTGCAGAAAGCTTGAATTATCTTCTTTCGATCTGTACATTTTTTGTTTAATAAAAATCCACCAAAGACATGCTATGAGCTACTTCCTGTCAAGAAATTCTGTGCAGGTTATTCTTTCCCAACTGTTCAGAGTTTGGGAGTGCTCGTTGGATATCACTCAACAGCCCTGCATACCACCTGTTTTGAATTTGCATATAATGCAGGAGGCAGCAGGAGGTTGCTTAACTAAAAACTTCCAAACTCCAATACTTCGGGAAAAAAAACACCTGCAAGGAATTTCTTGACAGGAAGTAGCTACAAGTCTATGTGGATTTTTATGAAACAAACATGTTGCAGATAGGATAATTCAAGCTTTTTGCACAGCTGCAATGTTGGTGAGTTTGACGTTGTTTAATACAATCAGATTTGTGTTTGGATGAATGGGCTGTCTATGGGAAATTGCACCTAGTTAGCACCTTGCTGGCAAGATGGCAGCGGTCCGAATATCGTCAATACACTATATCCTAATCAAATGCAACATGAAGACTATGCACTTCAGGTTGACCGTGTTGGCATTTGAAAACGACTGTTTCGTCAAGTGTTTGAGATAATCTTAGAAGGATCCCTGGCTACATTATTACATACATTATACTTGCCCTATATAACTCAAATTAAAAACATTATTTTAGTTTGTCTCTCACTCAACTTAATACTTAAGGTTAATGAGCATAGAAACACAATTTTAAATACTTTATTAGATTCAGGCTCCGCTGGACAACTATTGTAACTATTTCTAAAATATTTAAGGTTTAGTTAGAGGACAATTATAATGTATTAAGGCATATTTGGCTTATTAAACGGGGATCCTTTCGATTTTTTTTAAATGGCTCGTCACAACCCCATTCTTTTTTGTCTGTCGACCCAGAGGTCCACCTCGTCCCAGACCGGTGCGGGACGGAGAGGAGGACAAAGAGAACCAGAACCAGAACCAGGGCGAGGGTGGCCAGAACCAAGAACGCCCCCAGCGTCGCTACCGCCGCAACTTCAACTACCGCCGCAGACGCCCACAGGCTGGCGGCAAGCCTGGCCAGGAGGGCAAGGAGGCCAAGACAGGAGGCGACCCATCCGTTGAGAAAACGTCCGCTCCCGAGGCCCAGCAGGGCGGGGCTGAGTAGGAAAGAACCCGCCAACCGGCACCCACCATCTTTTACCATCGTCCGGGTGAGTGCTCGTAGCCTATTGGTAATCACAACTAGGTTGTCTCATTGAGTAATTGGCTTTCTTTACAGTTTTGTTGCTCTCTGATATCATCCTAGTTCAATTAAATTTGGCTGTGAACCGTGTCAGCAGTACAGACATTAACATTGGCTAAACTCTTAACATGGGCGGCCATAGCTGAACAGGTATAATGCCAGTATCGGGGAAACCGAAGGTGCCTGGTACTCTCTCCGGACAGGACAGTATGTGCAAATGTAGTGTACAATTTCAAAAAGAATACCCTGAAGGAGTAGGGTGAATTATGAACATTATGCTGGACTGTCTTGACATCTATTGTAAATTCATATCTAAAGGCAGCCATTGGTATTGGATGCTGACCCTACTGTACAAGAGAAGTAATTTGATTGGAACAACCATGGCTTTTATAATGGAAATTCTTTGGGCAAAAGTGTCTGCTTAGGCTGCAAGTTGCCCCCCCCCCCCCCCCCCCCCCCCTGGCCATTATGGATAATCCAAAGCATGAGCTGAATGAGGTAATGGTAATGCAATGGATTTGATAAAGCAAACTGTCTGGCAGCCTGCAGCCATCGATCGTTTCACCACCATATGTGCTGTTGGTGTTAGGCCTACTCTCAGATATCGCTTATGACACTTTTTAAGATGTACACAAGTCAGTACAGTGTCACATGACTGTAATTAAACCCTGTAATTCATTGAGCTGATTGTGCTACATTTATTCATATTCTCCCCCCCCCCCCCCCCCCCCCTCTTGTCTTCCAGTTTTTTTTGTCAACAAGAAACATCAAAGATCTGAGCAATAAGAAACAGAATTGACTTGACGATCGTCACAAGCTTGCACCATGCATTTGACCAGATTACCACCGATTGCCTGCAGAATCTATGCAGACCTGTTTTGTTCCATTATTTTTATGTGACAGCTACAAAAAGTTTTGGGGAAACAGCAGATGTTTTTCTAAATCGGTCCTAAGTTTTTACACCAAATGGTTTTTAAAGAAATGAAATTTGATATCTGGTCAGTTTGACATTTTTAAATAACTTTTTATGTATTCAAACATTTTAACAAAATGCAAGCTCAAATAAAAGTCAAAGAAGAACTGTCCCAAGTGTTTCATTTATTTTGCTGTAATAAAATGTACATATTTATAGAAATGTTGATTTGTTGTCCCAAAGGACATGTCTGTTACAGTACTAACTCATAAGGGGATAAAAATATTCTGAAGAATATTCTAATACTTTATTTCCAGTAGATCAATAAAATGTGACCATTGCAGTAGTATATTTAAAATGAGTTGCAACTTGCAGCCCAACTAGATATTCACATTCACAAGGACTGTACAGGTTCCAAATGTGCCCTGTTACAGCTAGAAATGGCTGTCTATTCACCATGTTGAAATCAAATGACATTTAAAAATACCTTCCAAACCGAAAAAAATCATGTTGCTATGTACATGGCAATATTACACATGCTTTCTCCTACACTCTTTAGGCCTGACATCGAAAATTTAAAAATGTTTTTTATGTCAGTCGTTCTCAAACATTTTCATGTAAAGGACCCCCAAATATGTAAATGGCCGCCGACCCCCATCTGAAAATGTTGTTTCAGGGACTCCTCGGAAGCAAAGTTGAGTTAAAAACGTTCACTCTGAAAGAATATACATTCAAAGAGGTGCGCCACATTTTCAATATTATTGAAAAATAGCAGATCTACAAGCTCGTAGCACAGCACTCTAACATGTTGTGAGCTTGTAGATCTGCTATTTTTCAATAGCTAAAGCATAACACCAAAGGGGGTTCCTGCCCTGAAGGGGTTAAGCCATGTCATGTGTTGCAGACATGTCCAACTTTAAATGTGACTACAGCCAATTTTAAATACTATTCAATTGGGAGTTAATATGATGGCGAGCTTACTCGCACAACCTTGTTTCATTGTTTCCCTAATGATAAAGTTCCTCAGTACGAGTTCAAGAGAGGACTGGATAGTGTATAAATACCACTTTGAGGGTAAAACCCTCCATTGTATTATAGCTAATACACATTCTTCAAACAGTAGAACAAAGCTGTGCAATTGAGTCACCATTATGATTTCAACAGTACAATCCTTTTTGACTTTGTTGCACATGTATCAACCAACATCCATGGGATTGACTTGATTGCTCATGTATCAACCAACGTATGTCCATATTACTCAAACATTGGTTTCTTTGCGTAGACGCTTCATGCGTTGCACATTGTTTTCCATGGTGGTAGGGTTGGTGATCTCTGTGGCACAGCTGGCAGGGAACCAACCTCTCTCTCCATCACGCATTCTTTCTCCATGGCACCAGTCTTGGAGAGAACAGATTTAAGACATTTCATTTTCAAACGCTTTGCATATTTCAGAGGAATATATAGCATTATATAGCACGTGTATAAAATGGGTGTCATCAATTACAGGTTTTTATACAATTTATTTTAAAGATCTGGTAAGGCCCAGCCAGCCACTCAACATTATTAAAATCACGCATATAAGGAGGCTTACCGTCTTCTTTTTGTATGACAATGACAACCTCTGCCTGTTGAAGCCCCAAATCGTCTGTCTCCTTGGGCATGTAAGCTTTGGTAGCCTCATATTGTGGTAGACCTTAAACACATTTTCACAATAACCTGATTTATGATGGTGTTGATACAATCCAAAGAATCACAAAATGCACTGCTCAGCCTTATTTTTCATCAATTCGTCACAATTCTAATAAATCTTGTCTGGTGTGTGTGAAACTACCTTTTAGTTGAAGATTTTACAATATTACAACTTAACCTTTCAAAAGGTTTTTTCATGTTGGAAAAAATGTTTCAAATTGACATGAAGGGAGAATAAATGTTTTAAAGGTTTCCTTACCTTCTTTACTAGCGTTGACAGTCGGCTTGTGCTCTCTAAGAGCAGATACCCAACGAGCACGGTCAACCCTGGATGATTAACAGAAAACACTTAAGATGTGAGCATAAACCCCAGGCTCGACATTGGCTAACACAAGTTATGTCCCAAACATTGCTATGCATGCAACAGTCCAGTCAAGATATGGTTTGACCCAGGAAAAATTGCAATAGTGATAATTCAAGATTTTATGTGATCCCTATAACATTAAACGTTTATTATTATTATTATACATAGTGAAATTTGGGGCCCTTCATGTCTCAACATAAGTGTTTTATCTGGACTGCACTGCACCAAAAAGTAGATCCACTAAATCCATGAAGGTTAACTTAATATATGATGGAGGAGGGTATTAGGACCAGTTAATACAATGACACGATACTATTGCAATTTCTCCTGGGTAGATTGACTTACAGTACTACATGATACATGAAGCTAAAACATTGTCAGTAGGGGGCACTATAGACAACATCAAATTTGTTTTAGTGGGTCGTGTTCAATTTCATTATTGTTTTATGCAAGTCAAAAATCCTCACTAAAATTACTATGCATGAACATAATACAGTATATCTGTGACATAGTTAAAACCAAATTGCACGTTAAAGAATTACTTCACCCCTCTATGATGAATACAAAAACAAAAAAAAGATAAACTCACAACTCTTACAGTAGCCCATAATGCTATGCAAGAGTCCTGTATTCACTGTGCAGGAGGATGCTATACACACACACCAGTCTTAAAAGTGGTGTCAGCTCACGGCAGAAACATCTAAAGAGTTAAGTCTTAAAGACAAAAAGGTGGCCGCACACACTGATAGCCAAAGAGCAGATTATTTATTAGTTCCTCAGGGTATACCCTGAAGAAGGCAGTTGCATCTGCCGAAACGTTGGTTTCTTACTCTGCGTCCTAATAAATAATCAGCACTTTGGCTATCAGCGTGTGTGGCCACTTTTTTGTCTTTTTAAGACTTATCTTTTTAGAGTCCTATATTCAGGCATATCCTCAGTACTTACAAAACACAATATTTCAGCTCAAACTTGACCATTTAAAACACTTCCTGGATGAACACTCACGCATGAACGATTAGTGTGCTGAACAAGTACATGCATGTTAACGCAATTCATGTTGAATTCCATGCGCATTGCACACGCCCAGAGGCACATTCCTCGTTCGTGCATGAGACTATTTACAATAGTGTTTTAAATTGTGTTTAAACAGTGTTTTATTAGAGGGTCAAACTATTTTTTAATCCTTATTTTAATGTATCTTGTTTATAAACAGATTATTAATAGTTTAGCTGACCTCCGTTTTCTTCCTTCACTGTAAACTGTAAAGGAATGTCCATGAACATTATGTTGGGGTGAATTAATTCCTTTAATACAGTTCTACTATAGTTACTAATTTTTATTTAGTAGTAGCATTATGTCTTTGCTTTGTCTGAAACCATTTTTTGTTTGTCTTTTCTGCTCAGTACAGTATGTTCTTTTACATTTGTATTGTCCCACTTTATTTCCTTTTATCATCTGTTTATTCAAACACTCCAATTGCTTTTCTGCAATCCGCCACAAAATTCACAACATCTAGCTCTTCACAATGTCAGCCCATGTTTGTGTAATTTTGTGAAATTAACCGTTTGTATTTGTAAAAGCTAAATGTGGGGAAAGTGTGTCACACACGTGCAGTACCTGGACTCAGCCACCAGGGAGATCTGTTCTGCTCTCCCATCACTGTTCTTGCTCATTAGCAGTCTAAGAGAGAGGGGATTGCTGCCCTTGGCGGGCGGAGACGCCCCTCCCTCTGCATCCTCTGCAAACTCAACCTCCACGTTCTCCAGAGTGGCGTAATCCATCACCACAAAGCTCTCCTCACTGGACGGACAGACAGACACATTAAGACCTGAGGACGATTCTACAAATGCCTTCTAAAACCTGAAAGTTTTCTAAAAAACCCTATGTTTCTATGTCAGTGGTTCTCAAACCATTTCATGTCAAGGACCCCCAAAGATGTATGTAATTGGCCGCCGAGCCCCTTCTGAAAATATGTTGTTCCAGGGACCCCCCAGAAGCAAAGATTTGAGTTAAAAACGCTTATCTGAAAGATTATATTCAAAGATTTGTGCCACATTCACGATTTTTCAAAAATAGCAGACCTACAAGCTTGTAGCGCGGCACTCGGTGCCACGCTATGAGCTTGTAGATCTGCTATTTTGCAATAGCTAAAGTATAACACAATGCTTGAAACACCAAAAGGGGTTCCCGCCCAGAATGGGTTAAAAGGAGTTTCTAAAGCCATTTTCCTCACATGGCACAAATTAAAACATTGCCCTAAGGCTGATTGGGGGTACCAGGTCTAGAAGTTATATCCATAGCGTCGCTAGACTTCTCCACCAAAAGGTCACACTAGTCACTAGTGACTAGTGCATTGTCTCCGTTTACAACAAGAACAGCAGAAATGGTGATGCGGAAAATGAGTGACTCAAATCAGAGTGACACATTCTTGTTAAATTGTAGCAACACAGGGTACTGCAGTTCAGTCAGAAAGTTTTCATATAACGTATACAAAGACAGCTTGGTCATGGGGACAATATGAAAGCTTACCTTTGCTCTAATTCAAACCAAACATGCACCCACATTCAAACACACACACAAGCTCCACTCTGCTGAGTTGACATGTTGAATGAGAGATCTCAAGTATGCGCCATACAACTCCCCCTCTCCCACCTCCCTCTTTCCTCCCCACCTCCAGTTCACATGTTCCCTGACAGTCACCACCTGGCCCTGCTCAAGTCCCCACATAGGGACTTGTTGTGAGTTTGTAGATTGCGTATTAGATTGTGTATTTTCGCTATGTGATAGCAGTAGTACAGAGTTCAGTAGAGTGCCACTTGCCTCTTTTTCTTGGTGACAATGAGGACATCATTGAAGAGGAAGAGGTAGTAGCTCCTGGTGCTGAAAGCCCTCCAGATACTGAGCTCTTCAGTGGATACAGCCAACTCTCCGCGCTTCCTCAGCCACCGCGATGAGGACACCAAAGGGAAAGGCTAAGGCATAGGAGTGTTAGCAATGCAGGCTTGCAGTCAAACTAATATCACATACATACAGTACCCCACTCTATGACCTTGTATTATATTTGGAAAGTTCTTTATGTATAGCAGATGATGGGAAACCTCCACACTGTCAGCTGACAGCTGTTAAGGATATATGATACAAGATCAACCAACTCCAAAATACCACAAACCTTCCTGTCCAGAGATGTACCTGGAACCCTTCCATTATAGTCATATTTAATTTCAGTTCAAATTAAACTTTGCTCGTATTTAATAAATATCAATGCCTGGGAAATAACACAAAATAGGAAATGGTACACAATGTTGTCAAATTATGTGTTACAATATAGAATAAACATTACATAACACAGATACATACTGTATTGTATAGCCTTGCGATTATATGAAATTCTCAAAACATGCAGTACATCAGTTGTTGTCCCCGAGAAAACATCTGCCAACCAGTGATAGGATTTATTTTCTTCTCCTAGAACTATAGGGAGTTAATTGTTGAGTGTCTGTTTCCTGCGGACCCGATAAGGCTAAGCTTTGACAACAAACGTGGAGCGGTGAGTTTCATTCCAATAAGACTCATTTCATGATGTGACAGCATCTTACCTTGATTTTACCAAAGTCCATCTGCTTTTGAATGGTGTACATCTGCTCCGTCCTCTCCATTCGCCTCGCTCCATCGTTGCAGCTATTCACCAACTATTGAAGTAATAACAATGAGGTTCGCAAAACAACACATGACATCATTACTTTTGTGATTTGTGAATGTGAAACTTTAACCCACCAGGTAAAGTGGGCTATCCCGAGTGGCGAGATGAGAATGATGGATTAAAGGACAATGAGAAGGCAGGACTGTTTGGGATGGGTCCATGACAAAGCACAGATTTTATGACCCCTTCCTGCCATGGATTAATGTTCAACTTTGGTCCACATTTCCACTGTCAACCAATAAACTAAACTGCTACTGAAATCAAAGATAGCAGAGTGTCAGAGACGCTGCCAAAGGAGACGAACGTCGGAGCATACTGTATGCGTTAGAGACGCTACGAAACAGGCGAGGCCCACACACACACACACACACACAATACTGACCCTGATAAGCTAAGGGTTACAGCCAAGTGCATTGGTGAGGACCTGTACAACGAGTACTGATTAAATAGATAACACTACATGCAGTAGGCTAATCACTGGGTTGATTTGGCAGTGGCACTGCCAACACACATTCACTGACTGGACTATGCTTTTCCACCACTTACTATCATACATGACGGTACATTTTAACAGCGTGCAACAGCCTGGCGTATTTTCCGGAAGTGCGTCATTTGTCTATGGCATGGGTTCTCAACAGGTGGTCCGTGGACCACTGGTGGTCCGTGAAGGTGTTGCATGTGGTCCCTGACCATGCATTTAGTAATGTAGGAAAGTGAAGATTCATATTTTAATTTATTGTATTGACCACAAGTTGAGAAACAATGCAGTAAATTGTCAGTTACTGGGAAGTCGGATGTCAAGAACTTCCACAGAAAAGTGAGTTAGAATCTCAAGGGAAACCATACCGGATTGCCTGGTTGAGTCACCATTATAAGGAAATGTGCCCATAATCAATCACAAGTGTCTGCTTACTCATAGAGTAAGTTACAATGAACAGCAACATGAGTTTAATATGGAAGGTTCATTTATTTTCCCCAAACCACGACCATATCCCCCCTCCCAACACAACAGTGGTCCCCAGGTTAATTCTCAGTCAGGGTGGTGGTCCCCAGGTTGATTCTCAGTCGGGGTGGTGGTCCCCAGGTTGATTCTCAGTCGGGGTGGTGGTCCCCAGGTTGATTCTCAGTCGGGGTGGTGGTCCCCAGGTTGATTCTCAGTCAGGGTGGTGGTCCCCAGGTTGATTCTCAGTCAGGGTGGTGGTCCCCAGGTTGATTCTCAGTCAGGGTGGTGGTCCCCAGGTTGATTCTCAGTCAGGGTGGTGGTCCCTGGTTCATAATCAGTTGAAAACTCCTGGTCTATGGGACCAGGCAACTACTGGCGATAGCAGGGCGATAGTCGATAGTCGAATAGTCGAAAAGTGGAACGTCGTTCAAAAACCTTAAATTACTTTTGGACGACATCGTCCGGCGATAGCCAATCAAATTCACGTGTTGCTTTGTTTATCCTCCACACAAAACGGTGATACATTTACATTACATACGGTAATGACAGCAGGAACACCCATTAGATTTTCTATCGCCAGAGTCGCCGCTGTTTGCCCGCTGTTAAAACGTAGGGATTCATATTAGGATTGGGATCTGATAACAGCATCAGTACACCACTATACTATCACATAGATCAGAACAAACTTTTCATTTTGGCTTGACATCAGGCCTGAGTCAGTGAGAGTGTTTGATCCAACTAATAGCACAGAGGGTTGTGTTCCTTGTGTACCGGTATGTATGCCTACCTTGCTGATGGCATGTAGCGCCCAGACAGCAGCAAAGTATTCAGCAGTCTTATCTGGTGTCTTTTGGCTGATAGTCTGTGAGGAGAAAATAAAAACGGATGAGTCTTTCGATTTATTTGAACTTGAAATCATTTCCCTGCCCAGGTGTCAACTTTAAAGAACTTCCATCTGAATTGACCAAACAAACTGAACTGTAGTGCCTAGTACTGTTCATTAATGATTTGTCTGAATGAAGTTGGTGGCATTGAGACATTCTGGAGAACAAATGCAATTAGTCTTGCATAGCCAGAAAACCATTCCACAATTTCCGAATGCTATAGAGTCTGGAACTACACCTCCCGTATCCGAATAGGTTGGCATTGACACATACAAGAGAATAAAGTTCATACTAACATCCAGTAGCAGCGGTAGTCTGGTGACTCTCTGCATGGGAAGAATGAGGAATGATATCATGGGGAGGCCGCCACATTCACTGCTCCCTTCAATCTGCTTCAGAACCTCCTTGAAGGCAGTGTTACTGATCCTGAAAGAAGGAAACAAACAAATACTAGTATAACATAGATTGTAGCATTAAAATACTGCAATTATCACTAAACAATAACACAAACAAGAGGGAACGTACAACAGCTTTTGTAGTGTCCTCTGCTGGAAAGTCTCGTTGGAGCAATAGACGATGTAGGGTTCAAAGTGGTGGGCTGCATGGTTCTGCACAATGTCACTGATGTCCCGGATCACCGGGTTCTCTTGGTGACGCCGCTCAAGGTCTTCGAAAAACCTGGAGGTACATTAGGCAGGGAGAGAGGGTGCTGATTCTGTTACTTACTTCACAATAGACCGGTCTATTTTTTGTCACTGTATTTGTCACTGTAAACAAGTTTAACAACTCCTCTTAATTTCCAAAGAACAGTAAAATGACACTCGGCTGACGAGAGAGAGAGAGACACAGACAGACGGACAGACATACACCTCAACACCTCAAGTCATTGCTTTATAAATTAATGTAAAACATGCAGACACCAGATGTATGGACACCTCTACAATTGCTGGCACATGGCATTCAAAACAGCAGCAGTTCTCAGGAGTATTATCATTTCAAAGGTTGTGGATTCCATTAACAGCAACAAGGCAGTAGAACCAGTTTGGCCAGCATGTTTTAACACGTTCATGGAGCCCACAAGACACCCCATACATAGTACGGTATGGTCTCTCTGAAACCTAGAAACCCATTCCCACTTCAGGCCACTCCCTTCCCTTCTCCCATGGCCACAAAAGGAATGAACAATGTTTTTATTTAGCCAAAATAAGATTATTTCTGCCCCATGCATGAGTATTGCCTTCCAATTTCACTCGCAACATTGATTCCTAGTTGATAAAGTTGAAGTTGTGTACACAATCATCCTTTGAACTACTTTAGGAACTGTGTATTTTGCCGTCTCTCTCTAGTTTCAAATGTAATCCTACACCCATAGATATTAAAAAATATAGATGCCTCATTGGTTGCTGCAGTTGGTTGGAGCGACCCTTCTCCAGCGGGAGGAGGAAGTCAAGCGGAAGTGCTGCAGGCATGCTGCGTCGCTGCCACTCAAGTGACTACTGGCCAATCACAGCACGTCTTTTCCGGGACTTCCGTTTACATTGCCAAAGCAAGTGCCGCTGGGAAAGAGGGAGTCGCGCCCCTCATTGGCCTACAGATAGTCGCCTTACGTTAAGTACCAGGAAGCGTGGCAAGCTTCCGCTATGCTTTGCAAGGAATCTCGGGAAAGCTTGCCTCCATGTTGCCTTCCCTCGAGATACAGACGCCCCAGAGCCGGAAGGTGTCTACCTTTATATGTCTATGCCTACACCTGCCATGTTGGGGACCAACACAGGTGTTTCAATTTGTCTGATTGGCACAGAACTAATTCATTTGTTCGCTTACCACCTGTTGGTCCCCAACATGGCAGGTGTAGGACTACATTTGAAACTCATGCATTGCTCATTCATACGAAAGCAGTGTCAGTGCGGTATGAGCGTGAACTACCTTTTACTAACATCGTGGATGACAGCAATGTTGGAGAAGAGATGGTGGTGTTCTGTGGTCGTCATGGTTTTCTTCAGAACGTCACTGTTCTTGAAGTGATGCACCAGGATGCGCAGACTGTGCAGGTACGAATGTTCTGATGTGATGATCTCAAAGATGTTCTGATGAATATCAAAGACCCAACTTACATATGACAGGATCGGTATGTTTCAGTTTAAAGCAACACTATCATGCTGTTTTGTGTATTTCATTACATTACTGGTTATTATAGTGCACAGAAACAATATTTCTGATATAACCTTAAAATCTAAATGACCTAAATCCCCTTTCTGTCTATTTTCTCATGTCCAGTCTCAGTGTTCCTACAGTTCTCATAATGCAGGCTATATAGAAGTGTATATTTGTACGTCTCTAAATGTTATGATGAATTGAAAACGGTGGACCCTCTTGTAAACAAGTGTAATGCTTTATGGTGTCGTCCACTCACAGTTAACAGTTTTTTGTATCGAGTTGTGCTTGAATGTACTGTAATTCTGCAAACTGTTAATAAATAATTCAATCAATCAATCAAAAAGCATGCGGGCAAGCATCAGCCTGGCACGCCCATAAGGTATATGGCCACCATTACATCAACCGGATTAAGTCACGATGATCACTATCTTTCCTCTCATAAACAGGGGTAGCAGTTAAAACCCTGAAGTAAGGGTTGTATGTTTCACCTACAACAAATATATAGAGAGAACAAATAGTTTGTACTGTCCTTTTAACTCCTATGGACCGCCCTTTTTTTTTTTAAGTCATTGATGCTTGAAAGACAGCAGTACATTGGTTAATGAACACTAGCGAATTAGACCCAGCTTTTGACACAAAGGGTTAGACAAGCTGAGACTGTAGGAGAGGGACTGAGGTTGATTACAATGGGCAGGGTGCGGTTGTATTCAGGCTTGTAGAGAGCATACAAAGTAGACCTTTGATATTTACACAGGAACTCCCGTCAGACTGCTCGTAAAGACATTTCAGATTGTCTTTCCCAGTCACGCGCACACACACGCACACACACACACACACTCTTACCTCTTGTCTCTTCCTTTCCTCAGGTGTGATCAGTTTTAGAATGCCCGTGTCCTTTACCTGTGCAAAAAACATAAAATTGGAAACCAAAGTCAGGTTGTCAAATAATATTTTGCTCTCGATACAGAACTAATTTTGGAGTTGAGTAAAACAATCAATTGAATGGTAATGTCTCCAGTCCAGTCCACCTATCACATTCTGGTCACTGTTGGGTCATCATCCAATACAAAATCATATCAGGCATTGCTACCAGATGTGCACCATCCCACTATGTCAAAGCACTTGCGACAATGGCTTTTCTTAATTCACATGCTATATCAAAAAGTAAATTCTGCTACAGCTAATACGGCAGTAAAGACATTTTTCTTTTAACAAAAACTATTATAGCATTATAGTGAGGACCAATATACAAAGATAGGCTGAAAATGTCTGAACGTACTTAAAACACATGATGTCCCACGTACTTAAAAAACATGATGCATAATTAAGAACAACAACACTGTTGTCTGTACCTGTGGAAGCTGGCTCCAGGTCAGCTGGGCTGGCCTGTACTTTACCACAATGCCCTGGTCCTCCTCAGGGGGATCTATCACTACAAAGTCATCCAGCAGCTCGTCTTGGTTTTGCAGCCCTCGCTCACGGATCTCCTGATAGAGGCGTGGTGTAGCTGGAACACATTGACATACCGGTAGACAAACATCAATAACACATGTGATTGATTTATACATATGGTAGATACATGTACATTACAACCCTCTTCGTTGATCAATACATTAAGTATACATATCTACATCTTCAGCTGACAAGAGTTTTGAAAATGTGTTGCAATTGGACACACAAAAGCATGTGTGTCACTGGGAGTTCTTTTCCCCCCTTAAAATCTGTTTATTCTGTTTCGTTTTTGGATTCTCACAGGGTACAGATTCCAGAATGATACAGGACTCATACGCAGAGCCATATGTTTTGCTACAGGGCGTATGAGTGATTCTGTTAGTCTTACAATGTGAGGCTCTTTCATCAGTTTCATGGCTAGTTTCTTAAAGGTGAGAGAGAGGTCACATATGGGCATGTTGCTAGCATAACCAATGTCAGGACAGAAGCATTGTGAAATCTGTCAGAATCCTTGTACGGGACTGGGTCACATGTGTTGGAAATTAAAGCGTGGGAGATCAGATTATTCAAAACAGAGTCAGTTGCTGAGATTCACTTGGGTTTAAAAGTATGGCTCTCATTGAAGCATTATGATTATCCATGTGGTGTAGTAGTAAAGATGCTGTGTACCATAACTGAAAAGTGAACACATGTGTATGTGTCCATAACACCCATGCCCTGCTGAAGTAATAATGTTGGTCTTAATACAGACTACTAATGATGCGATTGTAAATCATTAGTGACACTGACTAGCAGTTAAACAAGCTTGTGTCACACTACACATAACATGGACTTGTAAATATACAAGACGACAATACATCAGAATGCAGGATGCAGTAATGGGACCTGCTGAGAGAATTCAGTGAATGATTTCCTGTTATGTCCTCTGATGCTACCCTCAAGGCAACAGGGACAGCATCATTTGTTTTCCTTTTTTTATAGGATGTTTTGTGTTGGTCTGTTGGACATCTAAATTGTGGAATAATGTTGAATAGGGAAGTGGAAGCAATGACTCATAGAGAATATATAGCCTACCATCTTTGAAGGATCCCCCATGTTTTTGGTTCCTCTTTCTGCCCAGGGTACGCTATAAAGAAGACAGGAGCACAGCATGAGGCGAACTGTTAGGAATGTATAGGCCTCTATGACAAGACAGATACTCTGGCATTAATATGATCTCACTCTCTTAGCTCCGTATCTCTCCCTCAGTCAATTTCTATCGACCTGAATCTCTGTGTGTATCTGTCCCACGTTTTGGTGTTTTTGTACATTTAGTCAATTAGTTTTGCTTAAGTTGGTCATTGCATGTTTTACTGTACAAGATAGATGTTGCAATAGAACTGCTAAATGTATTTATTGATTTTATGCACCGTCACAGGTTTACATCTGTGACAGGTGTCTTACTTGATATTTTAAACTCTCAAAATCATTTTCACGTGTTCTAAAAAAAAAAAAAAAAAAAACATCTACAGTTGAACTGGCATCAGCGTGCGAGATAGGAATCCATCTTGGATACCATTGTCACTGTTACCAAAGAATAATTTGGCTATGGACAGCACCATGACTGTACTATGTGAGAGACAAATATTACACAGCTTGTGTGAAGTGGGTTTTCATTTGAAGATCATAACTAGCAGGCCCGGACTGCTGGCGTAGCGGTCTTGGCACCTAGGCTACGGTGTAGCCTGACAGCTCGTTGCAGGTTCGAGTCCCGACAGTCTTTGCCAAGTGTCACTCCCCATCTCTCTCCCAATTTCCTGTCAGCCTACGGTCCCATTTATAAAAGCCCCAAAATAAATATTTAAAGATCATAACTAGCATCTGTCCATATAACCTCTTAACATATACATTGCTCTGGCTGAAAACAGAGTTGCCAACATTCTCTTGAGAAAGCAAATAATACAAATTGATAGGACTTACCATATATATATATATATATATATATATATATATATATATATATATATATATATATATACCCAAAAAAATGCATATCAATACGACTTACCATAGATACAACGTTAAGAGATAAATAAAAATCCATTCCTTGAATACAGTTTTGGGATAAAAGTTATACATCCATTATATTTTAGCGTTGTACATCCACCGAACCTCAAAACAGTAGTATGTCTGAATGCTACACCGTCTGACTGCACATTGTGATTCTGAAGGAATGCAGAATGTTAACAGATATGAAGAGTCTGTGTGTGCTGCATTGTCCATTTGCGGGATGAATGTGAGGTCCTGTTGTCCTGTGTCAGTATGTACTCACACTCATGCTTCTATTTGAGCATCGATATGTTCCCCTCACCACTTTCAACAACAACAAAAACCCTACAGATTATTTCCCTTATAAAGTACTAAATAGGTTGATTTTCAGCGTCTCATGGACTCCCTCCCTTTTCAATTATTATGTGCTGTACCTTGGTTTGCCCATCATCCTAGATTACTATTTCTATGCATTTGATGTACCTGGTATTTACCTTGTTCTCGTATCTCAAATCGCTCTGAATTAAGAGCAATATGCCTAAATTGTAATGAACTCCTTTGAACCTTTCCTGTTCCTGTTTTCCTGAGGATCTTGCATCAGGAAATGTATTAGAGTTTTTCAGGGTTCCATCATAAGTAATATGACGCATTACTTGGCACATAAAGTAATATTGTATTGTAACACTACAAGTACCTAGTAATATTATGTAACATTACATTTTTATTGTAACTTCCCAGCACTTCCTTCCCTCCTACCTTACGTCCGGGGCTGCGTGCTGGTCCAGGGCTTACCGCCCTGCCCTCTCTGACAGGCTTGAGCTGAGTTCTCTCACCCCCACCTTGTCCCTTCGCCACTATCGCCTCTATGTTGAGGCTGGTCACAGCATTCCTGTAGGACTTGTTCCTGCGGTTCCTCCTCAAGGCAAAGCCGTCCCCGTCGCTGTCATAATCCTCCCAGGACACGTCGGGCCCCTGGGTCGAGTGACGGTTCCTGGTGATGCTACTGGAGCCGCTGCGAGAGTCCTCCAGTCCCAGGGGGAAGGTCACCACTGTGGTGTGGTGCCTAGTGGTCCTGGGTCTGCTCGCCGCCGCCAGGCTCCTGGGGATGAGCTGCTCTGTGCCCAGCTTCAGCGCTGCAGGGCTTTTGGTGCTCAGCACCACCTGTGCGGGTGGTGCTAACATCTCGCCCTCCACGTCTTGCTGGGCCGGTGAGGTATCCGTGTGGGACACGGGCGAATCTTCTGACGGGCCGTAGTGATTGTCTGTGACGGTTATCAGGACTTCAGAGCAGAAGCGGCGCTCCAGGATGAGAGGCTCCTGGTCGCCTGTGGAACCGTCCGACTCGGACCGTGTGTGGGACATGGTGCTGCCGCCCACCTGTCTCCTCTGCCTGATAAACTCAGCTCCTTAGCATCTGTAGAATGGGGGGGGGGGGGTAAAAATGAGTACAGTACACATTACTTTCTCTTTGTTGGAACCAAATTGCCTTCCTGTTTTATTTTTGTTTTGTTTATTTAAATGAATGGTGTGAGCTTGCTAAATAATGATGTCATGTCAATCAGTTAGAGGATGGGTGGTTACTATGGCTACCATTTATACCTGGCAGTGTGTGATGGCTATAGAAAAGAATACCAGCACTCACGTAGTATCCTGGAAGGATTAAAGCTTTATTTTGTTTCCCCCCCAGCAGCAAACAACAGTAAGGACGTTTCGGCCCGAGAGCCTTCTTCAGCGTAAATCTGGATTTACGCTGAAGAAGGCTAGTATTAAACAACGTTAAACTCACCAACATTGCAGCTGTATGGAAAGCTTGAATTATCCTCTTTCAATCTGTGTTTGTTTCATAAAAATCAACCGTAAATCACGTTATGAGCTACTTTCCGTCAAGAAATTCTGTGCAGGCGATTCTTTTTTTTGTTGGAGTTTGGAAGCACTAATTTTCATTGCTTTTGCTTCATTATTTGCAAATTCGAAACAGGTGGTATGCAGGGCCGTTGAGTGACTCTAAACTCCAACATTTAGAAAAATAACCACCTGCACGGAAGTTCTTGACAGAAAGTAGCTCATAAAATGTCTACGGTGGACTTTTATGAAACAAAGACTTTGCAGATAGAGGATAATTCAAGCTTTCCGTACAGCTGTAATGTTGGTGAGTTTAACACAGTTTAATACAAGCAGATCAGACTTATATTTTTGGATGAATGGGCTATCAATGGCTGGTGTTGCAACTCTAGATTCAACCCATTATAAAAAAAAATCTAGTGTTTCAAATTGCGGCCACTCTTAGAATCTGAGAATCTCTGAGAATCAAGTATCAAGAGGTTTTATTTGTACAAGCAGTGAAATGTTAGGGTGGCATGTTCTGCAAAACTGTGCCAACAATATCAATACACTGAACACACAAGAAAGAGCTAATACTGGACTGCAATATAAATATACAGAACAAGAAATACAATAGGAAGGCTCACTTTCTACAATAGTATCAGATTTGCACTGTGTAAAGTCCTCTCTTAATGCCAGTGTACTTATATATGGTATAGAGACATATTACAGAAGGTATATATACATTTGTACATAGGCTAGTATATTTGTTATCTCTGTACATTTAGTAGTCGTTTCTAGAATGAGCAAAAATACATAACAGGGATGAAGAGCCTGGCAGCTACATGGACACTCATAAGTGACACTCATGGCATTTAGAGGAAACATGTCATAATCTAAACCTCATGTTTCCAAAGGCTCAAGAGAAGGCTATCCTCAATCTTGAATGACATAATGGAGCAAACGGCAGAGGGGAACGTATGGGCTCAGGCTCAGCATGATGTGGACCATTTATCTTCTTTTTACTTGGCTATATGATATCTCTAGCCCTTTTCGGAACCCTGTATGTCCTATGCCTTTTGTATTTGGGATGTATTTAGGATGACATCCCTCCCAAATGAAATGCCATTTGGGATGACATGCCAATTGCCAAATACATCATCCCAAATACAAAAAAAAGTATACAGGGTACGGAAAGGGGCTATTATGTGATATATCGTGATTTAAGTGTAAGTTTCCAACGCAGTGAGTGCAGTGAGTCCAACCAGAACCAGTCAGGCATGTTAGTTGCCAAACGATGGCAATCAACCCGTGACTCACCACACACTCCTCCACTGTACCCACACACACACAAACACACCAGAGAGACCTGTTCCCGTCCTAACCTGTGCGCTGTACAGAATTAATTCAAAGTACTCATTTCTATTCCATCCTACACCTACACATGTTCCTGTCTCACTTGTTTAATATGCATGGCATCTCGAGTCTATTCGAAAGTGGGCGACAACGACAAAGTAACCTTGTTATTGTCATAAATGACAACTATGCTGAACAATTTACAAGCTAGCTCCCATATATGTGACATATGCATGTGACATACAGTACTAGTAATTATTACACGACAGCGCGCACCTTTCTTTAACTAGCCTATAATAGTGAGATAGGCTATTTAATTTAATGTATTATTAAACCGCTAATAAAGTTCTTCATACCTGATACGATTTATGCCGCAGCAGCACTCCTAAAGTCTTTCAACTATTTGTCTCAGATCAAGACGGATTAGGAAAGGGAAAAATGTCTGCCTTGCATTCCCATGGTTCACAACAACGAAGTGACACCCTTTTTTCCTCCTCTTTCTTTTCACAAGTATGTTCAGTGCAGGGTGCCTGTCTCTCTTACCTGTCCACGACGTTGTTCCGGGAAAAACGCTTCTTGAAATGCCAGGTCAGTGAGGTTGTCCTGAAATCTTGGTCGTGTTGTTGTGTTTGAGGGACTCCTGACTCCTCCGCTGTGTCATATTATTTTCTTACTCACTCACTTCCTCCTCACTTTGCACTGGCCCCCCGGCTAATCTCTGCGCGCTACGTCACTACAGGTGAGGCGAGTGACAATCAACATAATAACAAGCAGTGTTGGAAAAACTATTCACATCATGTACTTTGTAAAAGTATCAATATTGCAGTGTGGAACTGGAATTACCCTCTGCTACAACAAGTAAAAGTCCTGTGTAAATTTCCTTGAGCAATAGTTAGCACTTGGCCTACTTTCCACCACTGGTGAGTGTGTGTCAAAGTGGTGACAATCAACAAGTCAACAAGTCAAACGTAGCCCACTTCGGTAGAGGGACGGTGGACGAATACTGCAACTATTCACTGACTACAGGGTACAGGTGACTATATAGAAGTGTATATTTATGTCTCTAAATGTTATGAATTGAACAAGGTGGACCCTCTTGTGAACAAGTGTAGTGCTTTATTGGGTCGTCCACTCAGTTAAGTTTTTTTTGTTGTGCTTGAAATGTACTGTAATTCTGCAAACTGTTACTAAATACAATCAATCAAGGTTATGAAGTTGTTTACATAGTCGACTTGTGTTGTATCGGATTGGTTCGTTGTTTTGTCTCAAATGTCGGGTATACTATGGCCTGTAGTGTGTGTGTGTGTGTGTGTGTGTGTGTGTATATATAGAGCTGAGTTTCCTCCATCAGTTTTATGATTGACCTCCAGAAGTTGTAATTTAACTACCTTTGACAACCCAAGGGCGTCCTCTGGTGTTCCGAATCATACACTGCAATTTGGTTCACAACAATCATGCCCCTATACATTTATATGGATTGTAATTTAACATACAATTCCCAAATTATTTAGTATAGGTACGAATTAAAAGCAGTTCAGACATATTGTATGATTAAAGATTTATTTATTAACCTTTGTCATCCTGAAAATATAGCTTTATACATTAGGCAGGCTAATACACCAACATTCTTATTCTATGTAAGCGAGGGTGAAATCAGTTACATGTTTTGAAACAATGACACAACAAAGTATTGAGGGTTACTATATACAGAGTTTATAGAAAATCAAATGGCAAATTATGTTTACATTGTTCTCAATTTCAAACATCAATATGGCATCCAATGAAAGTTAATCAGAATATTTCCAAATGATTGCTCAACAAGGGCCATGCCGTTTTCAAGATGACAGTACGATGTGTACACCACAGCTACTGTATATAGATACCTATACTGCTTCCAACATAAATGAAGTAAACAAATAATTGTACATTTTGACAATTATCTTCCAACATGCATTGAAATACATTCAGAAAGACACATCCGGCACAATCCTGAGGTCTAATAAGTCTAGAGATAATATAATAATTTATGCTCTACAAAGACCATAATGTGTGTGAAAAATAATGTCCACACCCCCAGCGATTATATGGAGATTATATAGATTTGTTTGAAACCAAGGAAGGCATTGTTGAAAATCTGCATTTGGAGGGAAATCACACAGCAAAACGGTTAATAAAAGTAGCTGTTTTATAGTAGTGCATATGTGGATTTTGTCACAAACACATTTTCTTTTCCAAAGCTCTACCCATGTTGCATTCATTAATTGCAAAGTTGATCGTGTGATACTCTGGTTTCATTATAAAATTTAAATGCAGTTTATCCATTTTGTAATATATATTTCCACCTGAACTTATTTTCAGTCAATTTCAGACTAAGTTGATTTTGAGAGTTTTGGAAAGCAAAAGTCTTAGATAAAGCACTTCTTAAACAGCAACAAATAATGTGTATGGTTTTCAGGACAGCAACACATTGTTATTAAAGTACAGTCGGTGTCATTGTGAATATCTCATTCTGGAACTCTCTCCGCTGTAAATACACACAGACATAATTTATATGTGAGAGCCTCACTCACTCTTTTCAGTCCGTAAGGAAATCTGCTCATCAAACATTTAGCCCCTAGGTTAGTAGGACAAGGCCCGAAATAGGACACAGTCCAAACTGACCAAAGGTCGTTTCTATACCTTTAGAGTTTACACAGAGTCTTCAGTGTGCAGAATGCAGATGAGAAGCATCGACTAGATGGTGTTTTTCTGTACACTTGCTTCATTAAATAAAATCAACTATTAAAAATAGAAATCTTGCATGTTCATATTGAGTTCATATAGTATTATGTAATTCCTCTCTCAGGGCCCCAAGTGAATAGAACACCCATGAGACCTGTTGCGCAAGCTCACAACATTCACAATAATCACGATGGCAATGTCATAATAATATAATATAATATAATATAATGTTGGACATTTAGGACATAGAAAAATATGCAATTATAACAGTGGATGTCTTTTGCCCACTGATAATTAAACAATGACTACATTTCAAGTTGCATTACTACATGATCTGTGTAGGATTTCAAATAAGATATTGATGTGTTCAACAACATGAAAAAAATATAGTTGGGCCAGAAATATACAAATTAATTCATAACACAGTATTAGGATGTATTTTCTTACAAGGTCTTCATTTCTGGCAATAACATGAAACAATGTAGAATTTTCTGCTATAAGCTTAGTACAAATACCTCATTACTAAAGTAAATTCTATCACTGGACAGTGGGATGCTGTCTATGCTTTAGTTGATTCAAGTGGTAAGCTGTTGTTTAATATGTCAACCAGTATGCCACCTTGGTATAAAAACCTATATATTTTTTGTAGATTTAGACTTCCATTCTCTGTATATGGGTAACTGTGGCTGGTGAGGGAAAATAATGTAAATGCAATTACATTTTCCCAATGGCAAAAGTGACAACTTTGATAATACCAGAAGCATGCGAGAACAGTACATCTGCTACAAGCTTCCAATCGATTAGCTTCTAAAAATTACTATAAATCAAACTGTATCATTACCATATCTGATACTAACGATCACCTTCATATCATTCACATACTGTACATCCAGGTTCAGCCCATGTCTTGGACAGAAAAGGATGGAACACATCTATTCAATTCGCTAACATAGTCCATTGAATCCGATACTACTAATGTTAATGGAGGGGGGGGGGGGGGGGGGGTTGCGTCCATCGATGATCATTGATGAGACTTCGAAGGAGAAGCTTGTTGGTTGCACCAGTTTATTTTTCAGGCTAGTTGAACTTTCAAAGCCAAAGCCAGTATGTTCTTGTGGCAACCATAGATACCTGGTTCAGAGAGGAGAAACACTTCCCCTCTGGTACAGTATGTGTTACAGTGTGGTTGGTACAAAGGACATAAGGTGGATGGTATTCAGTGACGGGGAAAGAGGTATGGGAGGTGTACACAGTCTTGGGCGGTCGAACTGTGAGGGCTGGGGTGTGGACTGGAAGGAGAAGACTGAGCTCACTGTTTGGCTATGTCCCCTTTCTTCAGGATCATCTGCCTCTGCCAGGGTGCTAGCTTGGTCTCATCATAGCCCAGGGTCCGTAGTCGCTCCAGTTCGGTCTTCTCCTCCCTCTCCTTGGCCAGTTTGTGCTGCTCCTCTTCTTTTCTGAATGAAACCATGAAGTACGTGTCGGTGAGTAGTAGTCCTACATTCTTTCTACATTGTTAATTTTACTCTATACTTTTGAGTGTAGAATCTTTAATGTGAATACAATGGATAATTTATTATTACCTCCACTTACTGTTCTACTGCACTGATTCATGTGCATGGAATGCGAGTGACAATTACTGGCCAGCAGATGGAACCCTTAGTCTCTAGTTCAGAGTCCATGTTTCAGCCCCAGTTCAAACAAATGGAGACCTATTTGATCTATGTAGCATATTATGTATATTTTTGAGGGGCGTTAGCCCTTCCTATGTCCAGCTTTGAGGGGGTAAACACAAATATTGTCCTAACACAAACCTTAACTGCCACTGACAATGAATGGACAGTTTTGAGCGTTTGTGTAAACACAAACATTGTGTAAACACAAATATTGAAGGCGAAGGTGAGAATGCAAATTGTGATTGGCCGGGATGAGATGATGTATGATGATAAGAGCTCCCCTCACTTCAGATGGGTGTGATTTTATTTTTATGTGGGTAGGCCTATCCGAAGTCCAAGCATTAACAATACCGACTGAGATGTTTTTGGCATTTTGTGATATTGGTTCACATCACTTCACCCCCCAAAAATTACTTATTTCTATCAATTACACACCCCATGAAGGCTTGAATTCATGGAGATTTTCTTGTTTTTGTCACATTCTAAGCCAATGATTTGATGACCGGCGGCAGGGTTCCAGACCTGAGTTTTTCACCAACATCCCGGAACCGTTCCAAAATACAATTTGAACCGTCCCAAAGTGAATGTATACAGTCCCAATTTCTTTTTCTTTTTAATGTTGATGTTATTCTAACCATTCACACTAATGTGAGGGCAGAACATATAACAGTTATTTAAAGACTTCCAGCGTTGCTTTTGAAAGTGGCAGTAAGGAATCATAATAGGTATCAAGGTATCATAATAATCCTTGATAAATGCATTAATCCTTGAAGTAAATGCCTTCTTAGAATCTTTAGATCAGCCCCAGAGGGGTAACCAAAATTTTTGGAGGGGTTGCCAGTTGCATTTCTGAATATGTGCAAAGTAATGAAAATCTGTTAATAAAGTTAATATTTTAGTAAAAGCACAGTCACAATACAGAATATTTAGGTAATTAGTAGGTAAAAGCTTTCGGTCTGCGTGTGTGGCACTGAAAACTTAGTTTTTCACTGACGTGCGTCAGAACCTCAGGCTCAGACACAGGGCTGATCAATGCACAGCCTCAACTTGCCCACTGTGATCTTCTCACTTGCGGGTCGAAGTTGTCAGTGTGGGGTGTTAGGTTAACACCTCTGGTGTTGGGTGTGTGATATCTTTTTATGGATCTTAATTATCTTACCAATAGCAGGATGCTAGCACATTGTTCCATCCACCGTCCACAGGCTGTTGAGAGCCACTGTTTCATGTTTTCATTTGCGACAGTTTTCTTACATATATTAACTTTTGGCTGTTATCATATGAAAGTTTTTGAGTGGTGCAACCACTCCTATAGACAGCTATTTGTGTGGCTGGGTCTGTCCCTATGTCCGAGCACGGAAATAGCGTTATAGCGTTTGTTCACCACCAAGTGTCACTGTTTCACAGCCTAACACACAGACACACACAGGCCAGGGGGGAGAGCTTGTACAGTACAGTACAGTACAGTACAGTACAGTACAGTACAGTACAGTACAGTACAGTACAGTACAGTACAGTACAGTACAGTACAGTACAGTACAGTACAGTACAGTACCACTCACTTCAGATGGGTCTGATTTTTTTTTATGTGGAAAAGGGAGGGGTACATCTTTCTCTTTGTGCTGCAGGGAGCGCTGAGCCTGTGTGAATGGTCTGTCTGCCTGTTCTCCCTTGTTTTAGTTTATTTATTTATTGTTTTATAAAAAAATTCTCCTGTTCAAATAACACAGCATTTTTCTGACTACATGAGGGTACAGACTGCTGCACCTGTTTGCGGGTTTCTCTCTGCAGTAATAGTTTGCAGTAATAGTTTGTGGCTGAAGTGTTGCCGGTGCCGCTGCAACATTTATGCAGCGCTGCTAGTCTTATGCTACCCGTAGGTGCGCACGATATGCACATTTTCAGTGCAGAGATCAATTTATGTCCAAAATTGTTATTTTATAGTCCCTGCATGGGATGTAGGGACCTCCTTAGTCTGGAGCCCTGCGGAGTCAGTCGACATTAACATATTTCCGCTGGTCATCAAATTATTGCTTAAGAATGCGACAAAAACAATTAACATGAATTCAAGGCTTCGTGGTGTGTAGAAATGATAGAAACTAAGTACTACTCTGTGGCTTTAACTGTGGTTTTAAATGTGCCATAACAGAATAAAATCAAATAAACAACAGCAATAAATGAAAGTTAAATCTTACCTTTTCTGTTCCCTGCATTGTCCAACCAAGAAAAAGAAACAGAAAAACAAAACAAAAAAAACGTTATTTCTGTCACCAAAATAATAAATATAAAAATCATATAAATAAATAATAAATAGTAAACAATCCATCTACCAAACTATCTTTGGTTAGTTACATACCTCTCCTCATCCATCTTCTTCTTCATAATGTCCCTCCTCCAGGCTGGCATCGATGCCAGGCGTGCTGCCTCCTCTTCAACCTAGAAGAGTGGGCAGAGCAGGTGCAGATGACAGATGTATGTGACAGACAGGAGCGCATATAGCAGTGAGTAAAGAATCATTGTCATAATGCCAACCCCTCTGTCTCACTTATGTTCACCTATGAAAAGCATCATCCTTAAATCTGCATATTATTTCAAATTAACTCTACAGTAGCATCCCTATTCTGGATGTGTCGTATGCAAAAGTTTAAGCAAAAATAGGCGAAAATTGATAGGTGTCTGAAAATGGCAGATCTACAAGCTCACAACACGTTGCAATGCGACACGGTGTGAGCTTATAGATCGTCTGTTTTTGGTAAAGATATTTGCCGTAGAAAGAAGAAAGGGGACTCATCATAGACCAATGGGGGACCCTTGTCAACGTAGTATTCTGCCTGCAAAGCCAAAGTGCAGTAACTATGCTTTTGGACACACCAACCTTTGTGTATCCCAAAAGTCAAATTAGCCTTCGTGACTTTGGGGAATAAACAATTACCTCAAGAACAGATAGTGTAATATAATTTATATGCTGATATCTCATTTGGCTGACCAGTTGAAATACTAAACCCATTTTTCAGTGAAACTTCTGTTTGTATTTACTGCACTTTGTAGGGCAGTATATAAAGTGCAATTTTTTTAATCAGTGATTTCTAAATTGAAACAGTGGAAAGCCATAAAATACATATACATTCGTTTAAATTTGTTGACTTGATTGATTGACTGCCCCCTCCCCCCCATAGACATGAAAAGGTAGACACCTCCTTTGGCACTGGGGAGTTTGTATCTCGAGAGGAGGCAAGCTTCTGTGACGCACACGGAAGCTTGCCACGCTTCCGCGTGCGTCACAGAAGGGGACCTTCGGTAGGCCAATCAGAGGCAATGAAAAATGTTGTTTTCTCATGCCAATAAAGCTCCTTTGGATTTAAGTCCCAGAAAAGACGCGCTGTGATTGGCCAGTAGTCACTTGAGTGGCAGAGACGCAGCATGCCTTCCGCACTTCCGCTCGACTTCCGTATTACAGTGCGATGAGGCATCTAGGTTTTTATATCTATGGTCCCCTCTACCACAACCAGCTCACAATATCTATGGTCCACAAGGCTGCATTCATTACACATTGGTTAAATCCTTGGCAGCATCCAATGTGTGGCCATCAACAGCCATATGTCTTCAAGTGTACTTGAGTCATTGAACCTAAATCCTCACCATTAGTTTAATTGTGAGTGTCAAAATGGACCATTAAGGGTGCGGTCACAACAAACGTAATGCTTTTCAATGGGAACGGAGCATTTTGTTGCCATTTACGGATTTCTGCAAAAAAGGAAAGAACGCTCCATTCCAATTGAAAAGCACTAGCAGAATTAAAGGTCTTGTGAATGCAGGGTCAATTTCTATAGTCAGCGTTAAACTGATAATGAGGATTTTACTGTGTGCAGGTTTTTAGCAAACTGAAAGAAAGAAATTAATATAAAAAATATAAAAAATAGCAGATCTACAAGCTTGTGTGTTTTGAGCTTTTTTTTTCTACTTTTGTGTGACATACAGTAGAATGACGAAGGAGGGCATTAATTACGAAAAAATCACACCTGTGTGAACTGAGTGGTGCAAGGTCTTATATAGCCTGATCAGCTGTGGTCTGACGTAATGTCAGTGACCATAGTAACCATGCTAATTTGTTTGGGTCCCACGTACAGGTACACACACGTACAGGTACACACATACATAGACACAAACATAGATACAGACAAAGCTGGTTGTTGGAGTGGTTTGCACCACTCAAAAAAAGGGTAAAATACGGAGATGAGAGGTTTCTGCCTGACAATAATGCAATGTGGCCCTCTGGAGTGAGTGTGGAACTAGTGGCCCTCTCCAACTTCAGAGTTGCCCACCCCTGATTTACAGCAAACACAGGTCACAGTAGTAAACCTTTCTGTGGCATTTATCAAAATGACATAATGCCATTTAGCCACACATGGACTGGACACAGTCTAACAGCGCATGCATGCACACACACACACACACACACACACACACACACACACACACACACACACACACACACACACACACACACACACACACACACACACACAGTAGTAGTGCACTGTAACCAGATCGTTTTCTCTTTTTCAGAATGTAAGTATCGGTGGAATCAATGAGAGAGAACGAGAAGAGAGAGGGGGGCCAGGGAGCCATCTTGCATTTCTCATCTTCCACTAACTAGATATACATTACCCCTTTGCATCGTTTTTCGCCAAGCATTTCACTTTGCCAACAGTATCCAGGTAAGCTAGCTGCTGCACATTTAATTTTTAATGATTCCCTTGAATCCCTTGGGAATTACAGAATGTAAAAAAAAAAAAAAAAATACAAGACAAGACAAGAAAAACCCTGATGGATGGATGTCTTTAAATGATCAATTGTTGCTTTGGTCAGATGTGTGTTACATTGTAATGGGCCACACCTTTCCTGTTCACACCAGTTATTACATTTGGGTACAAGCCAAGGATTTCCATTTGTCCCGGCGGAGTCACCCATGGCTGCGTGGGTGTAATGTCGTTTAGGGCCTATCACACATACAATGTCTCAGACCCCTTGTTGAAAATAGGCAGCAATGTAACAATGTGTGCAACTAGTCACTACTAGTTAAGCACTAGTTAGGCTACTAGTGTGTAATTCGGGGTTTCTCAAAGCGTGTGCCATGACGCAAGTCCAGGGCTGCCTCAGAATACTTTGATAATATTTGGAATTGATCAATGTGTCACTTCAGTTTAAACCCTCCACTTTGAAAGACGGACCACCAAACCTCCTTGCCAAAAATAGCCAATTTACATGCTTGTAGATCTGCTATTTGATAATAATAATAATAATAATAATAATGGATGTACTCATAACACAAACAGTAGTTTATGTGAATTGATCACATGAAATAAACGCGACCGGTCTGTAAAGACCTTTAACTTTAACCACATGATCCTATTCAGGGCATGTCACAATCGTCTAATATTAGCTGAATTATGAATATAGGCAAACATTTGAATTAAAATCCACCATCTTGGAATTTCCAGTCTCGAACAGCAACCGGAAAGGGCAGCGAGGGTTAGAATCAATTTTAATATTTATGGGACCATAATATGCAAAACGCATATCCAGCTACACTGGATATATATATATGTTTTTTGTGATAATTGAAAAGAGTTTAAACTAGTGATTGAAAAAAATCTAAATATCCAGTGAGACTAATGGCATGATGAAATGGCTTCTGCAACCTGCAGGAGTGGAAATAGTGTCATAAACACTAACTCGCACAGCGGACATGTTGGCATTTTGCAATGAAAAATCACACTTGTGGGAAGTGAGCGGTAACCTGGGTTCCCCCCCCACTGGGGGAACCCAGTGTACTCTCTGCTGCCCCATCTGGCGGAGTCAGGTTAAGTGAGCGGTGCCTTTCATCACAATGATGATGTCAACAACATGACGTCACAGACATTTCGTGCTCAAGCGGACATTCCGTGCTCAAACGGACAGACAGACAGACTGGCATTTCATTAACTTAATGGCAAGATGGCCGACATGTGAATATGGTGAATTAGCTTTATTTTCAAAACCGGATCCTTGCCGCCTGGTTGTGACATACAAGTTAAAGGAGAATTCCATGCCAGAAGGCTTTCTTACCTTTCTTACCTTTCGTTGTAGTTGTTACGTCCCCACCAAAGAGGTCCAGGTGTTTTTTTGTGCAAAAACTCCTTATTGGCTATTTCCCCAACCATAAGCCCTCAATGAATTGCATTGAATTGAATGGGAATTGAATGGGGCTATGGGGTGTTGTGCTAATTCGCTTATTTCCACCGAAATAAGTAGTAAAGTGTGCCGCTTGGGATATTATTTACATTATGAAGAGAGGATATATACGAAAAATTATAATTTTGAGCGATGGAAATAAGCAAATTAGCACAACACCCCAATGCTCCATCCAATTCCCATTCAATGCAATGCAATTCATTTAGGGCTTATGGTAGGGGAAATAGCCAATAAGGAGCTTTTGCACAAAATAACACCTGGACCTCTTTGGTGGGGACGTAACAACTACAAATAAAGGTAAGAAAGCCTTCTAGCATGGAATTCTCCTTTAATACCATCATCACCTTGTACATCAGCTATTTTCAGCTAAGAGATTTTTGTGTAGAGGGAAAAAGTAGAGGACCTCTGAAGGCCTGTGACAATTTGAGATTTGAGACAAGTCAATATCCGTTCGGGGATATGACATACCGAATCCCTACCTCTCTCACCCCTCTCTCTCTATCTTGGCTCCCTCTCCCTCTCCCCCTCTCTCACTCGGCTCCACAGGGATTTATTTTCCTGCTGATTTGTCTGGTTTCCAGGATACTTCTAACCTGACTCCGCCAGATGGGGCAGCAGAGAGTACACTGGGTTCCCCCCTCCTGCTCCCACCTGGGAACTCTCAGGCAGACTTGATGCCCGGCCACAAAACGGCCTGGCCAATCAGCGGCAGCTAGAGGCGGGATCAAGGCAGCAGGAGGGGGGAACCCAGTGTACTCTCTGCTGCCCCATCTGGCGGAGTCAGGTTAGGATACTTCTGGCTCTCCCCTTTTCTCTCTCCCCTTCTGTCTTTCCCTCTCTCTCTGCTCCCCTATCTCTCTCTCCCCTTCTGTCTTTCCCTCTCTCTCTGCTCCCCTATCTCTCTCTCCCCTTCTGTCTTTCCCTCTCTCTCTGCTCCCCTATCTCTCTCTCCCTCGTCTCTCGCCGCCTTCCGTCTCTCATCCGCGTCTATCTGCCACTTATATAAATAACGGGTGTCCCCTGTGGCTCACCCGTTATGCAATGCTCAGCCAATCGAAGCGCAGAATGGCAAACTTTCCAGCTAATCACAGTGAGCAATATCTGCGGACGATTTCGTCCTCAAATTTGGTGCTGAAATCTTGAGGACACAATTACTAAAATTATTAGATTAGATAATCGCTGTTATTTTTTCATAATCGTTTCCATGTTGAGAAGGGTTAATACATATAACCTGTTGCGTTGTGCTCTTGTACATCGGCTATTTACAAGAACACATTTTGAGTATAAAATATTAAATATGGTGTATTTTGGCCATAATATTTTTTTTATTTTGATTATTGGTGTGGGTCATTTCTTTGTGTATTTATGTTTTTGTCATATCTGCCCTGTGCAACTTTTGCTTACAAGGCTTAAAAGCCACACAATTCAATCGTTAATCGCAATTACTTGTATTGCAATAAATGTTCAAGTAAAATGTCATAATCGTGACAGCCCTAGACCTCCGGGGTACCTGGGTCTACAGAAGAATATAGGCTTTAAAAGTAAATGAACTCAAAACCACTTTATTTGAGATGTTAACAGATATAAATTAGTTGTTTGTGATGTAAGACAATTTCTTCATAGTTTTGTGAATTGGTATCATGCCTCTATTTTATCATTGGATATTTGCTCACGTTTGTAGCCTACGTTTTATCCGCTTTTATTCATTTTAATGTTTTTTTATAAATGGGGCGTGGGCTGAGCTTCAACGTGCTGAGGAAAGAAAATGCTGAAAGTTGAATCAATGAATTAAGACCAATTTATTTGTTTGTTCTTAGTAAATAGACTGCACCCTCTATACTGTATGGCTAATGTAGTCAATTATGACTCTAACTCCAGCATACACATTTATGTGTACTATGTCAACATAAATGCGTATGGTTACCAGGTAATTGCCTCCAATTCTGAACCACAGAGTAAATCAAGAGTCAACTCAGAGCCTGCTTATAGCTCCTGTAAGCTCTGTGTAGCATGACAGTTGGTATAGTATTTAGTACGTAAGAGGGTTATTTGACTGAGATCTTAAGGTTGGAATGAAGCTACAATGAGACTACGATGGCTCTCTCCACACGTATGACTTTCACAGTGTAGGATTACACGTTGTAATGTTTCATGCTCACTCACGTGAAACGAATGAAGGAACGTTTAGTGATGAAGTCTGATTGCTGTTCATCTTATTGTACGGTGTCATGTTGAACATGTGTTTCAGACGGTGGTGTCCTTTTAAGAGAAAACGCGGCCATAATATGACTCGTTGTTTTAGTTCTTTTAGGATAGAAATAAGTGGAAAACGTATGAAAACATTCACAAGCTTTATTTCTAACAAACAATTTAAAAACCAGGCAAATTAGCAACACAAATTAAAAAAAAAGGAAATCAATTCTCAATAACGTCTATATCAAATTATAACATCATAATAAAAAGTTACATAAAAAATGTGTAGTATACTGTATATGTATACAGTATGTATACTGTAGTCTGTAATACAGGCATTAGCTTTAATCCTTGTCTCATAAAAAGAGGACTCCAATAATTTGTGCATTCTCAATTTCAAATTAAAGAATGCTTTTACAAAATCCTATCTTTCCGAAGGAACATACAGTAGGCCTATACATGTTTAGTATGTTTACATTCAATCAGTGCTATTTATAATCTTGTAAATCTATACTGAAAGGCACACATTGTATCTACATGAATCTAAGGTCACAGACCTGGGACCAAGGACAGCATATAAGCCTTTGAGTAATCTTAGACTCCAGCGAACTCAACACTGAAGACCTACTTCCATGCAACAAACAGCACTTGAAGTACCGTATTAACTCTTTCTCTACTGACTGGCTACTGACTGAGAAGAAAGGGTTCAAGTGTATTAAGTCATCAGGTATATTATGTATTATATCATTTTATTAGCTGTCTTTGAGTTTGACTCTGAAAGGCATGTAGGCCACTTTCATCAAAATGTCATATTCCAGAGTCACTGAGGTCACCCAAAACTAACATTCTCACGGTCTTAGATTTCACCATTAAATGCAGTTTTAAGTATTTATGGTGTTTTACATGGTGCATAAAACCAGGTTTGCAATATATATTTTATATAAGTTCTCTCTCCATTTCATTAAAACATATTCTGAACATTATCAAACATGATCAGCACGTTATGGCAAATTGTTTACTAAAAACACAATTCTATTAAAAGACGTGTTGTGGCAAAAGTCAAAAATATTTTGTTCAATACACAATTAAAAATGTGATGGTTGCAGCAATTTAACACGTCACCTGACATTTTAAATTGCATTCTCCATCCATTATTACATGCTGTACTGTATACAGTATGTGAATGGGAAGACTAACAGTCACACCACACCTAAGTGGATTCTATTTGCTCTACTTTAAGTCCCTTACTGTTACATGAAGCCTTGACGCTAACACACTAGATTAGGTTTCTCTCCCAGCCTATCCTTCTGTGGCATCGATGAGCCTGCCTTGCATGGCTTCACTCTCTGCTCCTTCCAAGTTATTTGGGCATTTGGTGTTTTTTCACATGGCGTGTTCACTCAATTGTCAAATATCGAAAAGCTCCTTTTCCTTTTCTTTCCAGAAAGCGAAGCTTCGGTCAATATATCTGATGATCTCCTCGTTGCTGAACTCTTTCAGCTCATAGATGACTTTGATGGAGTCTTCATTCGGCTCCTCTCTGGGTGGAGGTTTATCAGTAACGGGAGGAACATCCTTTATTGGAGCCAGCTCCGGATTCTCCATTTGCACAGCTGCCACAGTATGCTGTGCTGTTTCTGTTGTAGACTTCTGAGCAACATTACTGTTCTGTACTTTACTTGTCACATCAGAATGCACAGGTCCCTTTACTGACTTTTGATCAGCGAATGTTACATCTTTTTTAGTATTCTCCACCTTCTGACTGGTGTCATGAGTTGTGGGTTTTGCGCTACTCTGTGCATCAATAGGTTGCCCTGATTGGGAATCCTCTGGTGCAGGTGGGGCAGTTGGAGCTGAATATGGTGGAGGAGGTGGGGGATGTGTCGGTGGTGGAGGTGGTGGTTCTTGCATAATGGACACTTCAGGAGAAACAGAATGTAGAGAAGCAGTCATCATACCTCCCCCATCAGGGGAGTTTCCAAAGTACTTAAGCTTTATGTCTTCAAAGCCATCTGACCAGTCTCGCTTCCCTTTCTCGATCTCCTCCATGACCTCTTTGTAGAACTGCCGAATGACCTCCCACGTATGGCTGCCAAGGCGGTCAAACATCTCATAACACAGGAGGTGACGGAACTTGCGTTCTTTGCGGGTCATGCTCATTTCCAGAAGCTGGAAGTAGCCGAGCATGAAGAGATCAAGAGTCAAGCTCTCGTAGCTGACAGGCACTCCGTTGATGTGTGGCAAGAAGTGCTCGGGCCAGTAGATCATCTGCGCACGGCTGAGCCTGCGGATCTGGCGTGTGGGCACTTGGCTCATGATTGTCCTCCAGTGGCCAAGAAGGTTGCCTACAACCTGCTCTGACTTCATGAAGAGGAGGAGCTTGTCATCCTCACTCTGCACCCCACCCACCTGTGCACTGAATTGATTGTAATCATCCTCCCTAACATCTAGATAATTCCCTCTCCTGCCGGTATGTTTGGGCCGGTAAGACTCAGAGAGGGTGTACTTCCGCCAGTGTTCAAGAAACAGGAAGACAATCCTCTCCTTCCTCATTTCAATGCATTCTTGGACATAGCTTAGATCTGTTTGCACCTCCAAAGTTCTAGTCAGCTGATTTTCACTTAGAACAGGGTCTGATGACAGAACCTGGTTGAACTGTTCCATGTTATTCGAAGCCATTACCCCAGAGGACGCATATGTCTTAGGAGCATGGGATGCAGTTATTATAGGTTCCTCTACAAGAGGCAAGACTGATTCCTCCACTGGAGGCAAATGTCCATTGAGATGACTGGTTGACTCACTGACCACAGGCAGTGACCTTTTGCGTTTGTACACCCTGTTAGCTTGGTCAATTGGAGCCTGTGGCTGACTCTGGATTTCATAGTTGGCCTTGAGGTTCTTCACAGACACGCCACACTGCTTTATCTCCATCTCCACCTCTTCCCTAGAGAAGGACTGCGATCGTCCTTTATAGCCAGTGGCACCTGATGCTGCCGGGCTTGATGATCCTGGATTGTTCTTTGCTTCTCCCTGAGATAATCCATTGTCTATTAGATCCAAGATGTCTGTTGGCTTGCCTCCGAGGGTGGCGAGGAGAATGGCCATGTTCTTGAGTAAGGTGGAAATCCTGCTGCACCAGGCTGGCAGGTCTTCTGCCTTGCCATGTACTTGCTTTGGATGGACTGAGAAGTTCTCATGGTTGAGAGCGGGTAAGAGTTGATGAAGCTCTCGCTCTAGTTCCGCCAGCTCCTTCTCCACCGCAGTGACCTTGTGCATAACCTGAATGTTCTCGATTTGCTTCTCGATGCGGATGAGGTCGGCTTCTGTCATCAGCTCCCCAAATGGGCCCAACATGGCTTTGTGGGTGTGGGAGTAGTGCCATTCATGTGGCTGGTAGAGTCCACTTGCAAACTAAATCAGAGGTCAAGGGAGACCAAAAAACAAGAGGGGAAGGAAGGGGGAGGGGGGGTTCCTTCAGCCGGGGGTTCCTGGTGTGAACACACACGCTTCAGTGCAAATCTTCCTCAGCACACAGGATTTACATGGATTTAGTGGTGCAATGGCACTGCCTGATTATACACATAATGCCCCTTACATCAGTTCAGAGTCAAAGGTAAAGAGGGCTTTGTCCTTCTCGAACATAAGGTGGAAATATCATATAAATATCATAATATTTTGAATGATCAAGCAGCCTCTGAATCATAGTGTTACTGATTTACATTGTGTCTACATTTTTACATTGCAGACATAGTACGTCATCTACTGTCCTAGCTCTTTAATACTACTCTGATTTGCCTCTAACATTTTAACAAAAAGGTAGAGGCAGGTTACATTTCTAGGTTACTTTCCACTTTCCGAGTGGTAAAAAACTTGCAAGGAAAATCTCTTTGAAAGAGATGGCATTGGAACTTCAAGGACACCACATGGACATTTCATCTTGCAGATGACTAAAGTGCTACTCAAATACAGGGTAGTATCAAATAGTGATTGACCTGCAGTGTGAATAGGCCCGGCATCACACCACTGAACCAGCATGTAACAACTTAGAGCTGCATGGCCCATCACCAAACACTGGTCACCACTGTGAGGCTGGTAGCCAAGTGTGCCATTGCCGTGATGGGCATTGTAGCCAAGTGTCCAATTCACTGCACTTCACAGGGTCTCTAGCCAGGCACAGCTAGGCTATGAAAATATGAAAGAAAGGAAAACATGCATAGAAGAGAATTCTTGCGCACATGGATGCGACTTTAAGAGACTGATCATCATTTTTAAGAGAAACAATTTGGATTATTTGTGGAAAAGTAAACTAATCTGTGTAAGTAACTGTAGTGAATATATGGGAAACTGTGTGTGCTGATTTTATTTTTACCTGTAATATTTGAGGAGATTTACTGTTAATCACCTCAGTTCAAATGATTATGACAACAGATTGGAAAATAAACTAAAAGTAGAAATACTGTAGTTCTGTTCTAAAACAAGCTCATTAACTTAATTATCTACTGTTCTATTAGTACCAGGCAGGCTTAGACATGTAACTGAATGCAGAATATTTGACACTAATGTCTACTTAGTGCTTGCGGATGTCAGTGACCTAATGACCTTGTGTTCTATGTTCAACTAACAGTTAGGCATTAGCTGACACTCTCACCCTGTATCACCAGAGGTTGAATTTGACAGGACACATGGCTATTGATGGGCATAATGCCCTTCACATTATCAAACCCACATCCTTTTGACTACGGGATGGTCTTTCTAACCCCTAGGGCACCCTGTCACCACATATAACATATAGTTTAAATAACTGATGACGTAGATGACAGCAAAAGTTCAATCAAAAAAATAATAATTTGGACATGCATTAATTAGACATGCATTAATACTCATAAGTGAACTTATAGTCTAAGAACCACATAACTCCACACACTGCAACACCTGCCATCCTCTGTGATTTAAATAAAAATGTGTCCCATTTTAGGGCAAGTCCAATTCACACGGAGGCACAGGAGGGATAACTGAAACACTGCAAAACACCTCCCACATTGCTAAACCCTGAGCGTTCCTTTAACCCTCAGGATTTAGAAGTGCACACATCACATCCCACATGCATCACACTGACCTTTCGCTTGTGATCCTCTTCCTCTTGCATCCTCGCCTGAAGCTTGCGCACCATCACTTGCCTCTTCCACTCGGGGATGGCTTTGCCCTGTTCGTCATGAGTGGGCACGAGAGCTTCCACAGCGGTGAGGCTGGTCTTTCGCCCCAGCCCTGACGTGCTGCTGACACTGGTGCTATTTCCATTGACAACGGCGCCGGAGGCCAGCTGGTCACAGCTCGTGGAGTTGGACATAGTCTTGCCCGAGCCGCTGGAGCCCACGGGGCTGGGGGCATTGAGGACGGGGCTGGGAGCAGGGCTTGGTGCAGGGCTGGGGGCGGGACTCGGTGTGGCAGGACTTGGTGTGGTGGGCGGTGAGGTGACGGCGATGTTGGAGGATGGAGGAGATAAGGTCTTGGCCGGCGGTGGTGTAGCTGGGCGGGTCTGAGGTGGAGATGTGGTGCTTCCCTGGAAAGGAACAAAGATGTGAAGGAGTGGGAGAGGAGAGGTTGTGTCAAAACGGATATAGTGTACTATAAAACAATATTGTAGTTCGAAAATGTAGGCTATGTCGTCTTTACTGTCTTTCCTTATGAATACCCTATTGACCTGAATATAAGACTACTCGTATTATAATCGGGGACTAGACTATTTGACATTCAATGTCTTTACTTCTTCCTACTCCTTTTTGAACTTCAGGTGGAAGATCAATGATCACATTGTTGTCATTATAATTTTCTTATTTAATTCAAAAAAGAAATATACATGGCATGCATTGTGGTTCTTTTTATTTTTATTATTTTTATTTTACTGTTTTACCTGAAGGTTCAAAATAAAGATAATCAAATATAATAATATAATCGGCACAATATGGTAAATACAAACTTTACAAAGCTGGTCAAATATCTCCCAAATGTGTGCTAACTATTGTAATGAATGAACCATTGTAAAGCGCTTTGAGCACTTGTAAAAGCGCTATAAAAATAAAATTCATTATTAATCCTCTGTCTCCCTGTTCTTTCATTTGTTTATATATGTGCAGATGTGTGGTTTTTCCCAGTCCATCAGTGTTTTTGGCAGTGATTGTTATCGGGTGCTTTAACTGTGCATTCTCCCTCATGCCTGAAGGAAAATGCTTCAATAGTCACTGTGGTCAGCGGTTCTGTATTTTTCCACCACTAGGAGGGCAGACGGTAGGGTAGCCTAAGCCTGGTTCGTGGTTAAACCAGGCTAGGCAGCCACACATTTCATTACAACTCATGTAAATCCAGCATATTGTTGTTGAGTCACGGTTACGAAAGTCTCTGTGGAGGCCAGCTACATGTATGACTGACTATGGAGGACAATGACTCATGCTAGTTCTTTTCCCCGGCCAAGTCGGCCCAGCTGTCAATTAGCCTTAACCTCTGACAGGCCGTGCATTCAGCAGCACGTTGACAATCAAGTGGCATGTTGATTCATCTGACTCATTTGCTCTAAAATGGTGACATTGTCGTGCAGGTTTTTAATTGACTGAGGTCATACCTGCGTGTTGGCCTCAAAGTAACAATGGCAACTCTGTGTGTGCGTGCGTGCGTGTGTGTGTGTGTGTGTGTGTCACAGACACACACACACACACACACACATACTCTTTCTCTCTCTCTCGCCCACTCCCTATGCACACAACACTAAGCTTAAAATAATTACGCTACTTGTATAACACCAGGAAATGCTGACCTGTTAAAGTACTTTAAATGCTTTGTAATTGATCATCTATGTACTGTATGTAAAATATATATTTTTCAGTGAATCTCTTAGTTACACCAACGTTGTACCGGTAGTCGTTTTGACAAAAAACAAAGTCTATAGACCTGGCTGCCACATGGCGTTATACCGAAAGCTAAACGTTGGAGGGGCTAGCGGATAGCGGCCCTCAAAGCTAAACATTGGAGGGGCTAGCGGATAGTGGCCCTCAAAGCTAAACGTTGGAGGGGCTAGCGGATAGCGGCCCTCAAAGCTAAACATTGGAGGGGCTAGCGGATAGTGGCCCTCAAAGCTAAACGTTGGAGGGGCTAGCGGATAGCGGCCCTCAAAGCTAAACGTTGGAAGGGCTAGCGGATAGCGGCCCTCAAAGCTAAACGTTGGAGGGGCTAGCGGCCCTCAAAGCTAAACGTTGGAGGGGCTAGCGGATAGCGGCCCTCAAAACTCTGACGCTACACTACAGCAATCTGACGCTTTAATTCCCACTCCAGCTTTCGAAGGAATTGTTATGTAAATGATACATGTTCGAGAGAGAGGAGACTGACGGAGCGAAAAAAATTCGACACCAGCTCCTGTTCCCACACCGCGCCAACATGGAACATTACCAACGGCTTTACACAGTGGGAAACTGGCTAGAGTGAGTGACACTTGGGGATGGAGCTGGAAACCTGATACCCGAAAAAACCCGATAACAAGCTTATTGAGTACCTGGCGTCAATAAGCATCCATGCTGGCACAAACATGTTGGTCTAAAAGTGTATTGATACCTGCCAACCAGAGCTGCCCGGGTAAACAAAATTACGCTTTTAAAGTGACGGTACACTTGTTAACCAGTTTACCGTTTCTTCAATATTTTCCAAAGGTAAAAAGGTCAATTGCCCTCCGTCCGATAGAAAAGTACCGTATTTGAAGGCCCTAGTACAATGTAGTGCAAGTGATATTGTTTGGTTAAATACATTTTCTGTTTATATTAACGATCTGTAGATACATTATTACAGTACTATTCATAATATATAGCCATTTAACACTTATTGCACAAATGAATGGTTGTTTTAATGTTAGGCAAACATATTTGTCGTAACGTTTGTCATCTTGCCACAAACTCAGTGACTCACAACTGGCCAATAAAAAAAAGATACTGGTTCTATTCAGAATTTGTCATCTTCTTTCCACAAAATAATACAAAATGCTCGATAGTGGGCTCAATACCAACCCGGCTAGATAAGCCTGATCGATAAGCTGCTTATTATCAATAAAAAGTAACGAGCTCCATCCCTAGTGACACTCCATCCATGACCATGACCCAATGCGAATGCCAAACTGGACTTTCTCAAATTACCAATAACACAGTCCATTACATAAAGTAGTACGTAAAGACATTTATGTAGTGTGTACATAAATGTGGCTGTACTGCGTATGTCTATAGAAATATGTATGGCAAGCAGTGGCAGTGGGTGGTGGACATACATTGGGCCCGCTGTTGGAGTAGACCGTGGTGTAGCCTTTAGCGTGAGGCGTAGGCTTCAGGTTCTTCCCTGCTTTGATCTCTGCCAGCAGCTCCGAGTTGTCGCCAGTGGGGGACATCATATTGAAAGATTTTGTGCCTGCAGACAAAAGGATAGAGAGGAAAAGTGAGACCAGAGAGAGAGAGAGAGAGAGAGGAGAGAGAGAGAGAGAGAGAGAGGAGAGAGAGAGAGAGGCGGACAGAGGGACACAGAGAGAGAGAGAGAAGGGTGGTGTTTCAGTGTTAAATATTTCAGCTCGTGCGGCAGGCAACAATGCTGGGAAAGTTCATAGACAGTAGGGGTTGGGGTGGTCAGTGAGGAGAGAAATCTATAGAGGATTAAATTGCTATTATTTTTATTAATGAAATGTGCATGGCACTTCAATTGCCATGCATATTTGTTTCTTCGCCCAGCCCTGTGGGACACCATACACATGTCATCGGGCCAAGGCACCCAGGAAGCCATTGATTGATTGATTGAATACTTACTAACAGCAAAAAAAGGTACAGTGGTGCGATTATACAAATGGTGCTAACACAAAAAGACTTGAGGGCTCATTTCCATTGTGGTTCTGTCTGTGTATTCATCGTCTACTTGTATACGGAAAAGAATATATAGGCCTATATATATATATATATATATATATATATATATATATATATATATAATTTGCACAGTAAACTGTTTTGGGGGTGGGGTAATTTCTGGTGTTAGGCTTAGGCTCTGGTGTTAGGCTTAGGGACCAGTTACAAGATGCAGATAGATGTTCTTTTATAGAGGTTTTGAGTCATACACTTTTTGATGGCTGTAGTGTAGGGCATTCCACATTTTGGTTTCATAGTAATGGAACAAAATTTAACCCCTTGTTTGTGCCGAATTTGGGTTGAACGAGATCATTGGTGTTCCCTCTGGTGTTACGATTGTGTGTCTTTTAACGTTATTGAAATAGTTTGACAGGTAAAGGCCTCTACATAGTCAAACGGACACAAAAACGCAAGCTTATTTTATACATATAGTCGCTCCGTCGCTTGCGACGTTTACGTCGGTCTATTATAATCTTTAATGTGCAAGCATCTACTCGCCCACTAGATGGCAGCTGTGACACCCCCTGGCACCTGCAGTTGGTCTATTTTATTACATGCGGATGCGATGCGTCAAATATGTTATGAGTTGAGGAGATGTAGTTATAACTGTAATATAATGAGTTTTAAACTATATCATCAATCAAAGTAGGCTATATACCACTGCCGATCCACAAGCTCACACCACAACGCTTGAAACTTGTTCATTCTAATTGAATTGACCCAGTTTTGCGTATTTTGCTAGTGCTGTAGTCAATTAATCATTGCGTTCACACGGGCAGATTGCAGTCTACCATTCATTGTCAAAGGAAGCCGCTAGTGGATGATCACCAGCAACGGAAAACACGGTTTGTTGGTCGCGTCTGTAAACGGTCAAATTGTCACCAAATGGAAGCATAGGATTAGGAGACACCTAGACACACACTCTCTCCGCTCTAATTCTGCTGAGTTCTCGTCTGAAAAGCAGGGCTGGACTGGGTCAAAGGGCTAACATTTGGCCCAAAAACATATTAAAGCAATGGGGGCCGCCCATTCTTTGGGCGGCCCATTGCCCACTGGACATAACGTCAGTCCAGGCCTGATAATCACGACGAGTTTGCAAAGCAGTGCTTCGAACGCTGATGTCATGTTGTCCTGTTCCAATGTGATATATCCATGCCGATCGTATTTACAACTCAATGTGCCGGCGGAAGTGTTGTCCTCCTTTCAAGAGGGGTCGAACAGAGGAGGAAAAGCCTCCGTTGCGTATGTATTCTTGCGTCGATTACGTTCGACTCTGCAAGGCACTTAAATGGGTGTCTCTGTAGTATTGCGCATCTTGAAGACCAAGGCCCATTGCAAGTTGCTGTACTCAAGTCTGTCCTCTACCCTGAGCCATAGCATAATGAGCAGGGGTTAGGTGAGTTCTAGCTGTGAGGTCAAGTAGTAATCTGACCAGTTTGTTTGGGGATGTCTGAAGCCATGTGTTTAATGCCTTTGTGGTGCTATGGTACCATGAGGAGCATGCATAGTCCAAGTGACATTGGATGAGTGTGATTGGTGTCTGTGGAGCAGGTAAGAGTTCAATGTCTTGACCGACGAGATCCGAATGAGATCAAAGCTGTGACCTTACGGTTAGGGGAAAGTCTCTCAATGCTATCCTGCTGCATCCACTAAAACAATCAAATGTGGGCCGTTCTTGGCTGTCACAGAATTCTACATTGGCCATACCATTTTCAAAATTTCTATTACATTTTTCTTTTTACTCATTTTTCATTTGTATCTGTATGAAGTCATAGTAGTAGTAGTGACGTTGTAGACTGGCCTCCGAGTGGAATGATAATGGGTACAGCACAGCACTAAGTATACTGTGGCAAGAGGTACGGGTATTGCATAACCGAAGGGGCATGTGCTCTGAATGGGCATCGCACTAGTCTTAATACTACAGAAATATTAGGCCTAGAAGTATGTGGCTTTTGCCAAATTATATTTCAAACCTATTTAACAACATTATGGTCTCAAATAGATCTGCTCTATACATTTCAAATACTGACTCTAGTCTTAAAATCTGACCTGGCACAAAACCAGACCTGGAAACTTCACCATCACCAAAGTGAGTATAATTCCACAAGTTGCAATGTAAATTATGTTGGTGTATGGTATTTTAAAATATTGTTCCATGTGCTCCCTTTGAACTTTGAGCACCTGCCCATCTAATTGTCTCTGCACAGCCCTGTACCAAACAGTATGGTGAACTGACCAGTGGCCGTACTGATCATAAATTAACTATTGAAACAACAGTCGCAATGTATTGGATAAACAAGATGGGTTGAGGGCCAACTCTAAATTAATACACAACAGTGAGCCCAAACAAAGGGCACAATTCTTCCGAAACTCACCATAGATAGATGTAACCAAACCATTCCCAGCTTTTAGCACCAAACCTTATGTAAAATCTGTATTTAATATCAACCACAGTTCCTAATCTGCTTACAGAATAAATCTTCAGAACCAGGCTGATTTACACTGTGGCTCTTTTGTTAATGCCATAACAATGGCACTTTGGTTATAGGATTGCCAAAGTCATACAGCAGCCTTCATTTATGGTCCAGGGATGCATCAAAATGGCCATCTGCCGATGTCCACATGGCATCAACATTCATGAGATTTCATAGGTTTGCATGCATTACATACAGACAGACAGACAGACAGACAGACAGACAGACTTTTCTTAATTTTGTTTAGTTAGTCATGGTGGTATTAGTATTACCACAGTATGAAATATAGGACAGATACAGAAAAATAGAAATACAACTAAGAATAAAAAATAGGCAGTAAGTTTCTACCTATTTTTTATTCTTAGTTGTGTTAGTAACGTACAGGGAGTAGGAATAGGGTAACAAAAAGCAACAGGTACGGTCCTTGCTTGGCCCTCCGCATTTGGACTGCCTGGGACACATTGCTCACTGCTAAATGTGTTCTATTACAAAGGTAACATGTTTCAGAGGTACCCATTGATCACATTACACTCTTGAATGAAATTAGCATTGAAATCTAATACACTCACAGAATCTTACATGGGACGGCATTTCTCTATCAATATTTAACACCAAAATACAAAACTGTGACAAAGCAGTTATCTCACAAACACCAAACCAACGCAAGGAACCTTTTTATTTCTAATAATCTCATAACTTCAAATACTGACATTTGAAAGGAATTCCAAACGGCAACTATGTCAAATACTACTGCACGAAGTAGAGCTCAATTTGTCAAGAAAGCTCCGCACCGGTATATTCCCAACAACAAACCAATGTGCCAGAGGCGACCTCACCTGCTTTAACAGCCGCAAAACTCCGGTGGACAAAACTGCCTCAACAGTCTCCTATCGGTGGCTCATTGTCTACGTGGTGAATTCAGAACAACAAAAGAGGCTCCTGAACAAACGTTCACCATCAGGGGGACCACAAGTGGTGTGCAGCATAGTTGGACAAAGCAGCACTGCTTAGCACCCCCCCCCCCCCCCCCCACACACACACACACATTCATTCACACACACACACACACACACACACACACACACACACACACACACACACACACACACACACACACACACACACACACACACACACACACACACTCTCTCACTCTCTCTCTCTGTCTATTCCCCCCGCTGTGCGTGTCCTGCCTGGTTCTGCCCTGCTGGGACTCTAGTGATAGAGAGCAGCTTTCTATTAGCACCGTTGGGGGAAGTCTAAAGGAATCACTGTAAGTGGTAGTGACAGTGGACAATTGGCAAGCCGGGTGGAATTAACTCATTCATACACGCACTGCGCGCGCATGTACGCATGCGCGCGCACACGCAGAGTCGCGCACACACACACACACAAAATCGCTCATTGTTGCAAGTATCTGAGACACACATGCAAGCATGGATGGATGTATTAAGGCACACACGATCAAGTCGCTCATCCTCCAATCCCTGTCTTTTCTGTAACCGTACCTTAGTAAACCAATCCTACTTTCACAAACCGATCACACACACACTCGCACACTTCCCTGCTTTTGTCGCCTATGCATGCAACGCTCATTAATCTGACACTCACACAGCCGCGTACGCAGACTATGCACACCCACACACAAGTATACTATGCACAGACAAACTCGCACTCACCAACTAATCCCTGTCTGTGTCATCTGGCCACACACACACACGCACGCACGGTCGCACGAACGCACACACGGCTCATCCCCTCCTTTTGCACCTCATCTCACCCTGCCTCCTCTCAACCTCTTGCCCCACAATCAGCAGATTAACACAAGAGAGTTCTCAGTCAGCGAGGGAGGCTAATAGCCTAATGATCCACGACCTCCCCACCAGAAACACACTCTCTCTCACACACACACACACACACACACACACACACACACACACACACACACACACACACACACACACACACACACAGTTGTGGCTGTGCCAGACTGTGCGGTATACACTGGACAGTGACAGTAGCCTGCTATAAATATCCCCAGTTCTTATTACTGCTACTTAACTTTACATAATGTTTTACCAAAAGTAGTAGTGCATGCACTTTGCTCAGTTTATATCTTAAACTACACAATGTTATTTGTATTTATATGGTCAATATACAGTACATTTGTATTTCTGTATATCTATCTAAAATATAGATGCCAATTTTGCCCATCACAATAATAATGGGATCACATGCACAATATTACCCACTAACTTGAATTACTAAAAATATACTACAGTATTATAACAAAACTTATACGTAAATATAGCCTACCCGTTTCTCCCTTGCAAATCTTCTTTTCAGAGTAACAGAAACGTTTGACTTCCCAAATCAATCTCTACGTAGATGTGTTTGGAATACGGAGAAAGTATAATGTTGACGTCTGTACACCCTTTGTGTGTATATATGTGTATGAAACTCATTCTGTTTGGGGTAAGGGTGTGGACTGAGCAACCTGCCAAAAGAGCACAGTGGTGTAAAGTAACTAAGTATGTTTACTTACTGTACTTAAAGGACCACTTCACCACTTTTTAAAATCTCTTCATATAATTGGTCCTCACTAATGTTCATGATAAAACACCACCATTTTATTCCTACTCAGTCTGTGTCTCATAGGAGGGCTTTGGGCAGTTCGGACACCCGTCCACCAGTGACATCATCATTAGGCAGATTTGTTTTTAAACAAGATTTGTTTTAAAATATATTTAGATTTGTATTATCGTGAGAACGATGGCTTCAACTTTTGCATTGCAACTTTTCAGGAAAAGAAAGCCTGCCGTTTCTATTAGCTTGGATTCACCATCGATGATGTCACTGGTGGACGGGTTTCTGAACTGCCCACAGCCTTCCTATGAGACACTGACTGAGTAGGAAAAAATGGTGGTATTTTATCATGAACATTAGTTAGGACCAATTATAGGTATTTCCAGGGTCCAAGTATTTTCAGTACTTTTACTTCTACTTTTACTTCTACTTCACTACATTTCAGAGGCAAATATTATACTTTTACTCCGCTACAAGTATTTGAGAACTTTAGTTACTAGTTACTTAGATCGTAGATTTCGATTATTATTACAAAAAAAACACTTCAGCCCTACAGTATATACAGCCTGATCTACAAGCTCACAATGCATTGTGATTGCTTATAAATCTGCTATTAAAAACATGTATACATTTTATACATTTGTAAACTTGGCACATTCTGCATAATGAGTAGCCTACTTCTACTTTTGGTACTTTAAGTACATTTTGATACCAATACTTTTGCAGTTCTACTCGAGGACATTTTGAATTCTGGACTTTTCCTTGTAACAGACGATTTCTACATTGCAGATAAATGCTTTTACTTAAGTAAAAATAAAAAAGTGACTACTGTTTCCACCACTGGTACTCCAGAGTAGGGTGGAGGCTGAGCTGTGACAGGTGGAGATTGGAGAACATTTGACAAATGGCCCCTCATGATGAGGCCACAATGGCACCACAGAACCTTTAGGATACAAAGCTCCAAGCAGTTAAACCCCTACATCTGTTAGGAACTGCACTTAAAAGGATATACAAATCCAATATAGTATTCTTCCTTTGGGATAGAGATACTTAATGAGGAAGTGTAATCAGGCCCCGTCTTTGTTGCTGAATTGCTGTTGGCTAAATTATTACAGCACTGATTTCAATGAAGCACCTGGCTTGTCTGGCAATCCTCAATAGCTGTTTGAGTCGTAAATCATTTTCAACCATCGGCTGTTTTATGAGTAGCAGTATATTGACCGTTTATTGCCAGGTTACTACTGTAACGTCAGCCAGGAAATGAGCAGCGTATACCCCTGTTTTGCTGTTGTTGTTTAGCGTTTTATCACCTCTCTATCATAAGGCAACAGGTGGGTCCAAACCACAGTCAAATGGATGAAGAAGCACTTTAAAATAAAGCTCATGAGATAGAACTACTAAAATGCTGATATATCTTACAAATGCTGTTGAAGTGCCAAATATATAAAATGTATTCTGTAACATACATTTTACACCATGGATCTGCTGGGTCTAGCTGTCTTTCTGTGTGTCTGGAGGGGCAGGATAAGGGCTGCTCTAATAACTTTGGGGCAGGCCCGTCTAGAGTTTAAATGGACAGGTATCAGTCAAAAGGGAGACATAGAAGAGGAAGGATGGATGGGGAAGGATCAACATATGGAATGTCAGAACAGGTCAGCTCCATATATGGAGATCTAAGGGTTTGAGGTGAGATGTAGAGTTACTGGCCAATATTGATGACATCGGGGATCTCCATATATGGGCTTAATATTGATGACATCACGTGATGTCACGAGGCATGACCATATATGGGCCGTGACTGACTGACTGACGGGAAATGCACAATTTCATCGTTAACTGCGACCTGCGGCTGCAATAAGTACTTTCATCTGTCTTTGTGGCCCTCCCTTAGAGGTGGAGCGAAGACCTCCGCCTTCACAGAGCCACAGCAGGGAGAGACAGTCGGTGGTAAAAACACAGAGAAGTGGAAGTGGAGGTGTAGACGGAGCAGGGAATAGAAGATTAGCACCAGTGAAGTATGAAAGACAAGTGACATTGATTGATGTGTGTTCCAATAGTACTCTGTACGTACAAGTCAGATGAGTGTCATATTGCTAATGATGTAAACAATAGGACATGCATGCCTGTATAGGAGAATGTGTGTCTGTTTTTCTTCCATTGGCAATTAAAAAGTAAAGTTTATTCTCACAGCCATATGAAATTATAAGGTATTATAAAGTATCTTCATACTGATTGTTTCCCCCCTAAAAGACAAAGGTACTTTCTTCGGTAAACTGGGCCAGTCTACTGTATAATCCACGTCGTCGGGTAGTGTCTGCTGGGTCAGAGTGGCACTTAAGGAAATGGATGAACACTAAACCAGTTCTCAGGGTAACGGTAGCCTTCATGGCATTAATTTATAATCACTTATTTGGGACGCTGGGGCTAGACTCATCTCCTCTGTTCCCAGAGCGATAACACAGTTTCCCATTCATACCAGGAACTTGGCTTTCACTGTCGGGACGAAAACGGAAATAGTGGAAAGGATGAAAAAAGAGAGAGGACTGAGAATCTTATATTTTAAACTTTATCTATTGAAAAAATAGCAGATCTACAAGCTTGTAGATGGGCCAAAAATCGTGAAAATGTGGCACAAATCTTTGAATATATATTCTATCACAGCGAACGTTTTTAACTCGTATCTTTGCTTCTGGGGGAGGGGGGGAGGTCCCTGGAACAACATTATTTTCAGATGGGGGTCCGTGGCCAAATCCTTGACATGAAAAATATTGAGCACCACTGACATAGAAACATGAGGTTTTTCAGAAAACTGTCAGGATTTAGAAGGCATTTTGTAGAATATTTTCTCAGGCCTATAAATGGGTTAAAGGTATATTCAGTGATTTCGCTTCATTCAAATATCACTTATTTTTTATTTGTAATTGGATAATCCTCCCTACTATAGAGTATGCTGACCATATAAGGAGTTCCTCCCTGTCCCCAGTGAGCCCCTGGGGTCAAAAAGCCCTAGTTTCAGTTTTGGTGGCGGGTGGCAAAGCCTTCATCCAATCAGGATGAGAGGGGCCTTCCTCCAATGTGTGGGGGCGGGCCATGGTGCACATGCTGTTGCACTTCCCCCCACTGTAGAGCGTGTGCATGTGCACATTTTGTTACCGGGGCGGACTGGGTGGTTTTCCAAATCACCCAAATCACTGAATGCTCCTTTAAGGACTAGGAAAGCAGTTACAGCAGACACACACACACACTCACTTCCTGAAGAGGCAGACAGGCGTCGTTCGTGCTGTTGGGAGGTGGCGGCGGGTGTCTCCGGGGGCAACGGAGGGGGAGGCGGCGGAGGCGGCGTCGCGGTGCTGTGAGGGAGCGGGGGAGGAGGCGGCGGTGGTGGGGGCGGGGCCAGCTCCTCCATGGTGCCGTTCTCGGCGCTTGGAGCGGCGCTGTCGTTAGGTTCCTCCGCTAGGACGGAGCCCTATGGTCGAGCAAGAGAGGGAAAACCTTACAGTAAAACGTTGACATCCTTCACAAGATAAACCGTCAGCCAAAGCACAGGCGAAACCACTTGTGTGGTGACTTGTCTCTGTCTGGTGAGGGATGTGACTTTGATTCAAAGATGGCGTACGTTTATTCGGCTTAGATGCACTCATACTAATATTGAAATGGCTTTTCACCTTACATCATTTGACAAAATCATATTTTTTCCACATAAACTAGACTCTTGACTAGAGGAAGCTGGAGTTGGCTACTTTCAAATGAATGAATTATATGCTATCAATAACAATAATTCATAAATGATAATAATTCATAATGAAATTAATTTGAAAATGTACAACACACAACAGGAAAACATCCACTGTATTTGTTTTATGTTAAACATTCAAAGATAAACCGCCCTAATGTCAAGACATCTCTTTTGTTCGCATTCCTTGACAGATTTGATTTGAGCATGTCTGCCTGCCCTGCACCGTCCAGTCAAAAGTCATAGTCAAGCTGGGCCAACATTGTTGTACTGAAGCTGGTGGTGTGGGTGACAGATGTATTGTGACACCATAATGACAGGCCCATTAGAGCGGTCCTCCCTCTGTTCCCTGCTGTCCTTTATCAACCCATAAAGACATACATAACAGCCCCGTCCCTTAATAATGGAGCTAATACGGCATAATCTGGATCTCTAGGGGGAAATAATGGAACCACAGCCATCTGCCCTGCAATTGATAGTGCCCCTCCACGCACGCGTCTGACACACTTTCCACGTGTGCTGCAACACAGCTGGTATTGAATTAATGGGCCGTGACATATAACCCCCCCCCCCTTCCTCCAGTCTCTCCCCATCCTGCTCCGCCCTCTCCTTTTATTCTTTAGACGCGTGCTCGTCATTGTGGGTCTCTCTTCCCTTTGCTCAATCCCCCAGTGAGTTGTAGGGGTGGGGCGGGGTGGGGCTGGGCTGGGCGCGCGTGCAGGCCCGTGCTGCCGTTGATTAGCTGGGGCCATCTGGTAGTGTTCCTCTGAGACCGGGAGGGCCCCCCCCACCAACGCCTTAATTGGATCAATATAGATTACACCCCAGCGTGGCCATAGAAAAACCCTTTAACCCCTGCTACTGATACACCCCCCCCCCCCCACCCCCCCCCCCCCCCCCACCCCGAGGGACTCTGGGGCAATGGAGTATATTTGATTTGTGCAACACTGTGTGTACTGGTATGTGCCAGCAAACAGGTGGAATTCCAAAATGTTCCAGGAAGGAAAATAAAATAGCAAAAGGTTATTTATTTTAATTTGGCGACTGATGGGTCGTTTTTATCTGCAAATTGTGTCATTGATTTCTGCAATGCACCGATGTTGTTAGTTTATCATCTATTTATGTTGCATTTGAAAATGTATTTAAGTTTTTGCACAAGGCCCGTTTTTCTTGTGCAATGTAAATTACTGAGAATATGTGAGAATATGTGAGAATCTACGGAAATATATCATGGCCTAGTAACTACACCCCAAACCTATACCAAACCGTGTTCACCGTGCTTGAACCCACTGTTAAGGACTGTCAAGTCCAGCATAGTGCATATTTCAATGTTCAAATTCAGTCCTATTAAAAATGTAGGACGCCTCATTGTAGCCTTGGGGGAGTGGTTAACTAGGCTATTGTCATTGTCCATTTCCTTTCCTTTTGTCCTAAGTACAACGTGTTTGGTTAGGAGACTCAAGAGTCAATGTAAATGAGGCTGCAGTTTGCATCAGGTGCGGTGCACGAAAAGCACAAGAGGATGCAAGGTGATGTAACTCCCTGGGGCTTTATGTGTGGTACAAGCGAGCTTGCATATAATAATACTGAAACGCACAGCTTCAAAAGTAAAATCAGCAATGCAGTAAAGCAGTGCTATTTTCTGTGGCTCAACAGCTGCTTGATTTGCGTTAATCAAGATGCCAACCAAGTGATACAGATTTAATGTGAAAGCTGAGCTCTCCCCACCACTACACACACGCGTGTGAAATGTATATCCATTTCTGCAAACATCTATTAAAGGAAAATAGAGAATAAGTGCTTTTGTTCTTTCAGTGATAGTGCCCTCTTGTGTGTGATAAAACAGTAATATCATGATCTACACCTCGTTGGGCGCCATGCTCTTGCGCCCGCCCGGTTCCGTCGTGTCACTGCCCAGTGTCTTGTAGTAATCCCCAGTGCTGGGCTGCTTACTGAAGCTTCTTGACTTCCTGTTGGAGTCCACACGACGCAGCTGCACAAGAGATGACAAATGTTAAACTATAATGATTCTTTACAATTTTGCTTTATTTGATACATAGTTCTCCGGTACACTGGAGCGAGACAAAAAAGAGAGCATAGGAAGAAAGACAGAGGAAGTCATAAGTTATGTTTACAGTGTCATGGAAGGTGGCCAACATCTCTCTAAAAGATTCAGGTCTGTGTGAAATGCAGAAATGACACTGGAATCTGATATTTTAAATTCCAAACTGGGACACTTTATGTGGTCCTACATCAGCTGTTGTTAATCAATGTTCAGATTTTTGGAGGTGCAACCTCAGTCTTTAGAGTTGAACACATCTGTCAAGTGTGGGAGAAAGCATCAGAGAAATGACTATTAGAGAGTAGACTGGGACCCTTTGAATTGAGGTACAAGGATATCAGTAAAACCCAAAGCAGAAGAGGCAATGAAATATCAGTGAAACATTCTTCCAGTACAGTATCAGCTCTCTTCATTTTAAAGTAACTTCTAGCTACCGGATATAGATCCATATGGATTTAGCACTGAACTATAGTTTTTACAGTCATACCTTACCACAATCAGTTGGTCTTACAAGCCTGGTGGAGGTTACTTTGAAATCTAATACATTTTAAGACATTTGTTTGTCTAGGTTCTGCTTCATGTTTGATATGCTTTCAGGCATATTTGACTATTGATTTAATTAAATACTGAAGGTAGCCAAGGCTATGGTTTGTTTTGCATTTCAAATAAACAGATTCCTATCTACTATTCACTATTCTCACTGCTATTTTGACTAGTTTGGGTGAATTGGGTCACAGGGAGTCTTCTTGCGGTAAAAATGTTTGAGAATCGCTGGTATGGAAGATTGGGGTCCAATATCCACCCCCACAAACACCATGAATACCCCCAAATCAAAAACAAAAAAATTGTGTCACCATTCACATTTGAAACTATCTATTACTATCTATTGTTGCTCAGAGATATAGCATTCATAGTTTACTGTTATCAATGACTCAATGAGTAGGATACTTTGTTTATGGGTTTATACTTAGTAGCTTATGTAGCTAAGATCAGCCAACTCATGTGACCAGAGCCACAAATCAGCTTTAATTAGACTGACCTAAGGATAACCTTTTTATTCAGCTGTATGAACACATTGGAATTAATATTGCATGGTTAAGCAGAGAGCAAGAATCCACATGTGGCTTTTAATCCAGATCCTTATAACCTCACACTAGGAGTCGGAGATCGGTAACTTGCCCTCTCACATTGAGCACTCTCACTTTCCTGCTCTGAGTGTACTACTGTATCTTGATCCTCTGTTGTTGGAAAGAACAAGAGACCTGAAGGTTGGTCTCGTCTTGACCGTTGTTCTCTTAGAGCGCTGCTAGAGAACCAAACTTCTGGTTCAATGCAACGTTTGGGTCGTGTTTCGATTCAGTGGAGAGACGAGGTCTTAATCAGATAGGGACTTTATGTGAGTCACGCATGCAGACATCTACTCGTAAGGACACAATGGATGGGATTCATGGAAATGTTTCATATATATTTACATCAAACCAGTAACGATGACCTTTCTCCCATCTCATGTTTCAAGAACGTTTAATAATTGTCACATATTATGTGAAGTGAAATGTCAGTGTGATCATTCTCTGGAGCAGACTGTGCCAACCTAACAACGTGTATATATATATATATATATATATATATATATATATATATATATATATATATATATATATAAAAAAAAAAACAAGTATAAAACCTTTGCAGCAATAGTAATAAAGTTACTGCTATAAGAGGCAATAAGAGTGGCAGTCGATCATCAGGCTGTTTTAGTACTGTATTATTTTGTGTTTTTAAACATCTATTTCCTTACCTTCCTACTTCCTACCTACCTAAAGTGTTTACTGTAAGTGTAGAAGAATTCTAAAAGAAGAATTCTAAAAAACGTGTATTACTATACATACAACTATATGTTGCAACCAAAAATGTACTGTATAATAGTATACCAAAAAAACAGGAACAGGATATACAAAATATAGGAATATATTAGCAACCGGGATATACAAAATACAATGTGCAGGAGATGTGCAAAGTGCAATAGATTTGACAAAAAAGAAAAAGAAGGGTAAGAAGTGCACTGCTGGAGAACTTGAAGTGAGCACACAATCTGTGGATACATTTTCCTAAGCAAAAAGACATTTGCATGGACTCAAGGACGGTTGGCTTGCACCCACTTCCTTTTCTTCACGGATATTGTTTTCACAGATGCCTTTCACCAAAATATCTTAAATGTAAACAAAGTATGATGATTCAATATTTTTATGTTGCGCTGCCTGTAGCCTATGCTATCTTAATAATAATAACATAAATACTTTGCCTTTCAAATGCACAGATTAACATCGTACTTGGCAAATGCAATAATTTAAATGTGCATGCTGCTTCTGTTGAGATGCAGAACAGCGCTCCAGACATCAGAGCAGTTGTTCTGAGATATAATGTCACCATGAGCGGAAACAATTGACAGCTCACCCCTGACCCCTCCCTTCCTTTTGTAGCGCCTCTTATGATACCTGTATCTGTTTTGTTGACTCATGTCAGCTGTCAAAGAGAATAGTCCCTCATGAGTGTGCAGGAGGCTAGAAGGTAATGCGAGTAGGCGAGCGATACAGATGGTTGGATTGTCATCCTCAAGGGAGGGGGGGGTAACAATAGATAGTGTATGAAAGCACTTTTGGCTTACAAACACACACATTGGTACATATAAGCAAGCGTGCACCTGTGCGTGTGAACACACACACACACACACACACACACACACACACACACACACACACACACAGTACCAGTCTGTCAGCATAATGTGATAGTTAGTTTCTTGCTTTTAAGAGGAAGCAAATGCTGTCTAGCTTGGGTGGGTGCGGCTGCTTCGCTAGATCAATGATTCAAATTCTGTGCATTTGCATGTGACTTGCAGCGCACGTCTCAAAAGTAACATGAGGCATACAGCACATTGGTTTGTACAAAATTAAACTATATACAGATTATACATTCCGTTGCAACTGCAACATCCATTCTCAGAAGACATTTTGATGGTGTAAAGCAGCTGAGGGTACTGTAATAATGTTGTTTGTGAGTGTGTTTTCAGTTTGTTGTCTGTTATGTATGTATGTTATGCACTCCGTCTGTGTGTCCGTCCGTGTGTCCGTGTGTCCGTCCGTCCGTCTGTGAACAGCTGATCTCCGGCACCGTTAACCCGGTCGATTCCAAATTTTGCACACACACTCCCTGGATGCCAACGATGAACCTCTGCCCCAAAATTTCCAGAACGGCCTGTTATAGCGCCACCAGGAGGCCGCTTTGTGCAAAACACGTTTTTGGACAGTACACCTACAGATTTTGTCCAAACATCACGCAAATTAGTACACAGTCTCTCTAGAGCCATTCAACGAAACAGGTATTTTAGATTTCTCAGACTCCATCCTGATTGGCTTCCAAAGTTCGCAGGAGTGCTCAGTTTCAAACAAAATGCTGCAAATCATGAACACATCGTGTGATTTCCATGAAATTGTGCACGCACATTCCCACTAGGCCGAGGAAGAAATGCCACATAAACATTTTCAACTCATGGTGGCGCTATAACTGGCCGAAAAGTGTTTTTACCTCTAACTGCACGATCTGTGGATAACTGTGTATGCACACTCCCTAGAGGCCAAGGAATTTTTTTTTCACATCTGCTCTTTATAGTGCCACCAGGAGGCAAATCGCCACAACTACTCAACACAGCGTCCGATTGTGGTGAAACTGTGCATGCATATTCCCACTAGGCTTTGGAAGAAATGCCACTTGACCGTTTTCAAATCAGCCTCATGGTGGCGCTACAACAGGCCAAGCCACGACACACACACACACACACACACACACACACACGTTTATATTGCTCCTAAACATTTTGCCAAACATCACACACACACACACTCCTATCCTCCTGGTGGAGAGAAGGGCACTTTTTCTAGTTTCATTTTGTTTCTATGTGCCAGCAATGCATGAACACATACAGCTAATGCTATTACCGGTACCGTCAGCTGTGTCAACATATCTGAGAAAGGGAATTATTCCACTGAATAATATCCAAGGCACAACTACTTGTGCCTCCTACCCAAAATGTTAATAAGCTTGCAAGAAATGATACGACCATAAACGATGATGAGTAAGTCAATTCATGGCCATGTCTTAACACTGTTGCTAACAGCAATGTTGTCAGTGAGTACAGTGCGTACAACTACCATTAAAGGTTGCCGAAAATGTAACTCAAAAAAGCCTCCAAACCGCTTTGAACCAGCTTGTATACAGCACAAAGTGCACTGCTACAGTATGTGACATCTCAGCCATAACTACTATACAGAACACCCAATAGAAAAGTCTTCTGGCTCCCGTTAGCACCTTACCTTAACGTTAACAACACATCCCTTCTCACGCTGCACTCCTCTGGCCTTCACAGATCTTCAGCCAAAAGCTCAGAGGTTGCACACACACAGAGAGAGAGAGAGAGAGAGAGAGAGAGGGCAGGTCGTCTGTCACCAGATCCTAAACAGACACCTCCCCCTCTCGGGCTCAGCAGCACTACACCTGTCATCCTATACCTGTCCTCTCACTTTACCCACAGGACCTCATCAATAACCTATTGGCCAGTCACCGCGGTGATGATGACATCATGGTCAGCCCCGCTGACCAAACCCCGCCCCCAGTGGCTTCTGTAAAACTCAGTGGAGTACTTGTGTGAATATTCCTGTTTACGTATACATGAAGCACTGTGAACTCCTGCCCTGTGAATTGACCATATTCACAGGGCATTTAGCTGTTACATCATACACGGCATAGAGTGGTGCATTTTTGGGGTTTAAAAGAATTGTTAAGTCCTCCGTGTTAATTTATTCTTTTGTAACTCTAAATCCTGATTTATTCCTCATTGTACGATGGTGTCATGTACCGAAAATAGCAGGTCTAGCTGATCTAGCAGGCCTAGTAATTTGTGAATTTCTATAAATTACATAAATTGGGCATGAGTGTGTACAACTGTAAGCACTGTAAGCATACTGTGCAGTATTGCATGGTCTGTCCACACACACACACACACACACACACACACACACACACACACACACACACACAGCTCAGCTGAAATAATAAAAACGCAGGGTCGTATCATAATCGGGGACTAGACCATTTGACATTCAATGTTCTTTTTCCACAAATGAGTCTTGAAAAATGGGGGTTGTCTTATAATCAGAGTCGTCTTATATTCGGTACAATATGGTACTTTATTGTTCCATCTTGTGTATACTATACTGTAGGTACATAAGAGTACAACTTATTTTGGTTTGGCTTCCTTCAGACAATGCAGCAGCATAGACCAGGGGTTCTCAACGTTTTTGCCTGGGGACCATGTCTCGCGACCCCCGCCCCGTCCCCCTCCCCACCCCAAAACAAATTGACCGCTACAAAAACCTTAATAATAGAGAAAATACATCATAAACTAGAAAAAGGGCCCTCGGGCCACAGGTCTCCACCAGGATGGGAGCGTTTAAAAAGAAAAAAAGTCAAGTGGCATTTCTTCCTCAGCCTAGTGGGAATATGCGTGCACACTGCACAGTGTCACCGCAATCGGAGTCTGGTACATGTTTTGCAGCATTTTGTACAAAACAGGCCACTCCTGTAAACTTTGGAAGCCAATCTTAGCCAGTCAGGATGGAATATGAGAAATAATTTGACAACCCCCAGGTTGAGAACCCCCTGGCATAGACAATAACAACAGTAGAAAAGTGATAAAAAGAATAACGTAAAAATAATTAAAGGAAGAGAGGGCAAAAAAAGAACGAGAAAAAAAAGTAAGATTCAAGAAAATAATTTATCACCTATAGTGTTCCAATTTACTTTGCCAATTTATCATCACTTCCATTTTTACTTATCGTGGCTCCTGATTGGATAAAATTGGCATCCCAACCTGAAAATCTAAACAATCACTAAACAGCTGAAGAGACGGGGTGTAACCCTGTTACTCTTTCTGCACCTTTTATGATGACAAATATGTTTACGGTCAAGTTACCATTTCACACCAGGCTCTCTTAAGCAGGAGGTGAGATTGGTCTGGTTAGATCTGATCAGTCGGATCTCAGGATGGGGTTACGTTGCCACTGTTACTATGACAACCAAGGCAGATTGCTTTTCCCTACGTATATAGTGCACAGCAGATCTTTATTCTGTGTGTGTGTGTGTGTGTGTGTGTGTGTGTGTGTGTGTGTGTGTGTGTGTGTGTGTGTGTGTGTGTGTGTGTGTGTGTGTGTGTGTGTGTGTGTGTGTGTGTGTGTGTGTGTGAAGGGGAGGCAGCAATTTGTTAAATTGTTAATGAGGGCGCGCCCTGAGCTAGTAACCTGGATGCAGAAAATAAGACAGGGCGGGGGAGTATGGTACAGCATACTATAGTCACACAGCCTTAGGCAACTTGGTCTGGCGTACATCAGTGCTCTGAGGAGTACACTTTTCTAGTTGTTACAATAACAACAATATACCGGTAAATTAGAGATCTGTCCGAAAGAATTGTTACACCTGGGAACAATATAGTTACCACTTGTTAAGGCTTGTGTATGTCGGCAATCAATCAATCAATCAGTCAAGGCGAGTCGGGCAAGTTCTGCATTGGAAAAGTGTGTGTGGGCCGAGGGTCTCTTATTAAAACCCCTCCTCCACACATGAGTGCACCGCACGCACGCACGCACGCACGCATGCACGCACGCACGCACACGAGGCAACTCAACGTCAACTTGGAGACACACCATGGCAACAGAGGGGCAGTGCACAGTTGCAGCAGCTACGTTTACGTTGAACAACATCAATGTAAACTCAAAGCAGAGAGCAAGCAAAGCTATCCTCTAATGATTGTTTTGATGCTGAGCAAATCAGCTCTCTGTGCAGCTTATCACCTGGGATGGTGTTTGTTTCGATTGACATAATCCATCATTGTCAAAATACCAAGAAATGGTCTGATCTGGTTTCCTTCTACACCAAATCTCTTCACTGAAAATAGACATCTACAAGCTCACAACGTGTCACATTGCGACAATTTTCGGAAAGATTTGAGGCACATTTTAACGATTTTTCAAAAATAGCAGACCTACAAGTTCATAGCGCGCCACTCGGTGGCGCGCTATGAGCTTGTAGATCTGCTATTTTTCAATAGCTAAATTAAAACATAATGTTTAAAACACAAAGGGGTTCCCACTCAAAATGGGTTAATGGTTAATGTGGTTAAACGCTAACGTGACATGGATGTTTTCCAGGTCTCAATGGATTAAGTGAATGTTTCCCCCAGAACAGAACAGGGATGCTAGGGCTCAATACTAGGACTCACGTTAAATTGAGAGTTCCAGTGGGATCAGTCAACTACTCTGAACCCTCAGACAGTAATTAGTGAAATTAACAACAGGCCCATCACAACAGTCATTGTTTAGGCCAACTCAGAGGCCTGTCTTTGTATAATGCGTGTTCACTGTCCTCATTAAACGTGCTAGGACAATAACTCCGTTGTGAGCAGTTTTCTTCTCATCCACCTCCATGCTGAGGGGCAAGGAAGGGTCATTCTATGGCAACATCAACCAAACGGATTAGTGTCAGGCAAATGGTTCTTTGTATCAGTACCTGGTGCATCTTAGTTATGTTACTTGTTCGTTATTTGGTCACATGGTGTATGCAATGTACATTGTTTAGATGGATTTACTGTATGCAGTTTGCTTGTCCGAATATGTTATTTTATTTAAATGGAGAGGGGGGGGGATTGGGCGCCCGCTGGCCAAGTGGTCCAGGTGCATGCCACATAATAGGCTCTGGCCTGACACCGCGTCGCGTGTTCGAGTCCTATTCATGACGACCTTTACTGCATGTCTCTCCCCTTCTCTCTCTCCCTCTTTCCTGTTTGTCTTCACTAATAACTATCAATAAAGGCAAAAAGCCAAAAAAAAATCTTAAAAAACAAAAACAAATGGAGAGGGGAGGGGAGGGAGACCTTTGTTCAGCTTCACCCAAGTGATTGCTGCTCAGATGGTTATGATGTACAGTGTTGTGAGCAGACCGCGTGTCTACAGTCCCTGTCTGACCCCTGCCCTGTCTGACCCCCGGCCCCTAACCCTATACCTGAATATCTTTAGGCAAAACTTTCTTAACTTAATCTGCACACCTGCCTTTCGTTTGAGACTAAACTGACTATAGAGGGTATGCGCATGCTTAAAGTGAATGGCACATCGAGTGGCAAATCGAGTGGCAAAGGAACATGCAAAGTGAGTTTAACATTGTTTAATGTTGTTTAATGCAATCAGATAGGACTTTTCTGTTTGGATGTAGGGGCTGTCAAGGCCAGAAAGTAGTGTTTTGCCACTCAGTAGGCATTCCTGCATAACTTCCTGGTTTGATGATGATGTCACGCGCATACTCAAACGCAAAAAAAAAGTCTTCATATTGTGTCTATACCGTAACATGACACAAGAACGAAATTATCCGATAATTATATTCTTTGCTTCTTCTAGATCGTATCTCCTTTTTATATGAGGAAAACCGCATTGCAATGCAGATGTGTTGCTTCTTTCTTACCTCCTTCTTGTTGCCGGTGCTGTCCACATGTCTCAAGCTGTTCTTCACCTTCAGGTACTCCTCTGGAACCTGCTCCGGAGGAGGTGGCAGTGGCGCTGGGTAGGAGGGGGGTGGAGGGAGCGGCTGCATTGATTCTGGGGGAGGCGGGGGTGGGAAGGAGGGCGGTGGCGGAGGCAGCTTGGAGGGAGACTCCTCTTTCTTGGGATTGATGTCTGGGTTGAGCATGTCCATGTAGGCCTGCATGTCTGTAATGGCCGAATCCGATGCACCTGGAAAAGCACATTTATTTTGAACTTTTATTTTAGAAGGAAATCTGCGCTGGTTGGTCACAACAGAAACAATTTACAAGGTAATTTAGTCTGCTGTACATCACTTAACTGTATATAATTCAATATAGAAAGGTGCAAAATTAATTGCGACCCAAGCTCGCAGTTAACTGGAATCGTGCATTTCCTGTGAGTGTATCACTCACTAGTATATGGATATATGTCAGAACCTGTTCTGACATTCCATATGTTGATGCTTCTTCTTCGATGTCTCCCTTTTGACTCCCTAGCTGTCCATTTAAACTCTAGACGGGCCTGCGCCCAGCAGCCCGCGAAAACTAGAGTTCTCAACAGGCCCGAAAATTAAGGCCCGGCCCTACCTGGGCCATCATCAAACCCTGTACACTCAACACTGACCCCGCTGCCACCCTTAGATCTCCATATATGGGGCTGACCTGTTCTGACATTCCATATGTTGATCTGACCTCATCAAACCCTGTACACTCAAGACACGCTCCATATATGGCCAGTGCATGGGCGGCGTCTTACTGGTACTAATAGTAGTATTAGCATTATTAGTATTAGACAAATCCATGGGGATTTCTACAGTGGTATTCAGGTTTAAATCTGTAAGTCAAATAATTGAAAAGTCAACCATTCAATACTCATTCACGTCAGTTAACACAATTAACGTAGTATTAGTGAGGTAATGTGCCGAAATAATTGCAATGAAGTTCCTATTCTGCATGAAAACAGACCATCTCCCCATGGACCACTAGGGAGCAGCACTAGAAAGGCACGCAACTGTACACAGAGTACAAAGGAATGCTGACTCCACCCACTGTATTTGATCCACTTCAATAAATAGTAGAGGTTCCCACCATTGTGGGTTAATACAGTACATCTACACACCCCACAGGGCATCAGCTAAACAACAGTATTACAGGACACGTTATGACAGAGGATGTTATTAGTATGGTAGGTAGGCAACACACAGAGACATATAAGCACATGTAGATGTGTACACATATACACACACATTTGTCTTACTATGTGGGACTGGGGACATTCAAAAAATGTTTTCCATAAAACAAAACAAAAACCTGTTTTTAACTAGAATAGTGTGCTCCTCAGCTCTCTGCCTGGCTGGGTTGGCTACCCAGGGCCCACAAACTTTGAAAGTCAATGATAGCCAATAGGAATGAAAATGAATCAGTGCTGTTTAGCATCACCATGGGTATGTGTGCAAAGTTTTAGTCCAGCGGTGCCGGCGTTAGGTGCTCATGGACGGACGGATGGAAGGACGGACATGCAGATAGACCCCAAACCTGAATCTTTTCCTAATTGTAACTCCAACTCTGAAACATTTTTTAAACCTTGAAATTTACCCCTGTTCTTATTGGGTACTTTTTCCCCACTGTTACTATCCTATCACGCACGCACGCACGCACGCACGCACGCACGCACGCACGCACGCACGCACGCACGCACGCACACACGCACACACATTATACATTTTTGCCTATAATGACATGTCAAAAATAGGGAAGCCAGGCTTAATGTGGTTAAGGCCCAGATCATGGCATATATACTGTCCCTTTACATAACAATTTTGAAACATAAGGCTTATAATAGTGAAACGCAGACCTGAGTGTGCGACTGTATTAAGTTGAGTAGGAGGGGCCTGGGAGTTTGGAGCGATGCTCTTCTTCTCGCCGGTGCTGGTCTGGCTGGAGTTGGCTGAGTCGTAGTCGGATAGGTTGCCAGATGGCGAGCAAATGGGCACGAAAGTGGATGGCTGGTTCGCTGGAGGCATGGTGGTGTTCGGGGACGAGAGCCCCGAGTCGGGCTGCTTGTACTCCAGGTCAGTGGAAGGGTCCCTGGACAGTAAGCGGTGCTCCACACTCTGCCGGAGAATTTATAATTAAAGTTTATAATTAGTTTATAATAAAAGACAGCAAGAGTACAGATCAGAACAGATGTGGAATATAAGCAATAGCCTTAATGGGTTATTTCTCAATAGTAGACGCCTAGACGGTGCTACTATGAATAATAGACCGACGGAGACAACGCACCTGAATCAATCAATCAAATCAACCAAATCGTTCTGTTGTTACATTTTGTGTCAATGTATTAGTTGCTTCTTTAAATGGCTGTGAAATAGGTGAGATAATGAATGGTGCACAGGTCATTCTTGAGAAATAAATCCTGACAGGGTGTTTAATTCCTGACACAAAGCGGGGGCATCTTTATCAACCTGAAGGGGTTTATTTCTGCTTACCATTCATTATCCCTTTCTTATTAACCACTTTAACAATGACCTGCTTACCGTTCATTATCCCTTTCTTATTAACCACTTTAACACCGGCGTCCCTATTTTGGGCATGTCATGCTGTAACTCTCCAAACATTAAGCAGATACAAGTCGATCTACTATTTTTTAATAGGGTGGTTAACAGTGTAAAAATGCTATTCAGACTAAAATTGTTGACCTAAATTATAGGTCAATTTGTATAGTAAAAGGATTTTGCAGTGCCATATTAGTACTTAAGGTTCACTTCAAGGGAGTGAGAGTGCAGATTTTATTCTCTTTCTATTCTATACTACACAATCAGTGCCGGGATTTCTTTCAAAATAGAAGCTCGGGGTGCCGGGAAGATATGGCCGCTTTTACTCTGTATTTTTTGCTTGCTTACCTCGCTAAGATTCCGATAAAAGTCGCTGATGATCGCTCGCTTCATATTTTGAACGAGAGGCATGTTGAAGTCAGAAATGAAGAGCTTAGTATATCCATCTGATCAAAACCACGGAGAGCTCCCTAGATTAGGAGATACGAGGGATTCTTTCTGCAGCGGTATAAACAGGGAAGTTAACGGGGCCGCGGATAAGCAAAGAGCAAGGAGTAAAGCAGTAAAGGAGTAAAGCAAGTAGTAAAAGAAAAACATTCCGAATATTTTTCTCTCGTTTGATTAGTTATGACGTTCCCACACGTCGTACGGTCTAAATGGGTTAACAAAGGTGTCTTAACCCATTCAGGCCTGACGTCGAAATAAAAAAAAATCGCTTTGAAAGAATATATATTCAAAGATTTGTGCCGCATTTTTACGATTTTTAAAAAATAGCAGACCTACAAGTTCATAGCGCGCCACTCGGTGGCGCGCTATGAGCTTGTAGATCTGCTATTTTTCAATAGCTAAAGTATAACATAATGCTTAGTTAAAACACCAAAAGGGGTTCCCGCCCAAAATGGGTTTAAAGCTATAATATGACACAGATGCGTCCTCAGGTCTAAATGGGATAAGAGGTATCTACTGTATGAGCATGGACATTCTGTAATGTCTCCATCGCCCATGATACGCCCAAAGAGAACACTTTGTGCCTTGTAAGGCACATACGGCCTTTTCGTTTGTCGGTTTTAATTACAATACTTTAATGACATAAGGCTCTAGGGCCCTCTTGCTTTTCCCCCAAAGCACACAACTAAACCATGCACACTTGGCCCAGTGGAGCTAAGGCAAATGGGGGAAACATGTTTCCCACACACCCAAGGGAGTGAAGTGCATAAGTGTTATTTGTCAGTGCACCATGCTCCCTGTGGTGGACTGTCGTGAGAGTCGCAGTATGGCGAGTGTCAACAGCACTCGTCATTAGCAGGCAAGAGACTGGTGTCAGCTGTGAGACGTGTGGAGGTTCACTAAGGCAAGCTATGGGAATCACACAGGTGAATGAAATCATGATTATTCATGGGCTTGCTGTTGTAATCACGCATTATGTTTTTGTTTGATGGGAAGTGACTGGAATTGGACCTCGGGGGACTTTTGACATTAGTTAATTTAGTTAGTTATATCTGAATTGTGACCATGGATATGCTCCAGGATGTGTAAAAAAACATATTTTCAAAGAATAAGTAATTCTGGAACATACATGCAGAGTACATTATATCTGTGACTGTAAACTATTTCCACTTGTATCTCTGAGAGTTGACAAATGTAACCAAATGGAATGATGGGTCCATTTGGTTACATTTGTACACTCGGAGTTAAATGAACACTTTACTGTGTTGCGTATGGCGTTACATCTCACCATATTCTCCACAGTGTGCAGGTACTTGGCACACTGGGAATGGCCGTTATACACTGCCAAGTCCGCTGCAGAGAAGCCATCCTGGTCTTTGATGGCCAGGTCCACGCCGTTTACTACGAGAATCTGACAACACTGGAGAGATGAGAGAAAGAATGTCAGGCATAGTCGGAGAGAGGAGAAGTAGAAAATGGGGGGGGGGGGGAAGATAGACAGAGACAAAGAAAATAAGGTGCAAAGAGTTGAGAAAAGAAAGAAGTTGAGAAGAAAAAGATGGGATAATGGGATGACACCTCTGTATGCTGCTGCCCAGATGGGGGAAATAAAACATGAGAATTTATTTCACCTTCTGGATTTGGAATCAGCTTCATATGTTTGAAAATAGAGTACAGTACATGGACAGAACAGGTCAGCCAGATTGATATTTCTGCTGATATGATACTGACTCAGACCTGGTCTACCAAAACATCTACTATCCTTACTTTCGTGGAAAACATCAGAATACTTTTAAGACGATAGAAAACAAAGTAACATTCCATTAGTAATCTGTTTTAATACAGTTGATAATGGAAATTGTGTGTGTACTGTCTCTTGAGAGCATGCAAATGATAGGGAAATCCTGTAAATATACTAAAAACAATTTCTCCAGTGTGGTAAAAAGAAAATAATATTTTTTTTATATATATATATATATAATTTTTATCCTACGATTTTGCAACCCATTTTTCACCCAGTGTCAATTATCTAATGTAACCCTGGGCTCTACACTCCCTCCGCCAACCTGGGGAGAGCAACGGAATGACCTCATGCTTCCTTCAATGCATGAGCGTCCAAGCCGCTTCTTTTCACCTGACAGGGGGGAGTTTCCCCGGTTTGACGTAGCGCGTGGAAGGAACACATTATTCCAACCTGTTCCTTTCCCCTCCATGAGGCGCCCCGGCTGGCCAGGGGGAGGCAGTTTAGAGACCAGGATTACTGCATGTTTTTTGTGAGGGTTCCTACCCTAGTGCCTAGGGGACACGGGGAGAACATGAAGCGAACTCCACACTGAAAGGCCCTTTGGCCAACCCCACCTAGGGTATGAACACTGATGACGCGGAGGAGAGAACACACCCCCAGTGCCCACAGCGTCCCCAGTGGGAATCGAACCCGGGACCTTCTAGCTGTGAGGCGACAGTGCTACAGACTGCGCCACCGTGCCCCCAAAGAAAATAAGACTCTTTAAAGTTGTTTTTGGAATCATCTGTGGAGTGTCGAGAAGTAGCTAGACTAAGCTTATTGTTATGGGGCCAAGAACGAAGTGCGTAGGTACCCTATTGCAGTGTTTACCAACCTTTTTTGTCCCAGGGCACACTTTTCATAGCCTAAAAATCTCAGGGCACACCTAGATATACGGTGTATAGGCCTATCTATATACATATACATAAATATGTGTATGTATGTGTGTGTAAATATATATATATATATATATATATATATATATATATATATATATATATACAGTGTTGGGAAAGTTCATTTATTTTAGACTTTATTGAATAAAAAAACCTTGGGGGATTAATAAAGTGACAACTTTTACAATATCTCCATTACCATTATCCAAATTAATTCCTTATTATATATATTTGTGAAATGCCACCTAATTCTTAATCCTTTTCCTTGTCTTTATTATGGGCCAACTTGTGAAAGCTGCATGCTTTTATTGTGAAGGGTCTCAGTTCTCACAGCCTGCATATTTCCACGTGCTGAAAATAGCTGATCGACAAGCTCACAACACGTTGCGTCCGCAACGCGTTGTGAGCTTGTAAATCAGCCATTTTCAGCATGGAACACGTGTACGACGAAGAATAAATCAGGCATCACTGCGCTTCTGTGGAGGATTTTGTTCGCAGAACGAGGCGATCATGTATGGACACTTGGACAGCTATTTTTCGTGGCACATTATGTTTAATCACAACAACGTCACGTTTACTTTACCTCCTCAGTGTTTGGGTCGGGACATGTAGGACTGTATGTGTCTGCTGTCTACGTGCACTCCAGTCTTACTGGAGGGGGCGAAATGTAGCGTCTTCTGGATGCATCTCTTTAGCATTAACATTTCAATGGCCGAGAGTCTATTGTTCCGTAGTTGTTGTTATCGCACGTCTAATGGTTAGACGTGTGACAACAACGACGACGCAACAATAGGAATCCTGCAGCTCAATAGGGGGAGGGTTAGTGTTAGGGTTAGTGTTAAATTTTCGGTCAAATCAGGCGGCACACCTGGACACATCAAACGGCACAGTAAAGTACCGCGGGACACAGGTTGGGAAACACTGCCCTATTGTATCTGGTAATTGTATTACTTCTGCAACTTTGTCTGTTATGCCAAACAGACGACAAACTAATCTTACTCCATATTAGCTAAAGGGGGGCATAAAGTTTCATGCCAAACAGACAAAAAAACGAATCTTACTCCAAATTAGCTAAAGGGGGGCACAACGTCAAGCCGACCAGTCCAACGGTACTGGATATTAGCTGCTCACAAACTAACACACGAACGGACGGGGGCGAAAACATAGTATCCAACCTTCGGCCATCCGGCCTGGCGGAGACAAAAAGTAAAAGCAGTGGGTTTAAACAGGGGCAATATACAAACCACCGGTGACTATTTATTCAAAATAGACAACGGTCATGCAAAACGGAATGACTGGATTCCCGCAATCATAAGGCTAACTTTACTGGTGGTGGAAACTAGCACTGGTGCTAACACACTGTAAGCAATGCATCTACAAATTGTACAATTGTGCAATGTGATAGTGATGTCCATATCAAATAAATAAACATAAACTGTGGTAAGCAAAAGTATATTTTGCATCACGCAGTGTCTGCTGTTAAAACAAAACAAAACAAAAAAAGATACTAAACATTTCTTACATTTTCATATCATTAATTGAATGTTAGGGTAAAGGGTTAGAAATCCTATTGCTATGCTGCTCCTTGTTTGTCTGTTCCAAAAACTCATAATTGCTGTTGCTGATGCACAAAGAAAAACAGATTTACAATATTTTGGAGTTCTATATCTTAGCCAAACATGGCAAAATAGCTTAAAATGTCCCCCCAAAATAGCGATACTAGGGTTCATGTGGTTAAATATAACAATATGACACTGAACAGCAGCAGCAGCACCAAACAGACAAATACCTCCAGTTCGCCATTCTCTGCAGAATCATGTAACGGGGTCCCACCCCAGTTGTCTGTGACTATGTCCCCACCATGCAGCAAAAGCCAGCTCAGCACCTTGGCATGGCCTCGGCTGGCTGCAAAGTGCATGGGTGTGGCCCCATCACCATCTCTGTCAGCCAGGCTGACTTCTGTGTAACTCATCTGTAAAAAGGCAGGACAACGAAATTAGTTAATAAGATAAGTTTAAACACATGACTAGCAATGGACTGGGTAGAATACTTTAAGTAGTTTATTAAACGTTTTCAGTTGTTGAAATGAGAAATGACATACATACCAGCCAGACTATTACAGAGTTGTGGCCCATCTGGGCAGCAGCATGCAGAGGTGTCATCCCATCATTGGCTCTGATGCATGACTCTGCCCCACAGTCTTTGACCAGGTACTGGACAACCTCCAGATGACCCTCCTGGGAGGCCAGGTAGAGGGGTGTGGCACCATTCTTTGTTTGAGAATTGACAACACTGCAGGAAAGGCAGAAAGATTGTTTCTAATAAGATTTCAAGCAATATTAAAACCATTTTGTTTTATTATTATTATTATTATTATTATTATTATTATTACCCTTATTATTATTAATGCAAGATTAATGGCTTCTATTTCAGCATGCTAAGTTTCCAGGAAGATAAATGCTGTAGTTTCTATTGATGATGTCACTGGTAGGCATGTATCTGACCTATCCACAGCCCTCCTCTGAGACACAGAGTGAGTAGACAGAAATGGTGCCAATTTATAATGACGGACATAAATTCTATGAAGATGGGTGGAAAGACTGGAGTCAGTGGTCCTTTAAGACAACAAAATGTCAATAAAACAACTATGAGCTTTTTCGAGAGGCAGCAGACAACAAGCCTAAACCAATTACAAGCTCACATCGCATCACAGATGCGACTGTTGTGAGCGTAGAGGTCTCGTGCGCGACACTATCGCGGGACGAAGCATAAATTATACTTGATGGACTGCAGATGCGCGTGCAGCCGTGCACAAATAGGCTCTGCTGCCGTGTTCATGAGCGCACCTCCCGTTCTTATGACAGCGACTGGAGGTGTGGTTTTGAGGACAACTGTTTTGAATTGCTATTATTGTTCAAACAACAGAAACCAAGGATTATATATTTCAAGAGCAACAATAAAAATCCTAATCATTCTTCCTCCACACTGGGAGAAAAACAGCATCTGAAAGTTTGATGAGGCATTTTTTGAGTGCAGTTAGAACTTTTCCATTGCATCTTATGAGAGGTGGTGTTCTTCTGCTGCCTTTATGCGAGCATGCTGTTTCTTATCAGTGTGACGTCGTCTGATAAGGCGTCTATAGGCCCCTTAGCCCCGCCTCGCTTGGTCTCCTTATCCAATGACCATTCACCCCTTGTCCCAGATCCTCCCAGTCACAGTGGGAGGTCAGGGAGAAAACAAGTATTTCCCTCTCTAAGTCCCATAAGGCTCTGCTTTATTTGGACACTGACAAGTGAGCAGTGAAAAGAAGATTAGCATCCCAGTGTGGCTCTTCTACGAAGTGTCACTGGAGAGTGGTGACCCAGACACACTGAGTAGGTGCATGCGTGCGTGTGTCTGTGTGAGTGCGTGAGTGCGTACGTGTGTGAAAACATGAACCTCCCATCCTTTGCGTGTGTAGACACAAACATGAACCTCCCATCCTTTGCGTGTGTAGACACAAACATGAACCTCCCATCCTTTCTCCTGTAAAGGTTACGTATGGCTCAGCGCAGGAAACGGCACAGACTAAAGGCATCATATTAACACTAAATGTGGATAGGGTTACTTATGTTCTGGTCCAAATACAGCCCTTTAAGCTGACTTGGGTTATTTAAGGTAATGGGGCGTTTGTCTTTGAAAATTACTGGTTGCAATGAGCTGGACAATACTTAGATGGGAGTACAGTAACTTTGGCAATTCTTTGGCATACAAACTAAGCTGAATAAAATGTTCAGTTGGGGCATGGACAAGACAGTACAGCCCTATTGGATATGGGGATGCACTGGTAAAATATGCAATTATGCAGTCATGTATGTCTGTCTGATTGAGGGAAGGGTTCCTGGTAGAAACAACCACATCTTAAATATTTCAAAATAAGAAGGAGAAGTAATGTACGGTTCTGTCATCAGGTTGTGGGCAGACGAGATGAAGTATTCATGAGTGTAACCAAAGTGGGCCAGAGTTCACCTGTACACTAAGGTTTGATTATTTGTGATGCAAGTGAGGAACAGTTAAATAAATAGTCGTTGTGTTTTGCATCTTATAGTATACCAAACCAAAGTGCTTAATATAGTGAAATAACTCCCCACTGCCCAGATGAAATGCCACTCTAAGTTCACCATAGAAGTGCTTTTGGAGTGCAGGTGTAGGTTTCAAAGGTTTGACAAAGCTGTTAGCCATGTGTGTTGGCACGACTACAAAGTGCAACAGTCCCTGATACCATGTCAATCACTTTGTTAGTCCAAGAAGAAAATAAAATGGATGCACTCCCAGTCTCCTAGTCCTAAGTAGTAGATACCAGATACATTTCCACTTCCACGCTGAAATGAGTAATTTGGCTCTGTAATTTGCCTTGGTAATGGCATGTAATTTCTTTTAACAAAGGATAATGTTATTATTACTAGCAAGGTAATTGATGTCACACTAATGAGCTCCTTGCATAATCAAGTCTAATTGACAAGGCTGTTCTGGTCTAAATAATTAAGAATGCAGCAGAATAAATTATATGCTTTATGCTTTATGCTCTCACTCTGTAAAAGTTTGATCATAATATGTTATTTGTGTGGGGGACTTTCACAGATCCCAATCATACTTTTTCCCGTACTTTTACTGGGTCACATTTTACAACTGAACTATTATACTGTATCTTAGTTGATTGGGCTTGCAAACTAACAATAAACATATCTATGTTTCTGCTGAAGTAAATGATAGTGTATAGCGTGTCATCATGTGGTCCTATATTGCTAGGCAGGTAATTAAAGCATTTAAGCAACATTACTATCGATAAGACTCTTTTACTGGGTACTAGGTTAATGGATAAAGTATAATACTAAACAATGCTGGCATTAGGGGTTTGTTTTCAAATGAGGTCTCCTCTTCAAAGATGCTTTGGATAAAAAAACATCCTGCAAGTACAAACAGCATTTGCTTAGTTTTGGTGACTTTAGAATTCTGGCTGGGAAGGAGCACAGGATTTGTTCAACTTGTACTACAAAGCTATTAAGAAGATTATAAATGAGAAAAAGGAAAATATTGCTCTGCTGTTGGCATGATCATACACCACTTAACTTATACTTCATACTGCATTGGATGGCAGAGTCAACATTTGTAAACTTGAACAATATTAGATAAACAAGACTTGATGTTTTTGTGATGGTGACATAACATCATGATTCATTCAAGGTGCATATTTGTACAGTAGCTCAGCTGGCTGGGTTAGCCATGTTATTATCCTTGCTTTGAATCTGGCTGGGGGACCTGTCCTTGGTTTACTGTCTCTTCATCATTTCTACAGTAAAATAAAGCAAAGACACCTAAACCAAAAATTAAAGCTAATCTTTAATCAGAACTTCCCAATTTCATGCTCTTCTCCGAAGACATGCTTTTGTAAAGGTGTACTTTTTGAAGGGCTGTGGTTAGCCTTGGGTGAAAAGGTGTACAACAGTGGCTGATATCTCTTGTCAATCATTTATTCAGTTTCTTCTCGTGGAGTCCGTTCTCCTCTATGGCTGTGACATGCTGGACACTAACACAAGCCCTACAGAAATCCCTGGACGGGTGCTACACCAGAATGTTACGTGTGGTACTGAACATCAACCAGGACGAGCACATCACCAACAAGCGCATTACCAAGTGTATCAGAGAAGATAGCAGTAAGGAGGATGAGACTAGTTGGCCACTATGCCTCTGACAATATATCTGTGTAATTTACTCAAGGATCAAGGATCAAGAAGAGGGTTTATTTGTCACTACTCAAACAGTGAAATGCAAGGTGACACTCTCAATGATTTGATATCAGTGTCTTTGAGTGGTAAAATGGTAAATGGTGCATTTATATAGCGCCTTTATCCAAGGCGCTTTACATAGATTGTGCATTACATTCACCCATTCACACACATTCATACACCGATTGCGGCGGAAGCCATGCAAGGTACCAACCAGCACATCGGGAGCAATTTGGGGTTCAGTGTCTTGCCCAAGGACACTTCGACATGTAGCCAGGAGGAGCCGGGATTCGAACCGCCGACCCATGGATCATTGGACGACCTGCTCTACCTCTTGAGCCACAGTCGCCTCCTGTCTATAATATAAGGTGACCATAGCCATCATTTGCTGCTCTACATACTGTACACAATCTCAGCAGCTGTTTGTGAACACATTAAAGGGAACAGGGTAAAGTTAAAGCTAATCCAAACCCTAAACCGATCCAGTTTCTCAGTGAGAAACAACTCTGTGTCCAATGTGTCAACTGTGTCCAACAACACAGTTAAGATTTTGTTGCACTTTCTAGAATACTCGAGTCCCCGCCATCACCACCAGCCTACCCACATAACCACTCAAACTATTGGTATTAAGACCAAGCCAAAGATCTTAATCTACACTAATTAATTACATAACCTGTCTGTTTCTCGGTCCGTCCGTCCCCCTCCCCTTCCCCCTCTCCCTCATTCATTCATTCTGTCCTTTGTGTGTACCAACCAAGGCTATCGATGGAAACAGCAGACATAAGCCTGTGGTCATTCTGGGTCACTGGGATGAAAGGAGAGAACAAACCTCCCAATTCTGAAGTGGTCCATAAATCTGACAGACACTATCTAGAAGTGAGTTCTCCATCTGCGCCGTGTGCCAGTTGGCCCACAAAACACAAGGGATAGCCAAATGAGGAGCACACTGCAGACAAATTAATGCTTACTCTGGCATGTTTATAGTGCCATTGCTCCTCAGTTCCCATGGCTTAAGATTTTCAAACAAGGGTAACCTAGAGGTGTGCATATGTAACAGAGTTTGGTGGGTTCCACTTGCTCCTTAAGTAAGGGCATTTCTTATTGGTTAGTGGGTGGCACCTCATTGAGTAACACAGGTGTCCATGTTAGTGGGTGGCACCTCATTGAGTAACACAGGTGTCCATGTTAGAGCAGTGCCAGTCTAAATGAGTAACACAGGTGTCCATGTTAGAGCAGTGCCAGTCTAAATGAGTAACACAGGTGTCCATGTTAGAGCAGTGCCAGTCTAAATGAGATGTGCCCAAGGAAAGATGTGTTCCTTCAGCACACAATATTTTCTTTTTTTTTTTTTAAATAATATTTATTTTATTTGGAAAAAGCAGTACAATAACAGAATTTCTATGCATAGATGTAAGCATTTTTTACCCCCCTTCCCTCCCTCCCCCCTCCAAGTGACTCCATCTCCAGTGTCTCTGTAACATCCTTGCTTTCTTCAGGACTACATATGGCATCAAGTCAACTCTTAACAGGGGCAAAGGGCAATATCGCTTCAGAGTGTACATTTCAGAAGGAGAAAAAGAAGAAAGAGTGGGCAGACAAAAGAAAAAGACAAAGACAACAACCAAAAAACGAAAGTATAAACAATATTGCTGAGGGGAACAAAAACAAAACAGCTTTGGACTACGACCATGAGAAAAGGAAGGGTGTCTTAAACATTTTCTACAAAGATCATAAAGCAGGCTATTAGGACCAGTGAGATCACACAAAGTCAGCACTCAGAGGGGCAATGTGTACTATCCAGTTGTTCCAAATTTGGTAGAAATTGTCTAGTCTAGTTCTTAGGATGTATGTTAATTTTTCCATTTTGAAAATATCCAGGACTATTCCGTGCCAATTGTCCATTGTGGGTGTGATTGGGGTTAGCCATCTTCTTGTTATTGACTTTTTGCTGGCTGCCAAGAGCACCTGCAGTAGCTTTGTATATCTCGTCTGGTTAAGACATTCAATGTGGCACACAATATTTTCAACAAGAGTCTGTATGTTTACTGTGATAACGTGATGAGTACTGGTTTTTTTAATGATAAATGTACCTGCATGAAATAAATGCACCACGTCTCTGTGTGTACATACAGGTACGCGTGTACGTACGTCTTGCCCCACCGACTTCAAATTTGACACACGTGTGACACGTTCCACACCACCAAAGTCAAGTCCGTCAGTTTGCCGGTTGTCCAGAACCAGCACAAAAGCCTCTCCCCGGGATCTGGACAGGGCCCCTGTACGGGCTCTTGACATCTCCATATGTCATATATCCATATACCGGTATCCATATGATATCCATATATCAGCTGGCCTGATTTTTTATTTGTATTATTATTTTTGGCTTTCGCTTTTATTTTATATTTTTATGGAGGGATAGACAGTAGTAGAATGACAGGAAATGGGGAGAGAGAAGGGGGGATGACATGCAGTAAAGGCCGTCGTGATCGAGAGTCGAACCCTCTGCACACTGCCAGACTGGTTTACCAGCCTGGTGCCTGGACCGCTGAGCCATGGCCCAGGCCGTAGCTGGCCTGTTCTGACATCACAATGATGTTCTGACATCTGCATATAGGATTAGATGATGATGCAGTGTATTAGCTATTGCAGACAGAGTGACATACCGATAGTATACACACATTCTCATAAGATTTGAAAGGTATTCAAGAATTGTATGATGTCACAAAAACCTATGGCCAATACTTATTGATCATTTTGGCTACTATGTGCAACAAAACTAACAAGTGGGAGGGAGCTGTCAATCAAACCTAGTCCACATAATCCCGGTGTAATCAGCCGGAGTAGTTGAAAACACCTGTACGAGTGTTCTGGGCCTGTAAAACATGATCTCCTGGTGGGGATAATAGCCGCCAGCACTAATCAACGTCATGATAAATATACATGGGTCATGTCATCCTTGTCATTTCTAAAGCACAATAATTATCAAACCATCCAATTATCTTTGAAAACGATTTGATAACCGCTTCATTTGTGCCATGTAAGAAACCCTGACACAAGAACGCTATCTCTCCACTGCATAGCTCCATTCTAAACAATCGCCCAAGCCTCACTAGTACTAGAAAAGCAGCCCCCTCTATTCAAACGTATTTGTTTCCTCCATTATCTTATCGGGGTTGGCGCTACTGCGTGTTGCCGTGGAGACAATGGTAAACAGCAGGGATGGGGGGGCATCAAAGAAGGGTGAATGGAGCCCAGCTATCAGGGAACTGGTGTGTCTGTAGAGCTCATTAAATATTCAGCTGCCATGCACCTGTCTGTGGTGCATCTGGACCATAATGGAGTTCCAGGACTCGAGGTTAGAATTCCGCTCAGCATCTTGTCCATCCATAGCCTCATTTGCAGTGGTGGACTTTTGTACTTTAGTAAAAGTACAAACATTTTGAAAACAATGTTATGTAAATGTGTACATCAAAATGTACTTACAGTACTAAAGTAAAATAACTCATTATGCAAAATGCCCCATTTCAGAATGTCTCAAAGTTTGTCAAAAGATTTCGAGAATAGATCACAAAATATACAAATTCAAGTGAAGTAAAATTTGAAATGGATTTCGTTACTTTTCAACACTGCTGATTGGAATTTGGAACCAGCAAATCCTAAAGCACCATGCGTACATAAAAATAACGATTTGTTTTATTAGCTTGCCTGTTATTGCTGGTGTCATAGCCCTGACGATCAGTGTGTTCAGGGTTCGGTACCCAGCATTGGCTGGGTTATTGCATGGGTGAAATAGGCCCTCTCGCTATCTCCCTATCCCTTTCTTTCTCCCTCCCCTCTCCCTCTCTCCATCCCTCTCCCCCTCTGCCTATCCCTCTCTCTGTCCCTTTCTGGCTTTTGATAATAGAAAGCAATCTATACCAAGCAGTCGTGATAATGCCAAGAGCAGCACGAACAGCATTATTATGACAAAACCAAGCAGCCAAGCAACATGCTTGGCTGGAGATAAAGGAGGAGTATGGTGCTTTGGATCCCAATGTTGACACAATGCAGATCTGGACCTGAACTATGGAGGCAGCGGAATACATAAACACTGTATTCTCCTCAGGATGCCTGTATATGCCTGTATCCAATGACAGACTGATGAACATCCAGCAGGCCGTTCTGAAAGTTTTCTGTTTTTTTTTTAATCTCTAATTTCTGGATTGTTTATTATAGCAGCTTGGTTTGGTGTTGCTATTGTGGCAGATTTGTACTTTTAGAGTACAGTCATGATTCATGAATCTGCATCAGAAGTGTTGTAGTGTTGTGCGAACCAGACAGTGGCCTTGTGGTTAGAGTGTCCGTCCTGAAACTAGGAGCTCGGGCAGGCGCGCAGTTGGGGGGGGGGGGGGGGGGTAAATCACCCTCAGTTTTATGAGGTGGGGGGATCGTCCCCTCCACCTTTTGAGCGGCAGAAAACCCCCTTTTTCTTTTTTTCACGCGTTCATCCTGCAACGCTACTTGCATAAGTTGCGTGGCTCCACTACACCATGGTGCTCTGCTCTGACACAGCTCAGCTGTAGTTGCCCCTCCCTTTCTCTCCCGTCTCCACCGTCTGGTAGTAGCAGAGTCACGTATACTGTCAACCTTATTTTGTTTTGAAACAAAAGCGCATCCCCACCGGTTACAAGAGAAGGAAATAAAATGAAGGAAACAGACGTTTAGAGAGGCTCCAGCATGATGCATCACTTGCAAATGTGCAGGTATGTTCAGACAGACAGTGACAGACAGTGTCGTCGTTAAAGGTGTAGTGAAATAAAAAATACGTTTTTCACACTTTTAGACCATATCCGTGGTCATCATATGGTCATACCTAACAATGGATGCCAAAACAATGGGAAAATTCTCATTTTTGTGTGTTTTTATATCAAACGTCCATAAAAAAATATTTTTTATTACTTCCTGAAAACGAAAACGTGCTGCGTGATGACGTGTCGAGGCCCACAGCGATAAAAGCCAATAAAAATGAAGCTCACCCGTTTAATTCCCCATATCTCCGCATCCGTCCAGCACAGGCTGCACAGCTGCTACTGATTACAGATATCTTCCGTTTTTATTCCCATTCAAGATAACATCCAGAGAGTGTATTACTCGGTTTTAACTTAATCATCACGCTAAAAAATGTATCTGAAAACATTATAGGGTAGAAATAAGCCACATAAGAGTAAACTGGTAAAGCTGGACGACTATCTGATTTGTAAACAAACATCCACACGCTGTCCTGCGTAGCATAGCTACCGTCCCTAGCTACCGTCCCATCCCCTGAAGGGATGCGATGCTCTGATTGGTTCAGAAACTTCATAGCGGTGTTTCAACTTGAGACCGTCTGAAACTTCAAAATAAAATGTCCACCATTTCCGTTTCACTACGCCTTTAAGCAGCTCAACCCACAGGTGACAGGAGTGACGCTGTGCTGCTGTGCTGTGAGTAAACTGACAACGCTTGGCTTTCTGACATCCCTTTCTCACAATCTACAACAATACATTTGTTACTAACATTAGGACAAGTGGCGAAGTAGAAACGTGGAGAGCAGAAGATAGTGTGTTTTGGACAAACAGGCTAGCATTGGTGTTGATTTGTCTCAAATGGAGTCTGTATGGCTGAAGATAAATGAACACATGACGAGGAGTTATTGTGTGTTTTGGACAAACAGTGGTGTTGATTTGTTTTTGTTTTTTATAATATTTATTTTATTTGGAAAAAGCAGTACAGTATAGACAGCATTTATATTTATACATAGGACACAAGTGCAATTCCCAGGATTTTTTTTTCTCACCCCTCCTCCCTCCCTCCCCCCTCATGCCCCCTCCAAGTGACTCCATCTCCAATGTCTCTGTATAATCCTCACTTTCTTCAGATGGACTACATATGGCATCAAGTCAACACTTAACAGGGGCAACAGGGCAATATCACTTCAGAGTATGTACATTTCAGGAGAAAAGGAAGAAAGAGTGGGCAGAAAATACACACACAATAATAATACCGTAAATGGACAAAAACATGTAAACCTGAGTTCCAGCAGTGGAACCCTTCCACTGCCCAACCTCCTAACTAAGGGATAACCTCTATTCCCTGCTTGTGCTAGAGGGCCCTCAACCCAAACCTGACTAGTCAGGTTACCTCAACCCTGATGACAGCTATGAAAGAAAGGTCTTGCATAGTAGTACGTCTCGATCGTATCAAAACAAATGCAGCATTGTTGTATCTAGTAGAAAATAACCCCCCCACCCCACCCCTAGCTTATCAGTTAACTTTCCGTGATATAACATTGCACATATTTAATCCCACATTATTTCAAGTCATAGTGTGTTGAAACCCATTCATTCCCCCAGATTATCAATTCAATTTCAGTGATATAGTGACACACACACTTATCGTTTCAATCGCATCAATATACCCCCCCCCCCCCTTTGTATCCCTTCAAAAGAAGAATAAAGGAGATTAGTCTGTATCTTCACGTCTGAAAACTTGCAGCCTCTCTATGTATCCTGGAGCCCCGCTGGCCCGCGGTGGGCGAGCTCCCCCCGCCGTCTGCCACGCACACCTCCTGATCCTCTCCCAGAGCGTCGTTGGTCTCTTGATCACTTCAACCGCCAGTCCACGCCTCGCCAGGTCTGCCGTCGCCTCTTCCACTGTAGCATATGTCTTCATCCCATCGGCATGGTGGACTCTTAGTCGCGCAGGAAACAGCGTCTGGAACCTTGTGTCGTTTGTTTTTAGGACCCTCCGTGCCTCAGCATATTCTTTTCTTTTGGCCAATATTTCTGGTGCATAATCATGATCGAGGCTGATTTTACAGTTTTGCCATGTAAAGCCCTTCTTCTCCCAGGTCTGCTTAAGCACTTCTTCTTTCATGGTGAAGCTCAGGAACTTTACCACGATCGATCTGGGTTGAGCTCCATTTGGGGGCAGCGGAGCCAGGGCGCGATGCGCTCTTTGTATCTGTAATGGCGTCGCTGCGGGAATATTCAGATTTTCTCTTAGCATCTTTGCCACAAAGGGGATAAGGGACCTAGCTGTCCCCTCTGTCCCCTCAGCTATGCCGTATATTCTCACGTTGTCCCTCCTGGATCGCCCCTGTAAATCAGTTATCTTCGTTTGGAGAGCCTCCTGGATCGTTATCATCTCTGCTAGTATCTCTTCCACGTTCTGTAGCCTTTCCTCGCTCCCTACGATCCTAGCTTCGGCCTGGTCCACCCTCGCGTTTGTTTTAGCTATTTCTCCTGTCAGGTCTTGCATCTGTTTCTTGTTGTCTTGCCTGAAACCGCGCAGTTCCCTCAGGATTATAGCCAGGTTTACCTCCTCCTCTTGGTCGGTTATGTCCCCGCCGTCGGAGCTGGGCGAGGGGGGGGCTGCGCTGCTAGCCACCGCGGCCGGGGACCCCACGCTGGCATGCAGTTGCTGCGTCTCTGAAGTGCTAGCGTTAGCATCATTGTTAGCTTCAGGTTGTTGTGCACCGTTTTCACCGCCGGCAAGCTTGCTCTCCTTTACTTTCTTTCTTTTCCCGGTAGCCACCATCCTCGCCCCTTCTTAAGAGTAAATAAAACTTAACTTCTTGAACTTTTAATTGACTTTGGGGCCGATATTATATAATTTGACCGAGCGAGCTTTCCTCAAGCTGTCATCCCCTCAAACCGGAAACCGGAACTCCCGTGGTGTTGATTTGTGTCAGCTGAAGCTTCATGTGTTTGTGTTGTGAGCGCCTCAGTGTGGCCGTAGAGGTCATGTGCAACCTCTTCCAGAGAGAGATGGAGACACTAAATCTCAGCTGGAGAAACATGTTGTTTGCATGCATGCATGCATGCATCGCTGCCTTGCATGCTGTGTGCTACTATGTGTTGAGTCTGTGACTCACTTTGAGTGATTTATGGCGTTGTCTTTCTGTTAAAATCCAACTATGTTAACTTAAGAACTCTGGACATATTAGGACATTGTTTATTAACTGTGCACACGTGTAGCCTTTTGTATGTCAGACTGTATGTCTGTCACCCCACAGTCACAGACCAAATTTTGTTATCACACAGTGATTATAACCAGTTAAACTTTAACTTTAATATCGTGGTGGTTTCTATAGTATGTGTATAGCCCAGGGAGGTAGACATTGGCGATCTTGCATTATAAAAGGGTCGGTGTCAGGGAATAAACGGTCCACATTTTGCAGGTGTGCGAGGCGGTGGGGGGAGGGGGTGCAACCAGAAGATAGTTGTGAGTAGGGCAACAAAAACATCAGCTACACAGACTGTAGAACAAATTGTAGTGGGCTAACTGCATTTTTAAAGATTATTTTTCCCATGGTTTATGTCCAGGTACATACTGACAACAACAACAGCAGCAAGACGGCAGCTGGGCAGGCAGGGCATCCACACCATGTCACTGGTCACAGACTTGTAATCTTAGAGTATATATGAATAGAGACGGCACCCGGAGGAAACCCTGAGGCGAAATGGACATAGTGGCCAAATTTGGTATTGCAGTGTGGACCCATATCGCGAACGCGCTGGTCCGTTGACTATCATTGCGCACGTTCATGATGACACGTGAACGCTGTTTCACACGTGAACGCGTGCAATGATAGTCAACGGCCAGCACGTTCATGATATGGGTCCAATCCATATCCCAGAATGCACTCTGTTCCTGAGTGAAATCGCCTCATGCGCTTTTGAGCAACTTAATGCAAGTGGATGGGAGGAGAAGTCCGGTGCCGTCTCTATTCATATATACTCTAAGCTTGTAATAGACTGTAATAGACACACCACAACTGTACTGGTTCTCAAAATGCAAAGGCACACTAAAGGTGCTGTGAAAAATTCATGCAGTTAATTTAATAAAATCTATTTGAGATAGACTTCATGATTAATCTAATACATCTGTATTTCTTTTTAATAATCCATCTGTAGTAGACTTAATCGGGTAAGGATTGCTGGCTTTGCTGAGTCTGTGTTAGCAGTGTTTTGCCTTGAAATCTGTGGAAAACATAACACATCTGTGTAAGTTTGCTCAAAAGTGGAGGGGATGTCCCCCCCTCCTCAGTGCAAAAGTGGAGGGGATATCCCCCCCAACTCGTGAAATTTGATACCAAATTTTATACAAATACCCCCAAATCTATCCCCCCCAGTTATAAAATGCTATCTGCGCCCCTGAGGTTGGGGGTTCGATCCCCGGCAGGGTCATATCAAAGACTGTAAAAATGGGACCCAATACCTCCCTGCCTGGCACTCAGCATCAATGGGTTGGATTGGGGGTCAAATCCAGTAATGATTCCCGAGCGTGGCGCACGCTGCGGATCACCGCTCCAAGAGATGGGTCACTGCGGCAACGTGTGACAAATCGTACAACTTTGACTTTGTTTTATGTAGTTCATTTGACTGATGGTGTGGTGTGGTTGGATAAGAAAACTACGAGCAAAATGCCTGCCAAGTGGAGTCAACCACAGCACTTCTCTCCTATTGGTTGACGCCGGGTCAAAATTCACCAATGTTCAGACGAGCTGGCACTCCACCCCCCTTGCCCCCATAGAGTGAAAGTAAACTATTGGTCCGACTGACATTAGACCGACAACCTACCTCAAACCCTAACCTAACCCTAAGCACGGGAGCAGCGCATGTTCGACCGCATATCCGACTGTGTGCATCTCGGCTGGGGTCTCTGAAGCTCATAATAACATCATAATAATGCCGTCTTGTATTGCACGTTTCTCTGCGCTATGTTGTAGCTGGCTGTTGTTTTCCAGACCTGTCTCTGAAATGCATGCGGTAGGCTTATGGTGGTGGAGAAAAAGCCAAAACATTATGTTATGGTGTGTACTATGAAATAGAAACCTGTCGGCGCCACTGTACAACCTGCAAGGTTGATTCATAACAGTAGGTGACAGTTTAAGCCCTAGACTAGTCTATGGACATTTGTATTCTTTATATCAATATTTATACCAATTATATTAAGCCTAGAATCAAGCCATCCAGGATCTTGGTGAATCATGTCCATAAAATCCATAAATGGTTTTTTTTACAGAATCAAAGGTTTTATAGTCAGGAATCACCAGGATCAGTACACTGCTTGAAGGCTGACGTGAAAAAAGCCATAAAAGAAGATGACTTTAGTGTTTTAACTTAGAACTGTCAAATTAAGCTAGAGTTTGTACATTTTAGCTAAACAACTACACAGCAACATTCCTCAGTGTTAAAAGCCCAAACCACACCAATGGGTCGCCATGTAACTCCTTGCAACCAAACGGTTGAGAGTAGACGCATGTAGACGCATGTAGTTGAAAGCAACCATTGAATTGAACCAATTGAATCACTAGGGCGCACCACCATGCGCCGACGTGCAACAGGACATATCACGCTGGGACGAATGCTAAATTGTACATAAAAGTGCCTTATTTAATTCATGACAAACCAATTCCCATGTATTATCTGAACATGATAAACGTCCTGGTTTGAGGGAGATTAAAGTGAACTGACCCCCAACACTGTTTTACATTTACCATCACAATGCCTGCAAATGAATCAGTGTCCTTTCCCCAGCCCTGACAGTGTTCCCTCCCTCTGCATTGTGTATCAAGTGCTACTGCTGACAGCGATTCTGCTTTGCAAGGTCTACAGTGTGAATGGTGGTCACTGAGGCCATATGGCCCAATGTTATCTCTATGGGCACGGGTCTGTTCTGACACAGCACTGATTAGCAGTGACATTCATCTGAGTGTAATCACTCTCACACACAATGACACCTGCACACGCGCACGCACACACACACGCACGCACGCACGCACGCACGCACGCACGCACGCACGCACGCACGCACTCACGCACACACACACACACACACACACACACACACACACACACACACACACACACACACACACACACACACACACACACACACACACACACACACACACACACACACACACACACACACACACACAGTTTATCTGGGAAACACAAGGTGCACTTTCTATTATTGAAGTTGTATTGCAAAGAGACCAAAACAGGATAGAATTATGCCAAAATGTCATTTTGAGAAAAATAAACTGTCTGAGGTTATTCCAAAATGGGGTTTGAACTAAAGGCAGTAAGGTTTCTCCACAGCAACTAAAAACAAAACGTTCAAATTCCATGGTATGAGATCAGCAAATCTAAGTAGAAAATCCTATCTAATACATTTGAGTAGACATAAGCCACGTATTAGAACACAGCATTACCTGTCGTATAACGGCCATGATATTTTTCCTTCTTTTTTTCACTGTGAGAAGTATCTTAAATAGTCAATCAGATGCCCGACTTGACCTTCTAAAATGTGATGGACAAAGTCAGACTTTTAATGTGGCAACAATCTGAGATCAACCTCCCATGTCCACTTCTCCATGCTGCGGTGTAGTGTTTTCTGTTGTAAATAAGTGACGAGCAGTAGCTAAAACAGTCACAGACATGCAGTGACGTCATGTGGGGGCTGCCCCCCCCCCCCCTGAAGAATTTGTAACTCCTCTTTTGATCATCCATTACTACTGTTATGGTGCTGAAATGTTGAAACAAGATGCTGAAACAAGTCATGAGTGAATCATTTGTTCGTTGTGAACTGAAATCGTATCACTGTGTTTATTACAAAACGGTAAATAAGAGTACCCCCCCACCCCCCGCTGCGGCAGGGGGTGGGGGGGAGTGCGGGCGGGCCCGCGTGACAATTATAAGAACTCTTCGTCTCTGCAGACATGACCTAAATGTTCGGTTATCAATCTTAGCCAAGTGTCGTCACAAGACTTCTTAGACTTAGAGGATTACTATCCAACCACGGCAGCAGTTCCAAGAAAGTGGAGAAATTGCTGTTTTTTGTGTTTAGATTATGCAAACATTTTGCATTGTTACAGGATGGATTTTATGTTCAGCTCACAACAGAAGAAGACATTGTACACTGATGAAAAATAGGAAAGGTTGTTTGATAATGTATTTAGACTTTTGATAAGGTTCTGTGATACTAGTTTGTATTTTAAAGCTAAGCTTGCCTAATTGTTGTTTTTTTATACTCATAGTGCTATACAGCAATTTCCAACAATCTACATTCCAACAGTTTTCTGCTTATATTTTAGTCATAAGAATGTGTACATTTGTATCACAACTGCTACAGTTCTACCAAACTCCAGTGGTGCACGCAACCTAATTAAGCCCTATTTTAGACTTCCTCGTATGTTGGTGTTGCATGTCGAAATATCAATCTACAAGTACACAACACATCGTGATGCACCACATTGTGAGCTTGTCAATCGGCTATTTTCGCTATTTTTGAAAAGGTTTCAACCAGGTTGACAGTAGACTGGAACTCACCTATGCTTTCTATGACATAGGCAGCTCCCGGCAGGGACCGCCGGGAGAAACTACACGCAGCTGCAGGACATGAGACTAATTAATTAGAGCGACAGAGAGAGAGTGTGTGTGCGTGTACGTCAATTTAACAAAGGTGCAGACGATCAGAAATCAGCAGAGAGTGACCGACGTTTGCGCTACTGTATGCCGAATTGAAGTGGACTTGGCCCCAGACTTTTTTTTTCTCCCTCGAAATAAAAACGTCTGGGTTTCCAAGGCTAGGTTGACAGTGGTTGAAGTCAAGAGAGAGAGACAAAAAAAGTTAAAAACATTATGAAAACTCATGGTGCGCTCTTACTTTGGACTGTGTCCCAGAAGTAGTCGGAGAGAGGGCAGGTCTCCCTTGGCAGCAGCATAGTGAACAGGAAGGGCCCCGGTGTCTGTGCTAATGTTGGTGTCTGCCACCCCACCCTTCAGGAGCCAGGATGTGATCTCGTGGTGACTGAAGCGGGATGCCAGGTGGAGAACAGTAGCACCAGAACTGTCCCGGTCCTGCAAATCAGAGAGAGGATCAGTGGAAAACCACTTGTTACTTACAGTTACTTATACCGTACAGGATGTGTAAGAAAGGGTCCACAAACACAGTCGGAAACGCATAAAAAAACACATCAGTTTGCAAGGACCTTGACTGGTTCTTTACTAGGTTGTGTACTACATAGATTTTGTATAGACATCCTTGGTGAGTCTGCATGGTGACTGAGTTCACATGGAATGCACTTCTGGAGGGTAAAGCCTGATGGTGCGTTCACACGGGCAGATGCAAAGATACAGTCTACCATTCATTGTCAATGGAAGCCAGCGACACGAAGATGCAAAGATGCATCCGACGTTTGTAGCTGCTGCAAAAGCTACAACAGCTACAAATACACTGTGTAGCTTTGCATCTTTGTATCTTTTGCATCTGCCTGTGTGAACACAGCATGGCTCCTTTTTGTAAAAATACGAGTTAATATTAATAATTCTTTCTTTTTTTAAATCTTTTATAAGAAGAACAGATACAGATTGTAATGTACCTTTCTTGTTTTTTCCCGCAAGATAGACGGGTTCCAGCTCCTAAATTCCTTTATTGCTTATTTTTACCTGTCACCACCTGTTACCTGTCACCTCCCTTATATCAAGAGTTTGGTCAATGAATAGTGGCTGAAAATATGAAATGTTGTATTCTCAGGCGCAGAGTTTGTGTCGAGGCTTTCTATATTTATCACTGCATTAAATACACGTTATCAACCGTTATCAAGACGTTGGAAAATGGCCAATATGGCCATATTGGCCATACTGACGTTGTTTTCAGCGATGACGCTCGGCTGTGTTCGCTTGGAGCGTGCGCAGGACGGTGCAGACATGTCGGGGGCATGGAAAGTAGGGGGGACTAATATTTATATTTACTATTCTGTGCCTATCGGTACGCAACTCGAATGGCGCTGAGTTGGCTCCGGTGGCCATCGCAACGCTCGGCACGCCCTCTGTCATGGTCACGGTCACAAAAAGCAAGCGCACCCTAACGTGTCAGTAGTTCCACTTCCATGTTTCCTAGTATGTGTGATTATCACATATTGGCTCTATTCCAAGCTTCTGATCACGGACATATTCTTGATTATAGGCTGATAACATTCGAAGCGGGTGCCCATATAGTTAACACACAGGCTAATACATAATAAAAGAGTCAATTAGATGGGGAAACTAAAATAGACTTCTCATAGGCCATCTAAAACGCATTGCTACTGGTAATTGAGATGTTTTGCCTAATGTCAGCCAAGTGCTGATGGCACAAGGTTCGCTTTGTTGTTGTTCTTTGGTCTATCAAGCATTCAAACCTTGCCTCTGATGCGTACAGCAAGTAGTTGAATGAGCTCTTATTACTCATTGTTTCTAATGTGTAATTCCAGAGAGCCAGAAGCCAGATACTTGCATGCATGATCCCAGGCTGGTACAGGATTTGCTCAAGGCCATGTTTTAAGCACAAACATATACATGTATCTGTGTGTGCCTTCATCATGTGTCTGATGTATTGAATACATCTGTGAATGAGTGTTTACCGTTCTGCTAACATGTGTATTGCTATTGCTAACATTCTATTTAGCATTGTTGTACCTATACTCACTGTAGGCATGCAGTGAGTTACCTGAACACTGGAATTTCCTTCCGGATCAATATAGTATCTACTTCTATACCATTTGTAGTTTGTACCCATCTACCCTATCTAGCTGCCTACCAGTTTAGCTATACAATACCTACCTACCTACCTACCTACCTACCTACCTACCTACCTACTAGTACCTACCAGTACCTACCTACCTACCTACCTACCTACCTACCTACTAGTACCTACCTTCTACCTACCTACCTACCTACCTACTAGTACCTACCTTCTACCTACCTACCTACCTACCTACCTACTAGTACCTACCTACCTACCTACTAGTACCTACCTTCTACCTACCTACCTACCTACCTACCTACCTACTAGTACCTACCTTCTACCTACCTACCTACCTACCTACCTACTAGTACCTACCTACCTACCTACCTACCTACCTACTAGTACCTACCTTCTACCTACCTACCTACCTACCTACCTAGTACCTACCTACCTACTAGTACCTACCTTCTACCTACCTACCTACCTAGTACCTACCTACCTACCTACCTAGTACCTACCTTCTACCTACCTACCTACCTAGTACCTACCTTCTACCTACCTACCTACCTACCTACCTACCTAGTACCTACCTTCTACCTACCTACCTACCTACCTACCTACCTACCTACCTAGTAACCTACCTACCTACCTACCTACCTACTGTACATACCTACAGTACAGTACCTACCTACCTGTCTGTCTGTTTGTCTGTCTCTCTGTGATATCATAATAGTGAGGCATATACCGGTACTGTATTTGTGTACGTTGTGCCAGGCGAGGCGGTAATAGTAATTTGGTGTGTGTCTAGGGAAACTGTGATGCACTTTTCTACACAGTGCTTTCTAACGTTTTGCGCATTTACAAAGTGCCTGACTTCATTCTTTCAGTTCCCATGACGAAAGACTGTTTTCCCAACATAAGGTTGAACTTAACTTCTGTGTTTCTAATCCTATTTAAATGACCCATAAGATTTTGGTCTTTGCAAATTCCTTTGTGCACAGTAAAGTACATTTGTACTCCCTCAGTTACAAATATATAAATGAACACTGGACATTCATGTGTATTTCAGTGACATACTGTACTGCACAAGCCAAATACTGATTCAAAACATCTCATAGCTACTTTCCTGAGCCAGATTAGTTTTTTGGGGGAAATGTTGTTCTTTCTTCCCTCTATGTAAAGCAATTTTTTTAAAGATTAGTTTTTTGGCTTTTCTGCCTTTATTGATAGTATCAAGTGAAGATAGACAGGAAAGAGGGAGAGAGAGAAGGGGAGAGACATGCTGCAAAGGTCGTCATGAACGGGACTCGAACAGCGGGCACCCCTATGTAAAGAAACTTTGAGTACTTGAAAAGCGCTACATCTGAGGTATTATTATTATTATTAGTGTCTCCACCAGGCCAAAGGCGTGGGCGAGACTGTATGTTTGTATGTATGCATGTAGGCTATCATTTCCTTGGGAAGAGGATCGTCATATCAATGCATGCATGCATGCATTCATCCACTGTAGACATAGGAGAAGGGCTCTGGCACGGTTCAGTCCTAGCAGGGGAATGCGTGGCTCAAGAAGTGGGTTTTAATCAGTAATCACTACACCATCTACAAAGTAGATGGTGTAGTGATTAACACATGGTTACAAGACATGGCAACCAAGCATTTGATTCATTGAAAACAGCCCTGGTATCAAATGTGATTAATCAGTCAGTTTGTTTACTTTCAAGTTCAGAGAAAATGTCAAACAGACATAATGACTGAATGATATAGGCTATAGATTGTGTCAATAAAGGCATGTTTACAAGGTTATTGCCATGTCCTAACAGATGTCTGATAAGCACAAGCACATCCTCTTGTAGGCTGGATTTTGTGCAGATGGTTGCTGCCCTCATCATTGACTGTGATGTGTGAGATTAGGCTATAGGCTAGCCTACTATTATTGATTGCCAACTTTTGGAGCTCAATATTGCTGATCATCACACTCGTGTGAATGGCATGTTACTGTTTAACAAATTGGCCGTTATAACTTAGCCCGTGGTGGGAAATACAGCCATGGCACAGGGCACAGCATGCCATGCATGGGCGTCATTGCAATGTCGACTAATATAATAACTGAAAACTGCTCTAGCCTACATTTTCAATTATTAACAGATGTAGCACAACTTCACTTACCGCTGTACGACATCCTCCTTGGGTTAGCAGCCACTGTAAACATGCCAGGTTGCCCGTGGCTGCTGCGTCGTGTGCGGGGCTCGCGCCATTGTTTGCCAGGCTGTTCCCCGGTAAACCTGCCTCCTCCACCAGGAAACGAAGGCAAGTCAGCCTCCCAGCCCGAGCGGCATGGTGGACAGGTGAAGCGCCGAGAGCATCTTTCACGTCGCTATTCAGTACTTTTGCTTCTAGTTGCACCTTCAGAGCCTGCACGTCGCCTTGGCGTGCTGCAAGAAGCGTCCTTTCCACCACCATAGCTGCGCTTTGACACAACTCCGTGAGAAGCCTGTGTTACACACACACTCAGTTCACCATAGACCGGGTTAACCGTCCGTTATAGGCTATATATTGGCGTTGTGGAGCCCTCATCTCTACTGGAGGAGAATCGCAGCTAAAACAGCTTATTAATTAAGTGGGGGGGGGGGGTCCTATAATAAGTTGATCCGCTGTAGGCGCTATACGCAGGCTATCTACAACTAGTCCGTCGTTTTAAGTGATTCGTACAAAAGATATAATTTTCTTCATATCGTAACTCAAGCATAGCTTGATTGACAAACTATAGGCTTCAAACGCCAACCTACCGTTAGTCTCCGTGACTATGGAGGCAGCTCTGCACCTGAGCGGCAGCGCGCTAGGCTACTCTCCTCTCGCCGATACGCGTATGGATGCTGAGCACCTGTTGTTGCAAAAGTGTTCAAGTTTTCACTTTACAGCGAAACCCCACATTGTGTTTATCCGATTCCGATATCCATTGCCTACTTACTATCTTACGTTTCTCCTAAGTAACCGACCATACATTATCGTGTGTTTGCAGAGAATTATTCCGTGGTGGGGTTTTTTTCTTCCTATCACAGATGGCGACATGGGACTCACCACTTGTTAAATAATCCATCAGGGGGAGGATCACTCTAGCTTGTTACATGTTGTTGCTCTCTAGAAATCGGCTCAGAAGTTAAAGAGACAGTAGTCTTGCTACTCTAAAGTATCTGGGTAAAGAGAGCCGCAGATAAGGGGTAGTAGTATACGTAATGGAGTGAAGTAGCCAACCTAATTTATGGGGCTAATACTTAGTGATTCATAGATGGACTTCTTGGACGGACGCCCAGTCTAATTTGCATGCAAGTTCACTGGCATCGAGGTATCAGTTTAGATATCGCGAGGACAGGACATTAGTTGAATGCACATGCAGCTTCTATGGGTCCATCTGGTGGCTTTGAGAAAAAGTGGGGTTTATGGTTTATACAGAAACACTGATTTTGATAAACGGTCTATTTTTGAGGGCCCTCCTATGTCCAACTTTGAGGGTTTGTGCAAACACAAACATTGAATTCCATCATGAATGGCCAGTTTTGAGTGTTTTGCAAACACAAACATTGAATTCCATTGACAATGAATGAATGGCCAGTTTTGAGTGTTTGTGTAAACACAAATATTGTGTAAATTTTACGTCATCTTGTACGTCTAATATTTGCCATCGACAATGAAAGGAGAAATTAGGTCAAATGTCTGCCAAATGTGACGTAAATTTGTGGCAACAGGCATTCTGATTGGCCAGTATGAGATGATTCATGATAATGTACGATGATAAGAGCGATCCTCACTTCACACGGGTGTGATATATGCCTGACGCCACAATGTTTATAGAATAGCACCTGGTTCAATTGTTCTTTTTCTCTCTTTCATATTTATATGGGATTGCTAAGGCGATCAGTGATACACTGTTTTTTGTGTTCCATTTATGTGTGTTATTGTGTTATTTGTGTTATTTTGGCCCCTAAATTAGTCCAATTAATTGTAACTATAACAACGGCCTTATTAGACCTATAGCAACCGAGGCTATATTAGACCCTAGCAATCAATACTAGGGTCAATACAAATAACACTCAACAGTCATTCTGTCAACACTATAAATATCAACACTATTAAAGGGGAATTTCACCCTAAACCTTTTTTTTTTTACAAAAGTAAGTTGATAATTATGTATATTGACCAAAAAATAAAAATAAAGATATAGGGGAGCTGGGGCTGGGGCTGGAGCTGCTGCTGGAGGGGTCTAACGCTAGAACTCCTATTCAATCGCGCAATTGGTTTTTGTTTTTTGTTTACATCTGTTCTAGATGATGTGACAGCAACACCTGGTCTACGTGAGCTGATGTTAGACCCCCCCAGGAGCAGCTCCAGCTCCAGCTCCAGCCCCAGCCCCAGCTCCCCTATATATTTTATTTATTTATTTTGGTCAATATACATAATTATCAACTTACTTTTGTAAAAATCACACCCGTGTGAACTGAGTGGTGTAAGGTCTTATATAGACTGATCAGCTGTGGTCTGACGTAATGTCTGACGTAATGAAATCACACCCGTGTGAACTGGGTGACCATAGCAACCATGCTCATTTTTTGGTACGAACAGACAGACAGACAAACTAACAAAGCCAGTCGTAAGAGTGGTTTACACCACTCAAAAAAAGGTTTAGGGAGAAATTACCCTTTAACACTACTTTAACATGTTAAAACCTTTAACACCTTTAACACATGTAACACCTTTAAATCATTTGAAGGTCTGGTGACATCATTTTTCTTTGTTCTTTTCTTTTTTTTCTGACTTCAATTGCACCCAAAAAAACCTAAACTTTGAACATTCAGTGGATTTTCTGTGTGGTCTGGGGTTTTCTGAGAAATTAGGCTCAAATAAGTGCTTTGATCTGCCTGTGGACACTAGTGATGTCACTGTCCACTAATCCCGCCCCTCTCATGCTCCTCTCCTCCCCTATGCTTCAGCCCCCGGGGTTGGGCGGAGCAGAGGCGATGATTGACAGGCAAAATCCCATAACAGTGACATCTGCTGGCAAATTGTCATATATTTCATTGCAGCTCAAAAGGCTTCAGAACACACAGAGAAAACCCCAGACCACAGAAAATCCACTGAATGTTCAAAGTTCAGGTTGTTTGGGTGTAATTGAGATAATACAATCTAAAAGAAAAACGAAAAATCAATGAAAATGAATGTCATGAAACCTTTATGGGGGGGTACTTATTATACTATGTCGAGGTATATGCATGCTGGGACCCTATAATAAGTGAATTAAAGTTATTTTAGCAATAACTTTAATGCCCATGCCGCCCTATATAGCTGGGGGCGAACTCGTAAGAAATCACCACAATTTGGCTCTTGGGTGCACCCCCTAGTGGGCTGTTTGCACAGACTCAAATATTAGATACGTATAGCTATGGTTGTAAACCAAAATAATTGATAAAAGAGATTTTACTAAAATCTTAGGAAAAACTAACAACCAGAAAGGCATCGTTTTAAAGATGGCGTCCACGGTGGCTAAAATGAGCTAAAATGCCTATAAACTGAGATTTAATATGTAAAAAATCATAACAATTATGCACTTCGTAACTACTTTTTGAATTTTGGCATGGTGTTAGGTATGGGCATAATGTTTTCAAAAACCATTGCAAACTAATTTGGCTCGCCCCCTAGTGGTCGGTTTGCAATGAAACCACTATTAGATATGTCAGTATATGGTTGGAACCCCAAATAATTGATAGAAGAGATTTTTCAATGGATTCTGTTACCATTGGGTGTGCTAAATAACATACAACTTGAAAGGCATCGTTTTCAAGATGGCGTCCACGATGGCTGCCGGGAGCTTAAAATGCCTGTTTAATTTCAAACCGACCACTAGGGGGCGAGCCAAATTAGTTTACGATGGTTTTTGAAAACCTTATGACCATACCTAACAGCATGCCGAAATTCAAAGAGCATTTACAGTTTATACAGTTTATAGGCATTTTAGCTCCCGGCAGCATCACGTAAAAAAATATGCACTTGGTAACTGCTTTTAGAATTTTGGCATGGTGTTAGTTATTGTCATAGGTTTTCAAAAACCATTGCAAACTAATTTTGCTCGCCCCCTAGTGGTCGGTTTGCAATGAAACCATAGGCATTTTAAGCTCCCGGCAGCTCCATCGTGGACGCCATCGTGCAAACGATGCCTTTCTAGATGTTTGTTTTTCGTAAGAATGTAGTATGTTATTTAGCACACCCACTAGTAAAAATCGCTTCTATTAATTATTTGGGGTTTCAACCATATACTGACATATCTAATAGTGGTTTAATTGCAAACCGACCACTAGGGGGCGAGCCAAATTAGTTTGCGATGGTTTTTGAAAACCTTATGCCCATACCTAACACCATGCCAAAATTCAAAAAGTAGTTACCAATTGCATAATTGTTATGATTTTTTACATTCCCAATTCCCAGTTTATAGGCATTTTAGCTCATTTTAGCCACCATGGACGCCATCTTGAAAACGATGCCTTTCTGGTTGTTCGTTTTTCCTAAGATTTTAGTATATTATTTAGCACACCCAATAGTAACAGAATCTCTTCTATCAATTATTTTGGTTTTCAACCATACCTATAAGTGTCTAATATTTGAGTCTGTGTAAACAGACCACTAGGGGGCGCTCCCAATACGTTTGCACAGCTTTTGGAAATCATTATACCCATACCTAACACCACGCCAAAATTCAAAAACTAGTCACCAAAAGCCAAATCTTTACAAGTGCGCCCCCAGCTAATATGGGCATGCTGATATGCCATGGAGACCTCTGTATCTGCCTGTCCCTTGTATGCTCACATAAGAGTCCCTTTTTTGCCAAATATGGAGATCCCTGTCCTTAATTTGTCCCTTATATAGGCTATGCCCATAGCCAGATAGGGAGTCTGGAGATCCCTGTTGTCACCAGTATGAGCATATATGGGCATGCCCCCTTTTGTGCCCATATATGAAGCTGACAGATTTGTTTGCCAGTGTGACACACATTGAGGTTAGACAACGTCATTATACATTCCATATTTGGCATATGCATTGGGAACTCCTTATGGCTCCTCATGGCTGTTATGACTGAGATCATGGCTGGCCCCCTCCCTTAAACCATTAGATTAAATCCGCATAATTATAATCAGCATTTAAACATGTAGGCCAAAATATATAGTTTAGATTTGATCATTGATAGAAAATTTCGTGAATTGCGTTTATTTGCATGGGATATATACTAGGATATACCATTCGACAGCATCAACGTATGATATCGGAGCCCGGCGCATGCATGACACTCATACTCACTAGTCACTATATGATTTTTTTTTGGTTCATTACTATCCGCTTGAGAGCGCCTTCTGCTTCTGGCGGCCAACTCCCAGGGGGTCGACTCGAGTCTCGTGCCTGACGCGTGCCTGCCTGGCCCATCTGTTGCACGGGTCCAACCGTCAGTCATTGGACACCGCGCGCTAGGTTAAATTTGAGGAAGGGGCGGCGAGGGATTCGATTCCCACGAGTGGTACCCTAGCGGCCTATAGCCTATATGTCTACAATAATTGATTCATTTTAATATAATAGATTTAGGTCTATGTCTACTTAATTCCATTACTATCCGCTAAAGGTTTCAACTTCCTCTACATTTCAGCTATTCTTATAGATAAATATATAGGCCTATTATTATTAATATTATTAATATTATAAATGTTGTTGTATTGTTATTTCAAAGGTGCTGCTTGGAGCTGCTTTTAACTTATCACATTCACATTTATCCATATAATACGAATCATAATAACCATTGTGTCTTTGAGAGCCCCTGATTACTTTTCATTATATATTTGGACTCCATGCTGCAGCGAATAAGAACGAACGTTGCCCCCATCCATGTATGGATCATGCAGCCTATAATCATGCGTTGGTTGGGCACAGGGCAGCTTTTCCCATGGTCCATGCATTATGGACGCTCCCATAACTTCAAGTGCATGTGAAAATCCTCATTGAATAGGAGGCGGCCTGGCAACGGTTTTTCCTTAAACGCTGAAGACAAAGCCTGCACGGGCGAAAGCCTGGGATATTTCTTGCACGCGTCAGACGTGCGGCAGTTATTCAAATTCGTCGCAATTATTCAGAGGCAGGGACCTATTGTGATCGCATCTGTCACCGCGCGGGAACATTCAAAATAGGACAAGTGCCTGATGCAGTTCCGCGGCGGCTTAACTTTGCAGCTTCTGCTTGACAATTATGTTCAAACCGTTCCCCTTTTATTTAATAGACAAGCAAATAAATATAGGCCTATATTTATCCAATAAAAAGTGAAACCTTGAAATATATATAGCCGTATATAGCCTGACCTATTTTCATATAATTAACAACCCCTGCATATATCAGTATTTTATATTAAAAAAAAATAACATTGTTTTTCATTTTCTATTTAAAATGTATATTATTTAACGTTTAATATAACCGTGTTAAAGTTTATAAGCAAATGTTTAAATTTCTGCTGCTTTGCAATCTAGCGGTAGCCACAGCTCGCGCCCATCTGCTTGCCCAGCGGCTGTAGCTGGTTGGCTCGTGCCATAATTGCGCTCGCTTGTGTAAACCAAGACGCGTGCAATGAGACATTTTTTTAAACAATGAGCCTCTGTTAGTATAATATAGGGCCTAATGTGTAGGCTTATGTTGATGCTATAGACAAATATATGTATATATTTTTGTGCCAATGCTAAAGTGATCATGCTGTGCAAGGTCAGCCATATATATGTAAAACAATTTAATTGTTCATTGGATATAATATATACATTCTCAATAAACCCCATCTTTTGACAATTAATAACAATGCAAAACCTGTATACTTCATATTCAAGAGTAATGACACCAACGAGATAAAAAACATCTTTATTTACGCGAATATTTGGCCATGTGGACTGAAAATAACACCACCACACAAGGGAGAAAATAGTTTTATTGTATGTCCCACGTCATGCATCTGTTATAAGCATCTCTCTCTCTCTCTCTCTTTCGCTCTCTCTCTCTCTCTCTCTCTCTCTCTTTCTTTCGCTCTCTCTCTCTCTCTCTCTCTCTCTCGCTCTCTCTCTCTCTCTCTCTCTCTCTCTCTCCTTCTTTCTTTCTTTCTTTCTTTCTGAAATAAGTATAAATTAAAGGTCCATTCAAATGAATTAGTACAAATATGGCCACACAGAAAACAATCAAAAGCCATCAGCGATGTGAACTGTAATTGTGATTTCATTCAAACCTATAAAAAGAAGAAGGTATAATTAATGGAGAATTATACAGTATTGTTAAGGCCTATATTAAGATCTTCCTGAAAAGAGCTTACATATCGTATAACAAGTCAGACTGTTCAAATGTGAATAATAAACAATGTTCATGATCAAAAAGTCTACATTTTGGGTATTAACACGTTTAGGTTGTTAAAATAAGAGTTAAAGTTTTTTTATTTTGATAGAAGGCTATGGAGTTTAGGGTCTCCATGCATGTCTCTCCAGCTCTTTATCACAAAATACATTTTTCAAGTACCATGAATTCCACCCAATCAGGAGAGAGAACCCATTTATCAGCTTCAATTATTTTCTAATGGAGACCCGTTCGGCGTTCACCAAAGCATTTCTGTCTGTCTGTCTGTCTGTCTGTCTGTCTGTCTGTCTGTCTGTCTGTCTGTCTGTCTGTCTGTCTGTCTGTCTGTCTGTCTGTCTGTCTGTCTGTCTGTCTGTCTGTCTGTCTGTCTGTCTCTGCCTCTGTCTGTCTGTCTGTCTGTCTGTCTGTCTGTCTGTCTGTCTGTCTGTCTGTCTGTCTGTCTGTCTGTCTGTCTGTCTGTCTGTCTGTCTGTCTGTCTGTCTGTCTGTCTGTCTCTCTCTCTCTCTCTCTCTCTCTCTCTCTCTCTATCTCTATCTCTATCTCTAGTGGCAGCGGTGGCCGAACGGAATGCGGAGCGGTCTTGATACCGGAAGGTCGCCAGTTCGAATCAGCGGCCCGACACGTTAAAATTACCACCGCTGAAGTGCCCTTGAACAAGGCATTGAACCACTACGATGAAATGTTCTATGAGCAGGGCCTGCGGGGCCTGCCTGGAAACAAGTTCTTGAGCTTAGCCCAGATACCCTGGGTAAATATAGTATATCTCTATCTCTATCTCTATCTCTCTGTCTATCGGTCCTTGGCACGAAAAACGCAATGATTATGGGAAGAAATGTCACTTTTTCCATAACTATATGCACTATTATAATTTATAAAGGTTAAGGGTTATATACCGTATACCAGTCCACAGAAGGTTCTGCCTTGTGAGTGCAATATGAGGTTCTATTCTTGTTGTTTGGGTGTAAGCATCTGTAGTAGTACTATTGTAAAATTCTAACGTGCACATACGTTTATTTTATTTTATTTCCAAACCATATTGCTAAACCTCATATCTATTTTATAATGGTTCTCATACTATATAGCCTACTTTAACTATATACAAATACTCCACATCCCTGTTATATTTACCAAATTATTGTCAAATATAAATCACAGCATCGACTTAAATCAAATATGAGATAATAATAAGACTGAGTCTTCGAGCAACAGAAGTTATTAGAGCAACTGTGTGCTTTCACCTTTGAAGTCTGGCCAATCCATTCAGGCAATCTTGAAAGATAGTCTTCTTTTCAGAGTGACCACCTCACTGTCATGTCCAACTTACCATGCTGACACATGACGTCCTCCCAGGGCGAAGCGGTCATCCGTGAGCTGCAGTGAGAATTTACACGGTCAAACTTTCTCACACTCGATCTCATTAGTGACAGACATGCGCGACACTGTGGGAACACGCCTATAAAGATGAGCTTAAAGAGTCAAAAGGCACGACATCTTTTACATTTGAGACTATAGAGTTGAGACCTTATTCCTTATTCAATATACACTTGACATTTCACCGTTAATTGCCGATAGTCACTCTGTTTATTATAGTAACCTTATGCTATAGTTATAAAGCTGAGACAAATTGTGTGTCAAAATGCGTTTTGATTTAGAATGGGCCAATAGAGCTAGACGTTCCGACATGTCCCTGCATGGGCATAAATGTAGGCTAAATAACATAACAGGATTTCAGCGATCTTGACGTGACGCGTGCGTGTCTTGGAGTTTGCATAAAGAGTAGCCTAGCAGAACATCTTTCAATTGTATTGACAACATAGCACTATAGTAGAAAGCTTTAAAAAGCCTGATACATAACACGCTCAGGAGGTTTTTCGTTTGAACGTAAAACGTTTGTTTTATTGTATCATAACATTGAAAATATGTTGAAATAACAGAATGTGGTCTATCATTGTGTCCGCTGATTTCCTGTCAAGGCAGTGCAGTCAATTTAGTGTGTCCACTCCAAATAAAACACTTCAAAATGGGCTATAGCTATATGTTTATAACATTTTAAGGTGAGTAAAATAACATGCCTACCAGAAGAATGTGTTGCTTCGGTCCTGTCCTCTGTGAGCAGCAGCCAGGAGCGTGTTGCAGCGCGTGGGGGGCTGTGGGTGCAAGAGAGCTGGAATCATATTGAGCGCCCTTTTAGAACACGATGCTCGTGAGCACACGGCGTTCCCTGTGTGGGCGGACACAGTGTCATTGTCCACGCCCACATATGGCCTGGCTCAGCAGCATGGGTTCGTTTAATTACAAATACAGAATATGGGCTATATTTTGTTATAATTAAACCTAATAAAGTAAAACTATAATATACCACAAAATATATGCACGAAACAATATTTATTGTTTCGTGCATATATTTTGTACTGCTATAACAGTACTTTCCATGGCATGAAAATTAATGCAAGCATTTATTATTAGGCTATTATAGACACATATTATTTATTTATTTTTTACAAATCGTGTTGGCCAATTGTTTGTTGTAATTTTCCATTCAAATTTAAGCAAAGCATTGCCATTTCAGCCCCTTGAAACACATTATCTTATAGGGCAATCAGGATAAAAATATATCTATAACTTAAAACACTTTTATCAATTGAGTTGCATAACTTAAGGAAACAGTCTACTTTATATTTAAACTGTCCATTCAAATTTAAGCAAAGCATTGCCATTTCAGCCCCTTGAAAGTAACACATTTGCCACATTATCTTAGATGGGCATTCAGGATCAAAATATCAGAAATAAGACACTTTTATCAATTGAGTTGCATTAAGGAAACAGTCTACTTTATACTTAAAATGTCTGTGATAGATAGATAGCTCCTCTCACCTGTCAAGAACCACTTAATGGTCCCAATTTCTCCTCAACTTCAAGATAATTCATCGGAACAGGACAGCCATCTGGTGCCTTTGTTCTCCTGGCTCGTGCTGTTCTCGTGCCCCTGATAGTGCTGCACATCGGAGGCGGCGGCCCATCCGCCCCCAATGCCCATGAGAAAACCAATGTTCAAAAACCGCGCCAATAAGCCGTCTGTCCAATACCTTCCTCGACTAATATAATAGGGACCTTCTAATGTTCTATAGCCTATATTATACTGACTGTATGTGGAAAAAACAGGGTGGCCAAATGGGAGAAAGCAAAAACACTACAATAATCTAGCCATAGTGGCAAAAAACAAAAACGTACCAACTGATCATTCATAAAAAATAGATTGGCTTTAGTTTTGTCAAAAGCGCGATAAGTTGATTGTGCGTGCTGTGCTGTGCAGGGCTTTGTCTGCAGCTGTAAAGTGTAAACGACAGATAGGCCATTGGATGATTGCTTGTGTGACGCTTGCTTTACTGTCGCCAACTTTGTACACCAATAAATAGACTATAGATAATTGAGGCCTGCCACCAGATGTGAACCCCGTAGCTTGGCTTGGGTAGGCTCTTTAGATATTAAAATCCTGTCTGGAGGATTGGAGGAGTAATTTCATTTTAATTTCACAGATTATTCCACCAAACATGTTGTCGCCATGCATGCACTCGCCATGGTCGCCAGCCCCTCTACTATGCCCTATGCTTGCAAACGCTATCAAACTTCTCTCCTTAAAAATACAGCTGAGCTATACACTTCATTTGATATATTTTATTTTAGGCTAAAGTCTATAGGCTATATTTCTTACAAATACACATTCTCTTTCACTTTTGCAAGCCATAGGCATATCTAATAACTGTTTTGTGCTGTATCAGTAACCAAAGTAATTTTTTAACATAAGGAAATCGTGACATCCTGAAAAATAGACATATTTACGCAGAGTCTGTAGCTGTTGTTTTAGAATGGCAATAAAACATAAAGAATCACACGTAAATTATCCTTTAATTTAACATTCCGTTTAAGAACTGCAATGCTCTATCATGAAGTAATATCGACTCCTTGCTATTTCTGTTATTCGTGTTGTAGCAGATGCCTTCTGAAAATAGCGTTGTTTTAGGCGTGGGATAGCTTCTTAGCCAATTTTGATAGGTCTACTTTTTGCCTCAAGCGCCACATCCCCACTGCATGTGGCCCAACCCAGATTGTTATACCAAACACACCCATACCACAAACAACAACACAAAGTGGTGTGCTATATGTTGAAGGAATAAATTGGCTACAAGCTTGATTTCAGTAACACCGATGCTGAACCATTTTTGTGTTATCTTTCATGTTAGCACACATTTCTGAATGTAGCAGCATGCCAGCACCTCTGAATCGGAATAAATTAATTGTGGTAGCAGTTTAATAGTGGAACAAAGTGATAGGGAACTCTGCTGAGCCAACCTATAGGGGAGAGACTGCATTGGTGCTCATATCTCCGCCTGCTGCCTAGCCAGCTTTCTAAGTTGGGAAGGGGGGAAATATATATAGCATTATGACAGCAACGTTTTGGAGGGCTCTATAGGCCACTCAACAACATATGATTCCAATTTAGGTTTAATGGATTCATGATATATTGATTGTTAAAAATGTCCACTCCATGTCCATGTCCACTCCATGGACATGGAGTGGACATTGCAGTCGCTGTTGTGATGAAAAGAGAGCTGAGCCAGAAGGCAAAGCTCTCTGTCTACCGAGCAATCTTTGTTCCTACTCTCACCTATGGTCATGAAGTGTGTGTCATGACCAAAAAAAGCGGCCGAAACGAGTTTTCTTCGACGGGTGGCTGGCATCTCCCAAGATGGGGTGAGAAGTTCAGTCACGTGAGAGAGACTCGGTGTAGAGTCGCTGCTTCTTCGCTTGGAAAAGAGACAGCTTGGTTCGGGCATCTGGTTATAGGATGCCTCTCGGGCGTCTCCCTAGGGAGGTACTCGAGGCATACACGTCCCACATGGGAGGAGACCCGGGGCAGACCAGTTGGAGGAATCACATCGACACATCGACCATGGAACGCCTCGGGATCCCCCATGAAGTTACAAATGTTGCTCTCTGAGAGGGAAGTCTGGAGCTCTCTGGTGGAGCTGTTGCCCCCCTGCGACCCGACTATGGATAAGCGGTTAAAGATGGATGGACGGATGGTGGACAAATGATTGCCAGACAAATTACTCGAGCAGTTGAGATGTAATAAGTTACGTTAGGGGTAGTTTTAATTAACTTTTTTTAAATCATGTCGTGGGCCGCATTGGACGTCTCCGGATCGGAGTTTAACAACCCTGATCTAAGTCCATAATTTATTTTGACACCTCCCCAAAAAGCCCTATGTCCTGACCCCTTATTCATAATGTATACATTGTGGATAATTAGTATGGACTTAGAGATGGTTCTTCGTCTCAACTGCTCTTCTGGAGAGTATTGGGCTACTTTCCAATATTGGGAACAAAATCCCAAGAGGTTGTGCATGCATGTCCCCCAGTCCTGCAGACTACAACAAAATAATAATGTCCTCATGTATAGCCTATAGGCACAGTCATATAGCCTGTCATGTTAGCTTGACCATTCATGTTAGCTTTGTATTTCATACAGTTATAGTTATAGTTATAGGCTTGTTTGTGTAATGGAGGTTGAACATTACTAATGCTGCATGTTATTAATGCTGCAAAGTAGTCAACTCAAATGTCAAATGAGTCAGTCTGACTCTAACTGATTCTACAACAACACACTATAGTCTAGAACATAGACCCGTCACCGTGTGAAGTGAGGGGTGCTCTTATCATCGTACATCATCATGCATCATCCCATAGTGGCCAATCAGAATGCCTGTTGCCACAAATTTACATCATATTTGGTGGACATTTGACCTAATTTCTCCTTTCATTGTCGATGGCAAATATGAGACGTGTGGGGACAAGATGACGTACATTTTCCCTTCATTGTCAATGGCATTTAATGTTTGTGTTGCGGACATTTTGTGGGGACAAAAGCTGTATATAGGAGCCCCTCAAAAATCACACGTGAAGTGAGCGGCGCTCTTATCATCATACATCACATTCTGTGCTCAACCAATCAAATCATCACGTGGTACACACAGACACACAAAGCTGAGCATAGCAGGGGCTAGTGCCCCAAAGATGCATACAAAACTATAGAAAGTTTGCACAGTAGAGGCCAGACATTTGCAAAGGAGCCAGTTTTTCCATAAACAGCTGTGGTGTCATGCACATTGCCTTAATTGTCATTTTTGTATATAGAAAAGGTAAATTGTCATGTTTTTGTACCATTGTACCATTAATTTACTATATGAAAGGCATGGCATCATTATCATTAGAGTAGACACTAAAGACATGGGCAAGGGCTTGGGGGATGGTGATTGGCGGTTCCATGCTGAGTCTGATAACATAACAGGCATTACCCAACCACACAACAGGGTGGTTGGGTAGTCCAACTCGAAGCAAACCCTCCATCAAAGTTTCATGGTGTTACATGAATCCATTCGGAAGTATCACCATGGCACTGGGCCAGTTTTATGTGATATGTGATATTGTGCATGGTATTCAGGTGATATTGGGTCAGTCAGTTTGAAAAGTTAACCATGATCCTCCTTTTGGCCCCAAGACCTTTTAAGTTTTCTCCAAATTCGGTCATTACATATCCTGCTGACAGGCAAACAGATTGGGGCAAAAACATTACCTCCTTGCATAGAAAAACTAAATTATGTATAACATCTTCCAATGTGGAATGGTAAAAGGTGCATTTAGCGCATGTGGAGGAAACCATGCAAGGCTCCAATCTGCTCATCAGCAGCAGTCCAGGGTTCAGTGACTTGCTCAAGCTAACACTAACCCAGGCGGATCAAACCGGGATCCGGTTAACTCTAGAACACCTAATAGGCCTGCTCAAGTTTTTCCTGTGCCTCTGCCACCAGATGTAGATCCACATCACAACCAAAGCCCTAAAAGGTGATAAGTGATATTGTGATATTCAGGTGATATTGGCCAAAAGGACACTGCATGCAACACCTTGACAAACTATCATGGTGGAGCTCTGTCTTTTATATATGTTATCAAGTATCAATCTGGTTGACCTCTGTACAGTAACTTCAAACTGTGTCTCTCTTCCTCCCTATCTGTCTGTCTGTGTCTGGTTTGAATTCAGTAAAAAGGAAGAAATAAATAATTCAATTTCCTCAATTTTAATGGAATCGTGCACTTTACGATAAATGTATGAAATTTGGCACACAGTTAGAGCATAAGGAACATTTTTGGCTATAGGGCCATAGCAGATTTATCCCGTGGTGACCATGGCAGCCATTTTCCAAAATGGCCGCCACCTGTTATTTTACAATAACTCAAGTTCTAGACCAACTACGATCTTGATTCTGGCGACGAATCCTACATTTTCAAGGATGAGGAATACAGTGGTACTATTTAGATTTGTCCTGTGACCATGGCAGCCATTTTTCAAAATGGCTCAGGAGGTTTCTGACCTTTGACTCGTCCCTTTCAGGCACAGTGTTTGACTTCACTGGCCACTGCAGGGAACTGTGTGGGAGAAACTTTGGTCTCTTGACACCCCGATTAGGTTCAGGGTTTTTTGGTGGAGAATTGTCTCTCATGACATCGTTGCTGCAGCAGTCGATCTCCTTACTGCGAGTGGTGGCACACTCTGGTTCTCTGGGGCATTGTATCTTGGTGGCCTCCTGCCTGTGTTTCTCCACACGCTCTGTTATAGTCAATATACATTGTCTTGACTGGAGGTTGCTTTCCAGGGCTCTGGCTGGGCCCTGCAGGGTCCAGCCCAGTCTTGTGCAGATGGCTGCTAGCCCACCTGGAGGCCCCAACCTCACTTGCTCGGTTTGGGATGATTAGGTGGGGTGGTCTGCCCCAATCAGGATGAGCGGTTTGACCCTTTCAAACTGTTGTAGCGGCAGTCTGGCCAAGTGTCTATTTTATATCGCTGTGGCTGACATGCTGGGGACACGACACTGATGCCCCCTTCAGTGTCTGCACATCCTGGCTGATAGTTCTGAGGGCAGATCTTCAGGTGTTCGGTTGAGGCAGATTCTTTCCACTGCAGAAGAAGCATTGTGCGTTCTGACCCATCGTCGAGAAGGGCATAAGTGTCGAGGGAACGGTCACCATGGCGTAATATAACTCTACCTACTTTGAGTAGGACTCTTTTCCGGTCAACTGGCTTGTCAAAGTAGAGCACCTCGGCAGTGGTGTGATCTAGGTGCTAGGTGTGATCTACCACAGTGCCAGCACCACTCCTTGTTTCGAATCCATTCTGTGATCTGTTCTGTCGTGAGTCTCTAGTAGTAGGCATTAGCTTTTCCTGTCTCTTAGGGTGGGGCTGTAGCCTCGCACTCAGCTCCGTCTTCGGCACCATGCAAAACTGTAGGATATCCGCCCATTTTCTGAGGTAATCAATGTGTTGGCTCATTGCTAGGGAGCTGCACATGGCCTATGCCTACCATCGACTGTACTTGAAGCGCAAACTTCTCGAAGGCTGCCCCTTCGAGATCATTTATAGAAATGTGTGAGGATTAGGAGTAGCAAAAACTGTGGTCAAAACACGTGGAGTGACTTCTTTGGCCTATTTGGCAGGGTGCAGAAAAGGTGGTATATTGGTTGCAGACCGTGCATTATGAAATTAGCTGCGGACTTGCATGTGTCCTTGCACCAACACAACTTGCACCAGCACAGCACAGCACGGCACGGCACAGCACAGCACAGCACAGCACAGCACAGCACAGCACAATGGGGCAAAAGAATCTCCAGCCCTGCGTGCTTATAATGGAGCAGGTATAGGCAGCTAAACTTTCAGCACCCTGGACAGTGAACCTTTTTTGTCTTTACATATGTTCACTAGCTGTCCAAGGTTCTGAAGGTTGCATGTGCCAATAATCTGTTGCCAAAATGTAGACCACTTATAATACTATATTGACAAAGTGTGTGTGTGTGTGTGTGTGTGTGTGTGTGTGTGTGTGTGTGTGTGTGTGTGTGTGTGTGTGTGTGTGTGTGTGTGTGTGTGTGTGTGTGTGTGTGTGTGTGTGTGTGTGTGGTGCTGTAGCGACTGAGCGCTTGCTTATTTCTGGACACCTTGCTAGGCTGTTTTATTTATTTAGATGCATTTTATTTCAGCGAAACTGTCCTGTTGGCTCATATATCATATTCGAAATGATCACAACCTGTTTACTGGATTCAGAAATCAGACCCAATCCTCAGAAGACTCATGCAGTAACAGACGCTATTTTGGCATTGGTGACAAATTCGGCGTAGATTTTGGCTTGGGATGCCAAACGTGTCGTCATGCGAACCTATACAATGAAGGACGGAACCCCCAAAGTCTGGATCGAAAATCCGCCTAATATTTTCTGTATGGGCCATGTCGTTCATGACAGAGCGGAGTGCTCTCCTCTCAACCCAACAAGACATATGTGACTCGATGGACGCTTGGTTTCACGCCTCACTATTTGCATTCCCCATCTGGCTGTACATTTTGGCTCGTGTCAGTCTCATGCCGCGGAACTGGGCTGGGGGTCCTGCAGGGGATGCGCGTTGGTCGTTGCTTCGATCAAGGCAAGCTGAATTCAATTTAGCAAGCATATAGTCGACTCGTAACCATAGCCTACTTAAATGGAACTACACGTCTCCTGCAAGATACCATTCACCGTAAAAGCCAGGATTTATATGAGAATTACAGGCTATTAAGCTATATAGTCATTATCCATAATCTCATTAGCGGTTATTTTGTGCATTATACTTTATTACATTCATCAAGGCTTAGGCTATAGCCAATAATGTTCATAATTGATAACATTCTAAAAGTGAACCTTTGTGTTTCACTGTGTACCAGATATTGTATGCAATATCCGACAAAAGTCTTTGTATTCTACATTTCTGCAACAATGGGTCACTGTCCTGTCCTCGAGTCATGCTACACTGCACAGATGGAAAGTAACGCTAACATGGACAAATACGGCTCCCAACAGAAGCCTATTGGATTTCTTTATTTTTGAAGGGCCCCATTCCCAGACTGGGTTTAGTGGCAGTTATTTGGGGCCCCATGGGGCAGGAGTGAACGCGTGCAAAGCCGTGTATCCATGTCGGGGGATGGTGGGGGTAGATTCCAGTTTTTGTTAATAACGACAGGGCAGCTTTCATCCGGGCAATAGCGTCCCCTTGTCTTAACTTTGTGTCAAGTTGTATGTTCATCTCAAATGATTATGTATTCAAATACATTTTATTTAAGCATAGTTGAGTTGTAAAATAAGAAACAAATGGTGCAAGTTCAGTAAACTATAGACAATGCTGTGCGTAAAACGTGCGTAACGCGCGCGTAATTCGAGAAAGGATAGGCCGTTGAAGCTCCTATGTTATATCTTTGTCTATATCTCCACTGTCAATTAGAAATTCAACATCCTTTTTCAACTCTAGCCTCAGGGATGCATCAAAACGACTTTAAAGCAATCTATAAAATAGCGGTATTGTTGTGCCTTTACCCACGCCACAACTCCTCCCCCTCTCTCCAATCGCCATGCAGATTGAATGTCCAAACGATGCCTTATGGTTATGTTTATTTGGGGGAAGGGAGAAAAAAAAAAACGCGTGTTCTTTTTTTATAGAACACATTGGTGATGGCGAAACAAGAGCAGGAGCTGGGTTGCCGCCGGTGGGACCGCAGTGTAGCCTAGTGCAGTTGTAGGGGAACGAGTGGGGGAAGGGCGCCAGATGCCCATCTGTTGCGCAATAGTGGCGCGTGCCGAACGCGTGAATCGAACTGCAGCTCACCGAAGACAGAATCTTACGTAGCCTATTCATTCCATATACGTATATTCATAAATGAACATATAGGCCTACAATATATGGTGCTTTGTTTTAATATTTTTCTTAACGAAGGTCAAATTTGGAAACTGCTTTTAGATAAATTGTTTCATTTTGCGGATAAGAAATGTTAACACATTTAGATAATGCACCGCGTAATGTAGCTGTTTGCATTCACATTTTAACCTTTAAATTCACTTGAATGAAGTTTTTTCCATTTTAACGAGTCACACACAATCACACACGCAGCATCCTGTTGGTTCAGGTTATTATCACTGCCCTCCAGTCTGCTGCTGCTGCAGGTGAACCTTCTAGACATTGAAAACATGTTGATGGGGGATCATGTTGATCAAGCAGATGTTAATCCATACATGGCGTGGCTTGGGTTTCTGGTTTATTATTTCTGAATAGATTAGGCCTGCTATCAGTAACATTCAGCTGGTGGTTCTGTGTTTGGCATCTGTGTCAACTCAAGACGGTTCGGTTTTTATGGAAAACACGTTTGGTTTGCCATAAGCATAATGTAGGCCTATATACAATCATAAATGCCCCATTTGCCATTTAAGATTGATTTACTAATCATTATGATATGTTCTTTGTGTGATTAAGCTATTCACAATAGCGGTTACCATGTGCATTTACTCGAAAATGTATATTGTATAATGTAGATAAGATAAGGATTTTATCATAAAATGAAAGAAAGAAAACGAATCCCCCATGAATCATTATTGTCTAAATATTGTGTCAAACGGCAGTATATCCTATACATCGATATATGTGTGCTATATAGGCTACTATATTAGCCTATAGTCTTAATCTTTCTTCAAATTAAACGCAATAGAATAGGCCTATCAACCTATGTCTAAGGCCGTGCATACCAGAGCTATACGCAGGGGCATACAGCAAAGACCAGATGGTCTTGAGTGGAGCGCCAGTTAGATGTCCCAGACTCCCAGAGGCATTGCCCCCCGTGTCAAGGCGACAACACAATAGCTTGTGGTCCCTCCCCTCTGACGCGCGGTGCCAGCATAAATAGCAGGCTCGCCGGATCCACGGCACACTTGAGCTCAATCTCTCCAAGAGCAAAGTCTCTCTTAAGCGAGCTGCACACTAAACTTAAAAAGCACAATATAGCAAACAAAATGACTCCTAGCATCACACCAGAGGCAAACCAGCCTCTCCCTGTAAGGTCCACTGTGGCCCAGAGAAAGCAAGCTAACGAGATGAGAAAGGTAAGACAATGGCTAAATATAGTAAATTCAACTTGTGGCATGTATTACATTTACTCTTATTTGATTCTTGTGACAGCTGACTAACGATTTGTTTTAATATGTTTCCAGACTCTCAAGCCTATGTTGGAAAAGAAACGGCGCGCTCGCATCAACGACAGCCTGGCTCACCTAAAGACCCTGATTCTGCCTCTCGTTGGCAAAGACAACGCGCGCTACTCGAAGCTGGAAAAAGCTGACATTCTCGAGATGACCGTGCGATACCTCAGAGACCTCCCCTCTACACCAGTCAAAAGTGAGCATGGACACATTTCTCATAGGATAGCGTCTCTTTAAGTCAGAATTTCACGCGTGGAAGGGTGAGGGGATATTCACTTTTAACAGGCACTAACCAAATTCATCTTCTCTCTCCCCCAACTCCAGGCTCCGCAGACAGCTATAAAGAAGGCTACAAAGCGTGCCTCCAGCGCGTCTCCGCTCTGCTTCCCAAAACCAACCTGGACCAAAACGCATGCCAGCGGGTGAA